>NC_046222.1:90079734-90411234 GCF_009819885.2 Catharus ustulatus | reverse complement strand
CCCTGGAAGAAGCCTCTCCTTCCCTTGGATGAATGTGTCCGAATCCATTTTAAACTTCCCCAACAAAAAAACCAATTTCTTTCTAGACAAACATCCTTTTTTTCAGTTGGCGCCTCCAGCAGGTTATCAGAATTCTTAGTTATTATTTTTGAGATTGTTCACTTCAGCTCTCCTACTTTCACAAGATGTCCTTTAATTTATTCTGCCTAAAACGAGGTAAACTATGAGTGACCAGTCTCCTGGGGCTGTGCCATTCTGTAGTGAGCCTTATGTAAAAGATACAGGGCACATTCTCAGCACTGTGCGTTGTTATTAATGAAGGCTCTCTGTGCAACTCTTTGTCCATCACAATGAAAATTTACCCTCATGTATCTCCTAAATCTCAGATGTAGATTTCACTTGCAGCATTTTCGGATATTCTTTCATTATTTTTCTCATGTTAGGGGACCATAACGATACGTCCCTGCTCAAGTGAATATACAACTAGACCTCATCTGACACTAAAATTTGCTAGTTTCTCTTTTTGGGCTTAAAAAAATTTGCCTTTCAGAGCTATTCAATAAGATAAATGTTAATGAGAAAAATTTTAACAAGGCAAGCCCTGGCAGTGACCCTCTCGGATCTAAGCAGCGCTACAAACTCAGGGCAAGCCTGATGCATGAGGAACATCTTGCAGAATATCACTGGCCTTCTGTTCTATCAGCACTATAACTCTAGAAACAAGACTCTTAATGAGGAAAGATCAATCCCAACAGGAAAACCTGTGATATCTGACATCAGTAGACAAGCATCCATGCTGTACAAACCACCACCCCCCTGACGCCAGCCCCCGCTTCCAAAAAATAAAATAAAATAAAGTAAAATTGTGTCATTTTCATTCAAAGTTTAAAGACTCGGGATCACCTCATGTAGCATTTAACTATCATTTCAGTCAGGCTTTTGAAGTTGTTTAAGTTCTTTTGTATCCGAGTTGTTTAATGTTACTCAGACAAGGTAAATCAAAGTCTAATAGAGTGGAAAAACAGTAAAGGCAGAAAATAGGTAAAAGATAAATCACACAGGAAGTTTTTCTTTTTTTTCCCTTTTTGTTATTATATTCATTGAGATCAAAGTCCTTGTTTCAGCTCTAATTAACAAAAGCTAATGCAGATTGGAGACCTTCTGGCACTGAGCAGAGCCTTGGAGGATACAGTTGAAATCTTCTGAAGATTTAAATAATTAATATGACACCTTGAGCTTCGGATGGGAAAATAAAAAATAAAAAAAAAGAAGAGGGGAAAAAAAAGAGCCCCATGTTCAAGTTTAAGAACAATGCCATTGCCAAGTTTGATACCATTTGTTCTGATGAAAATGAGCTGAGTAGACTGCACTGACTTCATTGTCTGGTACATTGGCAGTTCAGTGGATTGTTTCACCTTTTGTCATGCTAAGGGAGTCTTTTGTGCAGTACTTTGTTACCCCCAAGTCTGCCCCAGTTGAAGGAGGATAGAAAAAGGCAAATCTGCTTTAGGGACTTGGAGGATGGTCATTTAATGGTTTTTAATCCTCTTAATCCACGTAAGAATGGAGATCTCTGAGTGAAAATCCCATCCCAGAAGTCCTTATGATTCAAATGCCTGGCTCAGGAGACTGTCTTTTGAAAAAAAAAAAAATATAGCAAAATATTCTCCACTACTGTGGCATTGTGGTTTATTTCTCTCTGGTTTTCTGAAGCTGTCTGATGCAATATAAGCAACATGAAACTGAAACCTACTTCAAACCCTGTGAAGTAGGAGAACAGAGAGTGCCCGGTGCCAGTCTGTGTGTTTGGGGTACTCTGGTGATTCAGCTTGATTTCATAAAAGTAATAAGGACCCTCTTTTCTGATTGTCTCAACTGTATGCAAATCTACCCTAGATTTTGGTGTGCACTAATGCTATCCCCAAGCTGTTTTCCACTCTAGTATTTTCTAGGTAAATGAAATCCTCTATTGAGATGGAATATAGACTACTTCTAACTACTGCATAGCTACATACATAGCTACTACGACATAATCATAGCTAACCCTTTCTTCTGAGCTTATTACTTCATAAGACTGTGATTTCCCTTTCCTGTCACCATAAAAAATACAAAATCAATATAAGTAATTAGATAAACCACTAAAGAACTGCTAAGAAGCAATTTTCCTAAGTAAAATTAAGGAAGATCTTAAGACAAAATGGGCTTTTCTTGCTCTCAATCTATAAACTTGCCATTGGCCACAAGACCGTGACTTTAAAATAATTTTTCAATTACATGCACAATGAGGTTTCTCATTTGTTCATGTATTTCATCACTCAAATTTTAAAAGTGGTTAAAAAAAAAGGAAAAATACAGATCTCAACTTGTAAATTACTGTGCAACAGATACAGGAAAGAGTAAAAATTACAAAATTTCTTTGAAAATTATGCATTTTAAAATTTGCCTCTACAGAACTTTTAATATAAGTAAAAAAGAAAATTATTTTAGCAAAATTGCATTATAAACCAACTCAAAGCATTTCTTAAAAAATTGCTGCTCATTAATGCAATGTTTTCTGTTTCAGTTAGTTCACTGACTAATGGCTAGTTAGCCATTTTTGAGCATCTATTCCTACAGCCCTCCCTTGCCTCTGAAACAACAGACACAACTACAGCAATGGCTTCCTAGGATTTTAATACAGGTTTTCTGAAAATTCATCCTGCATAAAACCACAGTCTCTCTGAAGTCATTTCAGCTCGACATTAATATCAAACTACTCTAGGTCTGCTTCAAGAAAAACTGGGCATTATTTTGCTTTTTTTCTCTACTGAAAAAGATAGGCTAGTCATGCTGTCTGTGGCATCCCGTAAAAACATTGGCTGTTTGTTTGATGAAATTTCTGTGTTTCCATCTGAATCAGGTTAACAACTCATTTGAGATTAGAGAGAAAGTAACTTGTGTGAAGTTGCAGTCTGGAAAGCCAGCTGTATCCTGGGCTACAGCTAAAGAGGCATGACCAGCAGGTTAGGGGAGGTGATTTTTCCCCTTTACTCTGCCCTGCTGAGACCCCAGCTGCAGTGCTATGTTCAGCTCTGGGGGCCCCAACATGAGAAATACCTGGACCTGTTGAAACAAGTCAAGAGGAGAGCCACTGAGCTCATCACAGGGCTGGAACTTCTCTGCTAATGAAGCAGGCTGAGAGAGTTGGGGTTAGTCAGCCTGGAGAAGAGAAGGCTCTGGGGAAACCTTATAGCCGCTGTACTTTTTAAAGGGAGCCCACAAGGAGAGGGACTTTTCACAAGGGCAGGTAGTAATGGGACAAGAGGGAATGGCCTTAAGCTGAAGGAAAGTAAGTTTAGATATTAAGAAGAAATTCTTTTCTCTGAGGGTGGTGAAACACTGCAACATGATGCCCAGAGAACTCGTGGACATCTCTGAAAACGTTCAGGGCCAGGTTGGATGGGGCTCTGAGCAACCTGGTCAGTGGAAGGTGTCCCTGCCTATGGCAGGGGGGTTGGAACTGGATGATCTGTAAAGCCCCTTCCAACTCAAACCATTCTATGATTCTGTAATTCTATGCTATCAGGGCATTGTCAGTGCTGTATGCCTCCTCATTTTTATACTATTCCACAGCTTCCATTGAAACCTCACCTTTGCTGGGCTGAGCCTCACTGGGGATGTGCTGTCTTTCTTGGATCTCTCATGGTATTGCCTGGAGATGAAAGAGGCACAAAAAAGCAGCCTGGCTCACATTTCCTGACTCACTGCATCACAATGACATGGCTGCAAATGACAAATGTTGGATGAAGATGTGCGCATGAGAAAAAGGTGAGTGCTTGTATTCAGTGGTGGGAGGTTAGCTACACACAGGTAGGCTGTGATTCCCTGAAAGTAGCTTAGACAGCAACAAAATAAAGGGATGAAGTAAAATGGTGAGATGGCTTTATCCTATTTGGAATATAGGGTATGTGGAAGTTGATTGAGAGAGTTTGTCATTATGGAAAGGAGTAATGAGTTGATAGTGAAATATTTTTAAGAGAAACTGAGACTATAATGCAGACATTAGGGAACTCCAGCACTACTATTATGTGCAGAAAATAATAAACATGTGGAATAAATTATTTGGAAAGGCTATTGGGAAAAATAATACAAATGACAGACAAAGTTACCTAGCTTTTCTAGAGGGAGAGGCAGTCGTGGAATATGAAGGAAATTACCTAAGGAGGAGAAAGATGAGTTTCCAGCTCTCAGCTCAGTCAGGTGTGCTGATCCGAGAGACCTTCCTTGGTTATAAATTGCAAGAATGGATGGGCAGCACTGGCAGTGCCAGCCTGCACACTGTGAGGTGCCTTGTACCCAAACTACCTTGGGCACAGTATTTTCAGGACAAGAGCTGCTCTGGACATGACCTTATGGCCAACATTATGTTGAAAAATTACTATGAAAAGTGACTCTTTATATATTTTCCAGCCCTTCATACATCAGCCAGTTCTCCCCCAGGAAACCTGCTTTTGTTTCTCTGGCCTCTGCAGCTCCATCAGTGGGACAGGTCTGGGAACGCCCCCAGGAGGGACCACTCCGGGAGTCAAGAGCGCACGCATTTCACACAAAAAAATCCCTATACTTGAGACAAAAATGGGCTACATCTCTGCCTGTGTCCTCTGTGGTGGTGGTAGTGCTGTGGCAGGTGTTGGGGGGTGGAGGTTCAGCATAATCCCCCATGACCCACAGCTCTTGAATAGACCATGTTTATTTCTGAAGTGAATGCTTTTCTTTTCTTTTGGACTCTGCAGTATTGAGGCCATCCTGCAGCATGGGCTGGTACCAATTTTCTGTTTATGGACTATAATCTCCCCACAATGCGTGCGTACTTCAGTGTGAGGAAAGCACAATACAACAACAGTTGGTCAACAATCTGATTGATAATTACCTGCCCTGCTTTAAAATAATGTTTTCAAATCTATTTTGGAAAATCTTGGAGTTTTCCTTGAATAATAACTCTTTTGGAAAGGAATTATTTTTGCTCTCTCTTTCTTCTATGAAAGCCTTCCTCTTGTTAAGGTGATGTAAATTAATAACAACCCCTCTTGGCCCCCAGGATGAGAGCACACTTTTTGCAGACTGCTCCTATTCTGCCTAGAAGCTGTCATTTTTAATGTGACTTTCCAAAGTTTTTTCAGCAATTCCCATTCCCTACACACTATGTACTTCATAGAAATGCAGATACTGTTCTTCAGACTACTTTATATATATTCAATCATGTGAATCATAAATTTCTTAGTTCTCATGAAGATTGCATGTTTGTCACTATTTCTAATTTTCATATCCTTACCTGACAGGATTCTTTTGGAATGAACAAAATATAGCAACAGCAGAAACATTTTGAGAGAGGCTTATCTGGGAGGAGATAGGGGCAATAAACAGATATCACACATAACACAATATAATGCAACAAATAAGGGTCTGAGTCAAATCACTTTAAAGGACAGAGAGTAGCCCCTTATTACCAAACTACAAAGGTTGCAGTAACTCCTTTCCCTGAGGTAGCATTGCTATCAAGAAAAAGACCCCTAGTAGTATTTTTACAGCCTTTACTTGAAATGTTTTTGAAGGAAAGCTCTGACTTCTAAAGAGTTCTGAAACTGTGTGGTGTCTCAAGATAGATCTTAATGAAATTTGCCGCTATCAAAACTAGACTGCCTAGAATATGGCAGAGCCTATTAGGACCGCAATAACAACATTGATTTTAGGGATTTTCCCCTCCCTCCAAATACACTGCACACTTTTTTGATGTATGAAGAGACTGAAGCTTCTTAAAAGATATTTTCAGTGGGATAGTTCTGAAGACTTCAGATAAAATATTTCAACACAGTACCTGCAGGGACAGGAGAAATTGCTTCAGTTCATTTTGCCTTAGTTAGAGTCGTGTTAAATCAACTGCTCTTGGCGTTTGGAGGACTTTGTAGACATTCTTTCAAAAGTGTTTGAAAAGCATCAAATAGATGAAGGTCTTCAAAAGGCAACTATCACATGGGATTGGCATCAGTAATGCTCCAAAGACTGTCCAAAAGGGCCAATACATGGTATAAATGAAGTTTTATTACCTTTTTCTTCATCTCAGATACTAAGCATGTTCTGTCTGTTACACGATCCATTTGCTACTAAGAGGATACCTGATGCATATCCTGTTTACTAGGACACATGCAGGCCTGATTAGCCTGATAGCCTTGAAGGACATATAGGTATTTGTATGTGACTTTCATGTGCTGGCAGTTTAGTCAGTAATCTGCAAAGGTTTTCCACCAGGAGCAGCGAGAACAACAAGCGCGATGTAAATCAGACATGGAGACTTCCATTCCCTTCCATCGCCTTTCCTTTTGGTGATGTGTAACATGGCACAGTCCAATATAAGTTGAAAAGAGCAGTGTTTCAGTCTGAGCAATTGCAACATAACCTGCACTTCTCAAGATATGCAGAGGCAGGGATCTTGCCAGCCCCATTCACACAGGCAGCTCCCATTATATTTTAGCAGATCTATTCATATTGATAAGGATTTAGTTACTGAGATTCACAAACAGCAAAACTTAAATTTTTAAGTTTTAAAAAATTAACCTTTTAAAACTTTAATTTTTTTTTTAAAAACTTATGACTGGAAAGTCATACTTGTAATAGTATAAATTCAGAGAGTCTAAACAAGAGGATGTATTTGCTCATCCATACTTGTGTGCGTGTCATTAAGCCACACTTATTCTAACAGAGGGAGGAGGCATCTTGCTGCTTTACTGTCCGTTTCTAGTGGGAAAGTGTGAGATGCTTTCCTTCCCACTGGAGGTGGGAAGACCCAGTGCAGGTCCTTGTAAAACATTGTACACCTTAATGCAGGATGAAAATTTGCTTTCCCATGGAAGTAGTCTTTGTGTTTGTATAGGGAAGATGGTGACTGGATGTGTATCCTGTGGTATGAAGAGCTCCTTTAGATAACTGTTGCCTGAAATTCACCCCTAGAGTCTGATCCAGCCACTTCTATGAAAAGTCGGTTTAAGAAACACAGAGGAGAAATATATCATAGGAGTGTCTCTAACAGAGATATCACACTCCAGTGCTGTGGATTTTCCTGATAGATCATTGTGCCAAACCCAGGTTTTTCACATCATTTTAACCTTGTTATGATGTGAGAGAAAGCTGTATAACTGAAATAGAGTGGTGTCTATCCACTTGTAATAAATTTGGTCAGCAGCCTGGAAATTCTGTTGAGGATAAACAATCCTCAAAGTGGCCTATTCTCATAAATATGCAGCTCTTGCTGCACAACTTTAATGAAAACTTTTTTCCCCTCCTTGATCACAGACTTAGAGACATTCTTCTTGGTAGGAATCAGTAGATTTATGGCAGGAATGAGTGTGAATCACAGAGTTTCCCAAAAGTGCAGTGAAGAGCTTAGATATAATAATATCAGGAGTGGCCTTTAAAATGAGCTATAAGAGTAAGTTAAGATAAAAGATTCAAACAAGATGATGCACTTTATAGTTAATCCTTACTGTGTTTACAGGTTGTTGCTATAGAGACCAGAGAAGCAAGGTATTTTCTTTCTCTGGGAAAGCAAAGACATCTTCATGTTTTCTTGTCAAATCTCTTGCATTTTTGAGCTTTGAAGAAGCTTTGATGGAAGTGTTTTCAGAGGGAATAAGAGCAAAAGGCAGTCTCCCCATGATGAAAGTACCTGTTGGCAACCTCTAACCTAGGCATCTGGGAAAGTTTAAAATGAAGTGAAAGAGGCAGCAGGTATTTTTCATTTCTGTTCACTTGTTGCTCCTTAGGATATTCAGTTCATGCTGAAATCCTAGAATGAGAAGCTAGTTCTTTCTTTGCACTCGAGAGCTTTTTACTCTTAATGCAGCCTTTACTAAAATATTTTATTATTGCTCAAGATGATACTTTGGGATGAATCACTGGTCCTTTAACTTCTGAAGAATAACAGAAGAATTCAGGTTGGACATTGAAAGCATCTGCTCCAGACCTTTGCCCAAAGCAAGGCCAGCTCTGAGTCCAGGCTACTCAAAGCTTTGTCTACTTGGGTTTTGAAAACCCCTGAGGATGGTATAGCCTTGCAAGGGAACTTGGTCTTCTCCCTGACTGTTATCATGGGCAAAAACTCCTTGGGGAAAAACACCCTGAATAAATCTCTTTTGTTACTATTTTCCCTATGATCTTTTATCCTCTCCCCACCTGTCACTGTGAACAATTCAGTCCCATCTTCTTGATGACCCTCTGTAGGCACTGGTAGCCAGTGGTATTAGTAGGTATCTCAGCCCAGCTCTTCATGGGACAAGTGCTGCAGTCCCCAGCATGTCTTCCATTGAGGCCACTCCAGTTTTTCAATGTCTGTTGCCTGCTGGGAAGATCAAAACTGGATATAATATGTAGATGTGGTCCAATGTCACTGCTCATACAAATCAGAGTGCTGTCAACCTTGTGTCTGCTAAGAAGAACTCTGGCTCTGAGTTTGCTCTCCACCAGGGTCCTTCAGTTCTTTTCAGCAGAGATGTTCCTCAGCAGTCATTTTTGACGTATTTGTCAATGTGTGACTCGTCCTGTGCTCCCACATTTTTTCTTTCCATCTTATGCTGAGCTCTCCTTCATCACATCTTGCAGTGTCAGTAAACACTTTTTCAAACCTCAAATCAACTGCCCACATTAATCCTTCTTTCTTCTCTCTCTTGAAGGTGAGCTATGCATTTTTGTACTGTTGCAGGCCACAATGATTTGAAACAAAAGCCTTCATCTGAAAGACCTTACAACAAGGCTTTACTCATTTGAGGTTTGCACTTATATACTGTAACCATCTGACTCATCCACTGAATTTACTTCCAACAGTACAGGCATTTTTTAAAGTGCTTTTTAAGTCCTTTATTTATGTACCTGGCTTGAGTTATTCATCCTTTTTAGGCATATGACCAAATCTCACTGTTCTCCTCACAGACTACCTGATCAGGTAGAGTTATGCTGCAGCAAAAAAGGAGACTGTGAGCTCACCAGCACAGCAGAATT
Organism: Catharus ustulatus; assembly: GCF_009819885.2. NCBI lineage: Eukaryota > Metazoa > Chordata > Aves > Passeriformes > Turdidae > Catharus > Catharus ustulatus. Next base: position 90,402,207 of record NC_046222.1, on the reverse strand, counting down.
TTCTCGAGAGACAAAGTAATCTCTTACAGCAGCTCCGTCTTCCCATTTCTTCACTCCTTGAAGTACAGCATCAAAGATGGGAAAGAGAAAAGGTGTCAGTTCCCACCCACCCACCTTCCCAGGCTTGCACTGTTAGTACAATACCTGCCTGGAAATGCAGGGCAGGTGAGACACGCTGCCTTTCTGCTCCTGTAGGAGCACGAAGGAAGCTGGCAGCAGCAATGCTTTGTGGTGCTCTGTGGTGAGACTGTGTGTCACCCAAAGACTGCCAGATAAGGGCTTGTCACTGTTAGTGTGTCTGCTGTAACGAGTCAATTGCACTTAGTGTTTCTGAATGGAGAACTGCTCTGGGTAAAAAGCCAGTGGACTTCTCATGCTGAGAGTCCAGCAGGCAGCTGTGAATCAGGTTTCAGCTTTTCTTTCTTTGTTAGTTAATGTCCTAAGTGCCACAGGAAAAGAGTGTTTAACAGAAGATATTAACATATTCCTTAGGCACTTGGAAATTTTAAAAATATTTCTTCTTTTTCTCTTGGTGATCTTTACCACTCTCATGGCAGTTCTGCTTGTTCAGAGATTTTTAAGCTGATGTGTTTACCTTCCTATCAGACAGAAACCCTCTCTTCTTTTGTTAAAGTCTCATCCCTGGGAAATCACTGCTTGCCAAGTAGATGTACTTAGGAAAGAGAGTGCAATTCTGGCATTTCTCTGCATCTTAGATAAGGTCTTATTCTTTTTGCTCTTCCTAGACTTCCAGAATCAAAGTTTTGATTGGCTCACAAAAGGCCATTAGGATTATCGACACAATGACTTCCGTTTCATCCACACATCAGAACATTTGCAACTTCTGACAAACAGGCCCCTGTTGAAAAGAGTAAAAAAAAAAAAAAAAAAAGGATGTTAAGAGGTGAAAAAATAATCAAATCTCTGCAATGTTTTACAAGAGAACGAGTCTCTCGTACTTATGACTGTCACTTGAAGTGACCTTTTAAAAGTGTGACGGTTCAGATAAAAAAAGAAAAATGTATTCTTTTGGATTGAGCATGTCATCAAAATGTTAGTCAGAGTCTTTAGATTTGGAAAAAATTGTTAGCTTTGCCACTTTGCTTCAAATGTTGAAGATGGGAAAGTATTGAAAGTACTGCATTCTATAAGGCTTTGAGATTTGAAACACAAGAAGAAAACAGAGTCGAGGAGTTTGCAGTGGTTTGTGGTTTGATTGATCACTTTTTCTCTATAACATGCATTAATGACTGTACTATTCTCATAAATTCTTCCTTTGACCTTTCTGTTAAAGTATGATGACAAAATGACAAGTGCATGTCTTAAAGCTTTTGGATCGAGAACAGATTATGTATTATCCCTTGAGAGCCTGGGATAGCATTGTTCCAAATGTTTTTCTTTCGTGTAGTAGCCTAAATTCTTTATTCTCCATGTCTCAGGATCCATGTTAAATGTTGGTCCAAAGGGCGGGTTTTTTGATTAATTTTATATTGCATGTATTTCCTTTTTTGATTACATTGTCTTATGGGTTCATGAATCTTTCTAAGTTAATTCTAAGTTTCATGGAGAAGTCCCCTTGGTAGGTCCACCAAAAGGTCCATCTTGGATTCTGTGTGCAAAAGAAAAAAATAATTTTGAAATTACTATGTTACTATGTTACTTATGTTTTATGCTAAAAGTTAGCTTAAAATCAATTTTAGCAATGTTCTTTCAAGGAAAAGATGTCTTTGATCTCACAGCTTCCACAAATCATGGTGTACCTGATGGAAGTGTGTGTGATGAAAATGAAGACATACTAATAAATGATGGTGCTGTTGCAGATGTAAATTGTTGTTGCAAACATGAATTCTTGTGCAAATGGAACTGTTGATGTTTTTCATGCTTGCTGGGTGAGGTTTTAGAGCAATCTAAGTGCTATGAATGCTGTGGGCTTGTCTAGGTGGCCATAGCCATGACTGTGCTTTCACACATCTATGGTACCCCATACACCCTGATTTGCACAACCAGTGCTATGGAGCAGGGAGATTTGGAGCCTGGGAGAGCAGGGTCTAAGATACCAGGTCAGAAGGTGGGTCAGTGCTCACCAGCCCAAGGGGAAGGTGTTTGCTCAGCCTAGAAGGTCTGCTTGCTGGATGCCCTGCTGCATTTGTTGCTGTGGCAGACTGATCTGCACATCCTTTCTTTCTGCTAGGAAAAAAGTGAACGAAAAAGGCTGGAAAGTTTACAGTGAGTCTTTGATTTACTTATAATTCAAAAGCAGCTAATTTAGATTGTTGAGATATGAAGATACACTGACAACATTAAAAGGTTACAGGTGGTGACTCGTGGTAATGAGATGATTTTTGGTATTGCTTTGGTATCTTTCATTGATGCAATGGACAACACTGTATAAAGTAGATAATGATGTACAGAGTGGATTTCTTATGAGGAACTTCAAATGAAAGAAAGACAGAAATTCAGATGTATCTGTGGTCAGATGTGATAATGGTGCTGTTAGTTTACATGAGCTGAAAGCTTCACTGATTTTTGTTGAGGAGAAACAACAATGCCAAGAGCATTAAGTATTAGAAAAGATTTCAGAAAAGTGATGTATTGCCAGCAGATGCTTTAATAGATCTGTCAAGGCAACACTAGACCAAAGGTGGGAACTGATCTTTTCAGGGTCCTAGTAACAATACCAGTACTTTGATGTTGTTCCCTTCAGTGATGAAAATGGTATTTTCAAGGACAAACTTTAGCGATTCAGTAATAACAGCAAAGTAATGTACACAAATGCTGGAGATTTTCTATTGGGATTAAAATGGAATTACAGAACTTTCAGATGGAAATTAGGCATACAGTGGTGGAGGTTTCTGAAGCTACCACATTAGTTCTGGTTTGGCTGATGCCTATGCCAAGGACATGAACAGAGACAAGAAATATAGGTGGGAAGTTGCCACAATTTTTTCTAGTCCAGTGAACTCAACTCTGTCCAGAATGTGCACAATATGTTGTTGTAAAGTGGCAGAAAATAATTTGTTGTTATCTACCTCTAAGCAGCTTTCAGATTTGCATGGTAAATTATGCACAAGATAGACAAAAACTGTAAATTACTCCAAAGATGCCTCATGGCTGCAGAACCTACTATAGGAAATTTGTGTTGTTGGCTCCAAGATAAATAAAATGTGTCTGACAAAATGTGGTGGGTTTAACTTCTGGTTTTGCTTACTAAACACTGTAGGACATTTATAAAAAAATTTCAAAATCAGAAAAATGTGAGTGCATTATTCATAGAGACCCTTTTACTAGCAGACACAGAGGTCCTGGAAGATGATAACCAACAGCTTCCAGGAAAAATGTCCTTCCAGATATCACCTATCAAGACTGCTAAAATCAAGACACCAAATTAAACATGATGATTTTTTAAAAGTAACCATTCATGGACATTTGATTTTGCCTTGTGAAATATAAGCCATTGTTTTTGTTTTGATTGCCAGCTTTTCCATTCTATCCTGAGTGCTGGAAACATCCTTTTTTTGAATTAAACTTCAAATTTCTCTATAAGCTATTGATTTCTCAAACTGAAACTTTAAATAAAGTGCTTTAAGTAAAGCTTGGACTGAGATATCAAGAGCTGATAACACTGAGATTTATAAGAGTAAGTGCTATTCATTTCTTGGGGATTCACTTAGTGATGGAAAGATGCTCCTTAGAAGTCAATTTCAGTCTGAAAGAGTTCAGAGGGAACAGGCTAATAATAATAATAATAATTGTAATGACAGAAACCTGGAGTCAAAAAGAGATGCCAGTGATGCTGAGGACAGTTAATTCACAGCTTGAATGAATTTTCTATTTTGGCTTGTCAATAATTACTTGCAACAACCTACAATTTTTTTTTTTTTTTTTAATTTGGTCTCCTAGTATGGTGGGCCCACTAAAAAAGTGAATCTTATAAGAGGATTTAAGAATTTGGTGCCAAAGAGAGGTATTTTCTATGATTTCTGTTGTTATTAAATGCTCTCTTGAACTTGTAATTTTTAATGGACATTTATTTCATTTTTCCTTGAAACAACCCCCTGAAAATTCTGAAGTTCTTACAGTCAGGAAAACATTCAGAATCATTAGCAAATATATTTTCATTCTTTTTCAGCTGAAATAAGATTGTGAAAGATAAAAGCACAGGGTCTCCTTTAGGACAAACTCAGACGTAAAAAATTTTCTTTGTTTCCTCAAATGTGGTGTATCAAAAACAGTCCAAGCCAGATTTCTGACATCAGATTTCTGGCTTCAATTCAAATAATATAAAGCTACAGGCTACATCGTTATTCTGGTTGTGTGTTGACTCCAGGGGAGCTTCTCCACTTGCGGTATCTAATTGAACTTGCTCCACAGATCACTCTGTAATTGGTTCCTTTGGATACTGTCTCTGCTGAGAGTTCTGGAGACCCCTGAGCTTCATTCTGTGCCAGTGTTTGTGTGCACTCTGGCTTTGGCCAACAGCAGCTGCCCCTAGCCATGGTGGCCATGTGGACATGAGCCAGGAGAGAACCAAGTGTCACAGCCTGACCATTGAGGGACCATGATGTCAGGAGTTATTGTGGTGGATTCTGAGGTCTGCCCCCATAACTCTGGAGATGTGACCCAAAATCTTCCCGACCAGCAAGAACAGTGTTATGTGGGATGCACTTGTCAGAGAAATTGTGGTAGAAGTGATTCTTACCCCAGATGTGACTCTAAATAGCAAAGGTGATGGAAGCACTAAGGGAAAAGATGAAAACAGTGTCAGGGATCAGTGTGATTCCTACCAGGCTGTGAATGTCAAGGTGACCAGCTGAGATTCTGTGTCAAGACCACGGAAATATTTCACAGTTAGGAGGAAAAACATTAACTTAACCAGCAAGTCTTGCATCTCAAAATTATGAACATATTGTTTAGTCTTATACCTGGCCTTTAAGATTTTAGAATTGGCAATTCATGTTCTTCTACCTATTATTTCTATTCTTTAAGAGGAAAACAAGGTATTCTGATGTGTTGCTTGCCAGCGTTTCTCAAGTTTGCATGAACCAGCTTTTTGGAACTGACTTTGAAGGAAGCTGAAATGAAGAAACTCCTCTTGGCAAATGCAGAAAAGGCTGCTCCTGCCAAGAGTTGGTTTACTGCTTCAGCAACAGCTGGGTTTTGGTGCTCAGACAGTGATTTCCTTAATTCCACCCACTTGACTTTAAAACAGGTGCATGCACTTGTTTCAGGATGATTTTAATTAAAATTGATTGTTTACATATATTATATTTAGGGCTAAATATAAAGTGATATATTCAGTCTTAAATGCTAACAGGTTATTGATAAGAAGAAAATGTTGAATCAAATTTGCCCCCAGTAAGCTGACCTTAAGAGTCATGCTGGTTTTTTCCCCTCCGAGGAGAGAGGTACACTTCAAGTAAGCAAGGCCTATGTTTGAAAGTCAGGGAGTAAATGCCTGGCTGACAGTGCTCCTGGAGTGGTGCAAGGCTCCCAGGGATGCTTCTCCGGCTTTGAAAAAAGCTAAAAACTGTTCTCCCATTTTTATCTAAGGATGCCAGCATAAAAATCATAGAATTGTTCAGGTTGGAAAAGACCTCTAAGATCTTTTGAGTCCAACTGTTAATCCAGCACTGCCAAGTCCACCACTAAACGACATCCCCAAGTGCATGGCTTTTGAATGCCTCCAGGAATGGTGACTCAACCACCTCTCTTGGCAGCCTGTTCCAATGCCAGAAAACCCTGCCATTAGAGTTCATTTGTAAAAATGGAAATTTCTGATCATTCCCTCCTGCCACAGAACTATGTGTAATTTTAAACATATTTTGCCAAATTTTGAGTCAGACATTTTTATGTTGATGGAAGATTACTGGTTTTTATAAGGCAAATAGTCTGGGTGACCCTGAGATTGGCCCAGCACAGCAAGATTCCATGGGGCAAAGCACTTGCCTGGTATAAGGAGGATTTGCTGTAGACCAGCACAGGGAAGATTAACAGTGGTGGAGGCAGATAAGAAACCAACTGGCTAAACAAGCAGCTTTCTTTGGCTACAGGAGGAAACCCTAAGGTGCAGCTCTGACCATGGAGTCTGCTGATTATGAGCCTAAGGAGAGAACCCATAGCAACATTCTCACCTTCTGGTAGTTGTGGGTGACATCAGGTAACAACAGGACTGCTGCAGAAGCACAGCAAAACACAAATGAATGGTGGTGAAAAGCAGGCAGTGTCCCAGAAATGCTGGGGTGCTGGTGTGGTGTTGGTGGTATGAACATGTGCCCATGACCAGCACTAAGCTGAAGCAACACAAAGTCCAGGGACAGCCTCCCTACTCTCCAAGGATTTATTTTGCAAAAGGGCAGATGAATTTGGCAATTTGCCAACATCAGGTCAAGCTCAGTAAAGCCAGGGAAAGAGCTAAAGGACAGTCAAGTATGAAGTGTTGTGCCCTCATCTGTTATTGCATCTGGGGATGATTTGATTTCCAAGGAAAGAGAGCCTGTGGCAGTTCCATAGCATGTCCCAAACCTCACAGGTCTGCCAGGGCCACCATGCCAGGCATTATGGACACACCACTCTGGCTGTGGTAAGTCAGTAGGTGTTGGCACACAAATCAAGCCAATAAAAGTTGTTAGGAGAAAACATTCAGTAATTTGCATCAAGCTGGGAGAGGTCTGCAGGGAGGAAGTGTTTAGAGGAGGAGTGGTGCAGTCAGTCTGTAGGTGCCTGGGTATGGTGCTAGCTGCAGTTGAAATGCTGTTTTCTTATTTGGAAACTGGCTCAGCTTTACAGGCTCAGAGCCTTTTCTGTAATTTCCCCAGCGTGCAGTACAGGACATAGCAATCACCTCAGTACCTTCCTCGTGTGAGTTGCTGCAAATGTCCCATTACGTTTCTCATGTACTTTTCAGGGTAGTGCCAGTAATTTCTTCAGTCAGAACAGACCTTCCCTCTATTACAGTGAGATGAGGAGATTTCCTTTATGCATATTTTTGTTAGTCCAGTTTTGGGGGGCACCCAGGCTTGAAAAGAGGTAAAAGCTTTAATGAGTGCTAGAGCTGTCTGGCTGATTTTAAAAGGTTTGTAAAGCTTTAATCCTTCAGCTAGAGACTTAAGGCATACTTCTGTCATACTCTATAAGCTGTGAACTGAGGGAGCTTTGTTGAGTGTGGTAGGAGAAAAGACAACTGAAGCTCACATCACTCTGATCTTGCTTCACAAAACCAAGAAAACTAGGGCTGTTATGGCTGTGTGCCTGCTGATTAATGGCTTATCTTTTCCAGGTGCTGGGGACTTGGGGAATAGGAAACCTCTCACAGACCATTTACCCCAGTGATTCCACTGCTTACTTGCATTTATAATGTTGATGTTGCTGAGAGCTATTGTAGTATTCATGAAAATAAGTGTGCCAACTAGATTGCAGTGAATTTTGAAGCAACCAGTTGTCTACCACCTTTTCCTTTCAGATCTATTTATTTGCAGAAAAACAGTACTTCTGTTTTTTCAGAAACTTTGACTATACTGGTGCAGGTTTCCTTTTCCTGTGTGTTTCCTTACACATGCTGTGTGCTGTCCATGGCCTGTTTTTTTTCTGGTTTAGTCTGCTGCTGCCATTTAATTTCAAACCCTTTTTGGTGAACCTAGGGAAAGGAAGCTTGACACCAAGAGTGCCATAAATCTGAGGCCAAAAACTGTGAATGCACAGAATAAACAGGCTGGGAAAATGAGAAAAAAACCAAAAGCTTTCTTTTGATTTTGCACTGCAATCTTTTAGGACAGCCATATTAATACTAAGCCCCACATATTAACTTGACAATATTCTTTTAATTACACAGGATGTACTTGAATCTGTACAGTATTAAAGCAAATATCCAAGACCTTACAAATTTTCATGGGTCAAGCCGCCAAAAGGATGCATATAGATCAATGGCAAATGGGAACTCAGTAAATTGCATGGGGGACCAAAGTTAGAAAGGGCTGTTAAAGCAAAGAAAACAGATACAGAAGGAGCAAATAATTACATATTCAAGAATGTAAAAACTTCTATGCCTGAATTTTTTTAGTTCACTTACAAATATTGTGAAGAAGGAGGAAGGTACAGTAATTTATCAGTGAAGGTCGCTATTCCACATGCAAAGGATTGCTCTAAAAAAACATTGAAGAGGTAATGAAAGCATAGAGATTAAAACAGGGATTAAAGTTGACATCACTGAGAGATAAAGAAAGGTAAGGCAGCTCATTAAGTGAGGTAAACAAGTCCACCTATGTTCTGCCCTAATGCAGCCAAAATGCTTTTTTAAGTGATCTTTTATTCTTGTTGATCTTTCTCTACAGCATTGTGTCTGGCTTCTCCTCCAAGGAACTGGGGTGGAGGCTGAATTGCCAACTCACAGAGGTTTTGAGTCAAGGAAAGTGCATGTGAAGAAAGTTGCAAAATCAGTCAGAAAAGATGGCAGAAATTATACTGAAGAAAAAGAGGGTCTGGTTGCCTTCTTAAATGAAGTGAGATGTTCAGTGTTTCCCTCCGTTGATCAATACTTAACACATTTAACTCTTGCTCTCTCTATTATTACATAATCAATAAAATGGAGGCGGGAGGGGAAAGAAAAGAAAAGATAAAGGGAAACATGGAGAGAGAAATAATTAAGTTACAAGTTAGCTGTTCAAACTTAATCTTGAGTACTTCGCAAATCATAAAAATGTAATATGTTTGACCTAAAAATATTTTTCAGTATTCTATTTTTTGTGGAAAAATTATTACCTTTCATACAATGCTGATTACCTGTCTGAGGAAGTGCATCTTTTCTGTCATCATTACCTTTGCAAAAATTGTACAAGCAATTAAATAACGTGTAGGAGTCTTTCTGAATACTTCTGGTTTATGAGTCACTGCTAATAATGTCTTTGCAATAGAAAATGTAATCTGCTTTGCCCTCAGTTCCTGCAGAACTGCGACTTATGTAATCTGCTTTCTGGAAGTTACGAATTCATAGTTAGTTTTGCAGAAAACAAAAGAACAAAACACAATGAACCAAAAACCAACTTGTGGCCCAATAAGATCCCAAGTTTGTTTTTGAGCAGCAGATCATCTGCTTGTGGCTTATGAGGCATATACCCATACTACTGGGAAATTGTGGTGGGTTCAGAAGTGATTGTGAACATGGGGTACTCCCACTCCACTTGCCCTGCTTCCCACCCAGTGAACAGAGCCAGACTGTGAATGATCTGAGGCCTGAGTAACATGAAGCTCTGTTGCTGGGCATGTACCTGCAGGGCACTCTGTGCTCCAAAAGGCACATTTCACACATGCCCCAGGTCATGCACATTAGCTAGCTGGCTGTATACCCTTCACCATGTGATTTACAGACAGCCCCTGGGCTGAGGACACAGACAAACCAAGAGAGGGACGGGCACACATCTCAGAAGAGATAGTCTGGGTTAATCCATGCTCTTCGATCCATCGCAATGGCTGGCTGAGGATCTGCAAAAGGAAGTGCTGCTCCATGAAATTGAGGCAGTGCACAGACTGCAGAGACAATAAAATCTGAAGTGTAGTCTTTTTCTCTTTTCCTCATTTCTCAAGAATAAAGCATAGATGTGGAAGAGTGACTTATGTCCCAATGTCTACTATTTTGCACTTTTTCATCTCAAGCCCTTGGTGTCACTGGGTTTGCTATATTAGCCTACTGATCATTAGCACTGTAAATGTTCTTTCCTGTTCTCTGTTACATTCACATCCTTCTTCAGTGAAACCATTTCTTAATGTAAAGATTTGAAAACTAAAAAGTCATCTTTCCTTTTTCTTTCTTTTTTTTTCCCTTCCCCTGGGGTTGTTTCCTAAGCCCTAAGACTTGGTATTTTAAGGGTCTTTGGAGGATCACACTTAGGATTTAATTGTAGAATTGTAGAGATGTGAAATTGGATATGACTTCACTTCCTGCATTAGCCCCTTCTGTCCCAGTGATACTGTTAATTGAGTTGCCCATCCGTGATGTCCATCCTGAAGCCTGGTTGCAGTACCAGTAATTCAGACAAGGATCAAATAATATTTTTCTTCCAAGAAAGTATCATATAGGTTTCCTACATATACTTTTGGAAAGATTGAAAATATATTAAACATACAGCATATATTTTTATATTTTTTCATCCATCAATTTTATTCTTATTCAGTGTGAAAACTGTCAGGCTGATACTTAGATTAATCTTCCAGACTGCACACATCACCTGTAAATCACTCTGCTTCAATAGGGAAACCATTGGCTTGTGGAGCACTGGAGAGTATTTTTTATGGGCCTCCTTTTCCCTAGATGCAATAATCTGCCTGTCTCATCAGAGGCACAGAGACATGCACTGATCAAGGGAGCCCTGCTGAGAGGCAGGGTGTGCATGGGAGCACTCGCTGTCTCTGCTGACTGCCGAGGGACAAGGAGGTCTCACTTCCTGTTGCAATGCCTGATTACGTAAAAAAGATCAAGCAACGACCAATGATAATTCATGAACCTCGTGAAACTGGGAGAAACACAAGTTGATGACAAGCACAGCATATTTGCGACTCTTTACTTTCAAAGGCTATTACAGAATGAATTAATTGTTCTACGTATTTTGAAAAGATCCAATGTAACCCATACAAGTTTGATCCCTGAAGATTCGTCACTTTGTACAGGAAAAACATCAGCCTGTTTATCTGTCACAAAAAAGGAGCTGTTCCCATGCTTTAACTTAATGTGTTTTCTTCTTTTAATTAATTTGAGAAGCTATTCTGCAGTGTCAGTGCTTTCAACTAGTGCTCACTAAGAGTCTGTTTCTACGTTATTAGAAAACATGTCACTCAAATAGTCCATCTATAATTTTATTCTCAGTGCTTAGAGCCTGTAGTGATTTGTATACCCTTTATATTCATGCTCTTGAAACCATTTACCAGTAAAATTCTCCAATTTCTATACCTGGCTTTGTCAATCCTTATCAAGGCCACTTATTTCCATGATGTTTAAGCTATTTTTTTTGCAGGGGAAAATGTTTTCTGTGGTCATCTTATGTACTTACTGCAGGAGGTATTTGAGTACCAGATTTCATTGTTATAAAACAGCATCACTAATATAAAACAGTTGTCATTTAGGTCCTTTTATTTAATGGTAAAGCTCTGTAGAGGGACTGTCCCCACAAAAAAAACTAGGCAATTTTCCAACCTAAGTATTTGAGCCACATAGCAAAGTCAGGACTTCAGTGCATTGTTGCAAGTGGGAACCGTCTTCATGTCTGGGCATATCCTAGTAGTTCAGTGATATATTTGACCCATCTGTTTTTATTCTACTTATTTTGGATCAAGGGTTTGTGAGCAATTGTTGAAAACCTTCAGAAATTTGGATTTATGTATTAGCAATATCTGAGGCCAAAGTAACAAGACAATAAAAAAAAAGGCAATAAAAAAGAATGTGAGGAGAAAGATGTTGCATCAGTATGAGAACAAGAGTAGGTATTTGTTTCTGTGTTGGCACTTAGAGCTCATGAAGAAAACCTGGGCAGGATGACACCAGACGTGGGCTTGCTCACTGCTGTTTGGTCAGATGAAATTTGCTGTGGTGAGCACCACTCTGAGGCAACATCTCAATTTTGTTTGTTCCTGAGCTCTATTAGATGCTGTAAGCCCTAAGCTGGTCCCCACACGTATGATGGGAATATTCAGTAATGGCAAAAGCATTCTCCAGCCACACAGTTCTCTTCCTTGGGAAGGTTATCGTTTTCTCCTTACTCAGAAAGATATGAAAACTTATCTGCTAATATTTTCTTTAGGTAATTACCTCAGTTGACATATTGTTAAAAAATAACCACAGCCCTGTCTCCCTGCATGTGATGTGAAGACAAAGAACTCTTAAGGTTAAAAACTGTTAAAAGCAGTGAAAAGGACAGAGAAGAAACTAACTCAGATATTGTTAGGGTGGGATTTTTGGGGTTTTTTTCCTGATTGGCTAGAGCCTACCTCAAAGAGACCTTAAAATTAGTATTAAACTTCATTTTCATATCCTTCTGACAGGGCAATGAATGAATGGGAGGTGAAAGGAGGAGATGGAGAAGGACTTCAGTGACAGGAAGGGGACAGAAAGATGAGTATGAATATGAATTCAGAGATGGGAAAGGGGAGTAGAAAAGTAGAAGGAAAATAGAGTGGTTTTGCCATCCTTTTTATATAGGTGAGAGAATTTTGAGGGAAGAGTCACCTCCATGGACTCACTTGGGATTTTACAATAAAGATGTAGGCAAAGGCAGGTGTCTCTGAATGCGCAATGTTCCCCTGGAGCAGAAAATGTGTTTTTCCTCAGGTGTGTGTGCAAACTGGGTATTCTCTGTGAATTATCCAAATATCCATAATAAATTGTCATGGAGACTCTGGAGTCCAAAGAAAAATGTGGTTCCATAGGACTGGCTGGGATTTACATGGAGTTGTAGAAGCACCTTCAGGGCTGAGATGAAGAAAATGCTTAACAGAAGCAAGAGATGATCCTCTGGACTTCATGTTGTTTGAGAAGGGAAGCAAGGTTTTTCATGAAACACATGCTTAGCAAAAGAAAAATGGATTTGGATTACTCCTGATCTTAGTATGAAGGACTTTTTGCTCAGTGAGGTAGTTTTGGATGGTCATGATGAGCTGGAGATCTCACAACTGACTTTATTGCAGATCTCTGGGAGGACAGGTAATGATGAGACTGGACTAGGAGAAGTACAGTAATTTCACAATTATAAGCCTCACCATTTTGACTAAAATTTTGGTCTGAACCCAAAGTGCGGCTTATAATCAGGTGTGGTTTATATACGGACAAAGAACGAAAAGTTGCTGTTTTAGTTTGGAGGACAGGTGTCTGCTGAGAAATGCAGGAATTTCTCTTTAAAATGGAGAATGTAAACCCCCTCCCTCCAAATTATTAGAATTTTGAAATCAAGGGGCTTTCAGACAAAAGTATGGGAATTAGGAATAACAGTTCTTTTCTAGGGAAATTAAAACAGAAATACAGTACTACAAAGAAACAAACTCCAAACCCTGACAAGTCAGAGTACAATCTGACACCCTGTCAGGCAGGGTGTTGATAGCAGTCCCATTAAATGGTGGCTGCATCCTCCTGCAGTGACAGATGTGATTCAGTTGAAGCAGTGCTCCTGTAGAAGGTGCAGTTTCCCTCCAGAGGTCCAGTGGTGATGTGGAGAAATCCGGTTTTCCTCTGGAGTCCAGTGGAGAAAGGGCACCCTTAGTGTCCCAAAACCTCTGTTTTTATTTTGGTAAGAAATGCTGGTTTCCCCCTGGCTGGAGCAACTTCCAATGGGATGAAGTAATTTTATCAGTGACACAGTGGGACTCAATGGACCATTAGCAGAAAATGACTCGCTGGAGAAAGGATGGGTTGTGAAAAGATAAAGAACAATGCCCTACCTGGTTTCAATGGATGGCCCATTAGCAGAATATCTGCTGTTGAGATAAGGATCACTGCCCCCACTCTCAACAGATGGTGATGGAATAGATACCTTTTATCACACTCTGTATTGTAACATGCGGCTTATAATCAGGTGTGGCTTATATATGGACAAAAAACAAAAAGTTGCCGACACCGGAAGTGCGGCTTATAATCAGGTGCGGCTTATGTATGGACAAAGAATGAAAAGTTACTGGCACCCGGAAGTGCGGCTTATACTCAGTGTAGCTTGTAATCGTGAAATTACTCTAAGTCAGGTTTGGTCTGCAGGGGCTGGGCTCATTCACCTGCACATTCACACACATGCACATACACACCCACAAACACAAAAAACAGAGGGACTCAGCTGAGGGTGATGCAAGAGCATGCAGAGGCTCCAGGGCTGGGGATGAAGTTTGGCTGAGATTTTGCTGGGGCAGGGTGTGTGCTTAGAGCATACATGCTGCCATCATGAATATTTATTGAATCAAACCCTTCATACCTCGGTGTGCTGGCAATCATCCTCTCTAGATCCACAATTTACACCCTCCTGCCACTGACTGCACATGAGCTGAGACCACATTTGGCAAATTTCTTTTGAAATTTTGATTTATATGCTCCTAAAAAATCTTTATTACACTTCTCCCTTCCAGACAATTTACTTTGTTCAATATGTTTGGTTGTTGGGTCGAGGTTTTCTTGTTTAATTCCTACTTTCCATTTTTCAGTATTTATTATGCCACATTCCCATGGGGCTGTGACTGGCAGGTGGGTCACAATATACATAACTGATAGGCCCATCTGTCTTCCTTTGCTGCATACTACCCCCCTCTTTGTCTTTCTCTTTCTTTCTTTCTTTCTTTCTTTCTTTCTTTCTTTCTTTCTTTCTTTCTTTCTTTCTTTCTTTCTTTCTTTCTTCTTTCTTTCTTTTTCTTTCTTTCTTTCTTTCTTTTTCTTCCTTTCTTTCTTTCTTTCTTTCTTTTCTTCCTTTCTTTCCTGTCATAAACAGCCAATGGTAGGCTCACTCCTGTGTGAGGACAAACAGACAGGTAGCATCAGCCTGAGAGAAAGCTATCAGTAAATGAAGGGGGTTTAGTCACTTCACAGTGAGTTATGAAAGCAGATAATTTTATAATGGCTTGCATTATTTCTCCTAAATATTTACAATTTTTATTGAAAATTGAAACAGAAACTGTGCTTTGAGAAAAATGAGAGAAATGTCTTCATTTTCAGTTCCTTTTGTTGTGCTTTATCTTAGTTCTTTATCCTCCAACACAAGAGCTTCTGCTTTTCTTAAGCTCCCTAGCACCTAAGGATTCCAGTGCTGGAGAAAAAATAGATGCTAACGCACTCTGAAAAAGCAATCAGCCTCTGAAAAACAGTCCACCTGGCTTCTGTTCTCAGTAATGCTTCCCACCTGAGATTTTGGCAACTCTCAGCTTGGTTGTGTGCCTGGTTTTTAATTTTAGTAAAGGAAAAGTGAAAGTTCAAAGCACTGCAAGAGCTGCTGCTCATGGTGGAATGTGAGAGCTCGCAGGAGCCAGCCGGGTACCCAGGGCCCTGATCCTGCAGCCCAGCAGGCATGCAGGGTGCCCTGGGCTGTGACGGACTGCCAGGCTCCCGTAGGGAAAGCACAGCACACTGCTCCTATCCTACCAGGCCAGATGCTTGTGAGCTGTGCAGTGGCAAGGTGACACAGAAATCTGTGGTTCCCAGCACTGGTACAAGAAACCAAGGGATGGCAGGCAGCACAGCTGGGAGGGAATCTGGCCTCTGACACTCTGAACCTCTATCCAGCACTGTGTGAAGGTGCTGAATCAATGGGATGATGCTCAAATCCCATTAGAAGCAACACTTACCATCCGTAGCTGAATGGCAGGGGGCCATTTCTCTCACTCTTCTTTTTTCTCTGCAGATTTTGCTTTGTGGCACTTTCCACCCACTTTTTCTTACCTTGCTGCTCATTTTAACTTGCCTTGTTTATTGCTGCTTTACTCTGCAGCAGCCAAAAACTGAAAATGGAGTCATCCCACATTTTTTCAGCTCATACTTTAAAAAAAAATAGGCAACAAAAAATCCAGCGGCCTGTCTTTAACCTTTGGTAACCCTGACATTCTTTGCACTAAAGTGTCTGATATTAAAGCAGATTGCTTTCATGCCTACATAAGTAATATCATATGCTTCACATCAGGCTATGCTCAGGCTAGCTGAATTCCCACTGTATTATTGCCTGTGAATGTACACTCCGTGCATACTAAGAGTGGTCTATCTGAACCAGCTTGCCTTTCAACTTTTTGAAAAGGAGTTTTATTGGTTTGTTGGATAACTATGGCAGAGGAATATAGTTTCATGAATGATGGTAATTCTTGTGTCTATCAGTGTTTGGCAAGTTGCACCAGAGAGGTAGAGCTGAGAAGAGAAACAGCCTTAAAAGCCTGCTAGAATTACTGAAGAAATGGTGTCCTCCCTCCCCCCACAGCTGCTAACCAAGATCATGCCTGATCTTGGTGTAGTTAAGAAGCACTTAAGAGGACTTCTAAATTTACTTTTGTAAGCAATATGTTTGGACCCTTATATTTTTTTTCTGTTGGGTTTTTTCCTTTCCATTTAGACAGTAGGTGTTAAAAGGAAATCCATCAGAAAGAACTTTAAGCCAGTATGGCTTAGTGGTATTGTCAAGTGGTCCATATCTGTGAGAGAATTCTTTTCAGGCCTGCCAGTGTTGCCTCTCAGCTCTTCATCCTGCTTCAAACACTTCTCCTTGAGATCTATCTCTGTTTCTGACTTGCTTTGATACACAATTTCCAGTGTTAGAGTGTGCTCTGTTTTATGGGAGACATGGTCCAGGTTTCTGTAATGTGGAACAATAGTCTTGTACATAAACAAAGAACTTTGCCCTATGCTGTTGTGGGATTCTCTGTGTTCTAAAAGCCTGGGCATGCTCATTATAAGCTTGCAACCCACATTCTGGGGAGCTTCAAGATGGTTTTGTTGTTGTCCCAGTATCCAAACCCACATGATTTTTCCACATTAGAGATTCACCAGCAAGTAAAATGAGTCCCTCTCTCTCACTGAGCACATCACATCACATCACATGTGTGTAAGATATTTTATGAAAAACACCTCACTTCTAACCTTCTTTCTGCATACAGACCTTGTGTTAAATTCTGTAGTTCACTGGAATTTGGCAGTCTTCATCTAGGCTATCTGCATATATAAATATATATATATATATATCTCTGTGTGTGTATGATACATATAAATCTTGGCCAAAATTTTTGCTGCTGCGTATACAAGTTGCCTTGTTAGAACAAAGGAGGTGTAAGGTTGGACCAAATGTTCACCTAGGTCCTCTCTTGGGCAGCAGACAGTAACAGCTTTTTTGGAAAAAGATGGAGAAGTAGGGCAATCACAGAGCAATAATTTTCCTCACGTTTTTCTGAGGTTGCAGCAATATGGAACCAGTGGCTCTTGGGCTTCTTTGATAAGGGTCATCTCAGTCTGTAGTTAGCAGTGGATTTATTGTCCATAAATTATCAAATTTTTTAAACCCTTTTGTAATGTTAAGCCTAGTTTGTTATCAGTCACTAAGTAGGGGAAAAAACCACCATTGAAGACTCAAACATTACTGCAGTATCCCAGAGTCCAGCCTTGGGTCACTCAGCATATGGATGTACTGACCACAGGAGAATGTGTCCAACGCTTGATTCTGAGCATAAACCACAGGCAAAAGGCCTGTATTATCAGCTCATGTATGTGCCTTATGCATTTCCTTGCCTTCTTTTCACTTGAGTGTCACAGTACAGTACTAGTGGCAGAATATTACCTTTGACTGATAAATTTCCGCTCCAATATTGTTTGCTTGTATTGGCCTTTTAAGAACTGATAGACACTGGTGAGAGAGGGGGAACAAGTGGTAGATGAATGGGCCATGAGACTGCTTTCTGATATTGAAAAAGAAGCGACTGCAAATCTTTTTTGTTCCCCTTACATGAGTCAAATCCTAGCTGCTCTTCATTCTCTGCTGAAGTTTCTATTGTGTAAGTAATCATATGGGCATATTTAAGTACTGGGCTTTTTTGAGTTAAATCCCATTCAGACTGTTATGACTGTGTTTAATCTTTGAAAGATGGGTGTGTGGGGGAAATCTGTTCTTCAAAAAAGAATCCTTTTTATACTGAAAACTATAGGATCCTTATCTTTGATCTAAGTAAGCACAACTGTACCATGTCAGCAGCATATTAGTGCCAATGCATGTGTGTTGTACTTTTTAAATGCTGTTTCAACATGTGTCATTGGATCTATGTTTCTACAGACTCACAACAACCTGCACCCTGGTAACTACATGTTGATTGAAGCACCCTTATGAAAAAAAGATATAAATGTTTGTGGTTAAGGTGATAACCCTTTTGTTTTCTCTGTAATCCATCACAGGGCTTGTCAGCCCTGACAGCTCGAGTGGATTTTTTTGAACACCTCTTTATCTGACAGCTTCATGCATCATAAAGCAGCAAATAGAATTAGATCAAAGTCTAAGAGTCACTGTAGGCTTCGTAAGGTATGCAATCCTGTTTGTATCTTTATCCAGGCTCTGACAGTTCATTTTAACTGGCAACAGGGGGAAGGAGGGAGAAGGAGGAAAGTTTCTTTTTCTTTTAAGAAGGTACAGTAGTGCTGCATTTTTAAACGTACATGGCTTTCACATATCATTTCCCCTTTACATCTGTGATTCCCTGTGTACTGTAGCATACTACATATATTTTTCAGAATGCTCAACAACAGCAGTCGCATTCTCAAAGCAAAGGCTTAACCAGTGTATGAGGCCATGTACCCATATGCTGTAATAATCCTGACTTTTGTTTAATATCAATGGCAAAGATTGACAGAGCTCACTTTAAACAATGGAATATTGTCCATCTAGTTCATGCCAGATTCTGTGAGCTACTGTGATGGATAACAGGTTCACCAAGTGTCCCCAGTCCAGACTCCCAGGATTTAACCAGCATTTGCTTATTAAATAAATTACAAAAGGGGAGGGGAGAGGAGAGGAGAGGAGAGGAGAGGAGAGGAGAGGAGAGGAGAGGAGAGGAGAGGAGAGGAGAGGAGAGGAGAGGAGAGGAGAGGAGAGGAGAGGAGAGGAGAGGAGAGGAGAG
Organism: Catharus ustulatus; assembly: GCF_009819885.2. Lineage (NCBI taxonomy): Eukaryota > Metazoa > Chordata > Aves > Passeriformes > Turdidae > Catharus > Catharus ustulatus. Next base: position 90,383,622 of record NC_046222.1, on the reverse strand, counting down.
GAGAGGAGAGGAGAGGAGAGGAGAGGAGAGGAGAGGAGAGGAGAGGAGAGGAGAGGAGAGGAGAGGAGAGGAATAAAAACAATGCCTGCTTTGGTAAAAATCTCAAGAGAGCAAATCAAAACTGTGATTTGGGAAAAAATGAGTGTCTGAAGTTATGTGCTTTGGTCCTTGTTTGTGTATCTTGTTTTTCAAAACTGCTGATAAATAGTGACTCTTTATTAATAATATAGGCAAAAGCAAGGATTTATACCAAAGTTTTTAGAGATACCATAATACTTGGAAGTCTGTGGTGGGAAAGAGGGGATCAGTTTTCAGGTCTTTTTAGTCAAAAGTATTTGATTCATAAATAAGAAATTAGGTAGCCTCCTTTTCTTCCATCTAAGACCTGGACCTGAATGCTTGCTTTCTTTCATCATACAATTTTGTGAAATGCCACATTAACATGGAAATTGTGGGCTCTATTTTTTTGATGGAACATGGAAACAATCTCCAAACACACTGGTGCCATGAAGGGAAGGAGTAAGACCAGGAAGACGCCTTTGGCACAGCATAAAAATCCCACCAGGTTTGTAAAACAAGATCCTGTGCAGAAGCTGCTCCGAGCGTGCTTTTTAGGGAGGAAAGGGTCAGAGGGGGAGATGCTGCCCCTCCTGCCCGTTTCCAGTTTGAAGACAATAATTTTCAGAGGTGTTCATGCTGCCTCAGAAGGTGCCATCCTCCTGCCTCCACTCCTCCATGTCATCTCTGTGCAGGAGGTGGTGCAAAGGTTCAGGGAAAGTGCTTGTGGGAGCTCCTTCCCCTGACTTCTGCAACAACCGTGTAGCCAGAGTAAAGCAGGGTTGGGGGAAGTGAGGAGAGCAAACACAGCACTAGGGAATCATGCTTCCTTCTCTCCCACAGTGCAGCAGCATAGCTGGACACAAAGGCAGATCAATCTCCTGGGTGCCTTCCTCCTCAGAATATTCTGTGATCATATGATCAGCCAGCACTCTCTCCTCCCAGCAAGCTGCACCATCTCAGTGTATTTCAGTGCAGCCCAGCAAGCTCTATCAGATGTCTCAGCGCTGTATCCCTTGTGCACTCAAGCCCTTCCTTCTGGCAAGACCTGAAAGAAAACTTGGGGTCACCACCTGGCCTTGCTGAAACAAGTATTGCCATATGGTTCCACCAAGGAGGATCTTTTCACCAAGGAGGATCTTTTGTCAGTCTGTTTTTCTGTCAGCTGCTCCTTCCTGAAGTTGTTTCAGCAATTCTAGAAGTCAAACTCTGGAAAAGTAGGGAAGACTCTTTCAAAGAAGAGTAGGAGTTTGCTGACTTCTCTGAACTAAAAAGAGTCCATGCATTGAACAAAGTGTCCTAAGGGCTCCCACATTTCCAGATATTTTTCTGGTATTGGAGCAGTGGTTTCAATTGGCCATTAGAGGCCAACAAGGCTTCACGCATGATCAGTCCCAGACTGGTGTAAGCACAAGTTTTTTTCTTTTGAGAACCCATAACTATTTCTGCCATATCATGGGAGACTATGGGAAACTAGTGTTTCAGAAACTCTGTGCACAAAGGGCATCTCATGGTTTTTCTGTGTAAAGTGCCTACACTTCTTAGACCTCAGGTAGGAGAGACCATTCATTTGAAGGAACCTTGTGTGGGTGCCTGAGTCCTCGTGATGCTGTCCTGTGGCACAGGGGAAGCAGTGCAGGACATGCATTGGATGGCACCAGGAACTTCTGAGGTGCTCCCTGACCAGGTGGCATAGAACCTGACTCTCTGCAATGCCTAATTAAACAGCAAGGAGCTCATAACTTTGGCTAAAATTTCTCCTGCTGGTGCAGCAGAGCCTCACCTAATCTGACATCTTCATTTTAAATTACTCTATGTGAATTTAAAGTCTGCCTCAAACAGTTGAGGACCTCATAGCTACTGCCATCGCTCCTTAGACACAGATATCATCTCCTGTGAGGATTTTTTACTACAGACATTATTGCAGCTGTTTGAGGTGACTTCACTGAGATGATGAGGCCAGCAGGAATGAGTGGCCACTTAGATCCACTGGACCTAGCATCAGCTCCCAGGGTCTTTTTACTTCAATGTCCATCAGCAAATTGTCTGAAAACTCTTGTCAGTGGTGTGCTGTACCTCCCTGCCTCGACCTAACCAAGCCAGCTGATATTCACCCACAAACCAAGGAGCAAGGTGGCTGATGGACTTGCTTTTGTTGACCATAGTGAACAGTCATAATTAAACGGTGGCTTTAATCATAAACAAAAACTGCTAATGGACTTCGTCAGTACTGTCTTATTTTTCCAAAAGTTCATCGTTCCCTGAGTTTACACTGAAAAATTTTAAGCCTGTGTGTAGGCTGGGAAACATGCAGCTCTTCACATCTTACTCTAAAAGGCCCTCAGGAACATAAGAAATGCTAAGGAGGGGTTTCTTAACTGTTTCTGACTCTTTTAATTAATAGTAAGCCAAATTAATTAACAGATTTGCCTTTGCCTTAAAAATGAGTTTAACTCGTAGAGTAGGAACTATGGCCATGGGAAGGATGCCCTCAGTGTTAACAAGACATGACCAGTAGCACCTCCAGCCTGTGCATATGAAAGTCCTTCAAAAATCAATATTTCCAGTCCTATGGAATACTTAGACTTTCATCTTAGTAAGTAGGTCCCAGTGGAAATATTTGGGAATAGTGGGGAAAAAATGAAGATAAATATTCTTTCTGTACAGTTTCAAACATTACTTTACTTGTGCTCAGAGTGTGTTAAAATATAAGCCTTTCCATGGGTCTTCTACCTCCTGCAAAATCTCTTTTAACTTTTATTTGTTATTTAAAAAGCTACAGGGTATATTCTCTTCTTAAAACATAGGGATTTACGTGTGAAACTCCCTGTGCATCGAGGTGATAATATACCCCTTAATTGGAGGCTGTTTAATGCTCTCGATTTAACATTTTAATAGAAAAGTTACAAGCAGTCTGGCTGTGAGTGCAGCACTATTAAAATTCCCAGCCAGGACAGTAGTGTTTTTTTCTTTAAGTGACTTTTTATTTGCTAAAATTCGTTGCAGCTTTCATTGCAAGTTTGGGCCGCTTTTAAGCTTCACTCTACACCATGAAAAAGAAAATGGAGACGTTTAAAGCAATCCTAAGTTTCAAATAAAAGTAGAACTTAAAAATGTCTTTGACGTGTGTCCCTCTGTAGGCTGTATTTGCTTGGTTCACTCAGCACTGAGGAAACTTTATTGAGTGTCTTATTGAGCAGACACAGTAGGAGGAACATTACCCTCTGAGATCTCCAGGACCACTTATGGGGCTGGAGTTTATTTACTTTCATGTTTTCATATGAGAACAGAGACAACATGGGATCTCTGAAGCTTGGATCTTGCAACCACTGCTCTGCACAAAGCAAGTGATGCAGAAACGGGGTCCGAAGTTCTGCCATGTGACTAGTGTGTGGTTCACAGTGTTGCAGGTTTTTTGGTTTGTGTTCTTTTAAACTCCACTGGGAGGCAGGAAAATACCTTCAGTGTCATGTTAAAAGCATAGAAAGATGCAGGACCATATTCATAAAAGGATTAAAAGATTCAGGTATAACTTGCAGTGTCTGAATTCTGCCCTAAGGCCACAGAATGCAATTCTGAGCTCTCCTTTCTCTTCCAATCTCTAGAAGTGCCCCATGACCTCAGGTATCCGTGTTTTTACAGCAAACTTTTTGAGGTGTTAAAGCTTTCTTCTGCCAATGCCCTCAATCCTCTGAGCAGCTCTGCACAAGGCTCCCATCTAAGTCCAATTTGCTTTGTTACAAGGATATGTCTGTAGCTGTGAATCTTATGATATGTTCTGTGGAAACCCTACGGGTATTCTGGCATCAAAACATCAGTCTACTCAAGCAGGTTAGTGATACAGACAAGCAGGAGTAAATTTTCAGTGGCTAAATAAAGGCTGAGTGTATTCCCTATGGGTAAATGATGTCTGAGTTTGTTGCTTTATCTGTTTTAATTTGATATATGTGAAACTTTCAGCAAACAAGTCTGTGTGTATGCATGAAAATGTAGCTTGTATTCGTGTATTTCTGAATCAGACTTCTCCATGCCTTTTCCTATCTCACATGTTTTGCACTACAGAGAGATATGTGGGTAAAACAGAATTTACTCTGCTGAATATGTACTCCTTTAAGGAAAAATCCTGCCTATTTTTCTGTCAGCCCATAAATCCTTAGCTGCAGGAGGGAAGCATGCTGATGTTGGGGAGGAGAATTTCTGTACAGGAGCAGAGTATCTTTACAGGAGGGTGGATGTGAAGTGGCAGAAACAACCAGCCTAGGTCGTGTACCTGCCCTGGACACAGCTCTTTCCTTCCTGGGGCCAGCACAGGTTTCTGTGCTCTGCCAGGATGTGGTACTGCTCACAGTATATAGGTGGTATTTGCATGGATAGACTGGGCTACATGCCTGCTGCAAATCTAGACATCCATTCTCTTATGGGGTTGGGAATGAGTTCAGGTTGGAGTTCTAAAGCTGTATTTTAATGGATTTACACTTATTAACCATTCAGAGAGGACTCATGAGAGGGAGAAACTCCTTACATCAACATGTAAAATGTAATTGACCCTATCATCACATCAGGCCAGACAGTGATCAAATCTCTGGGCAGATTTCAGCTTGATGCATGAAGTTCCAGGAGTGTTGATAAGCTGCTTGAAAGCATGACTTGTCCCCAGGACCATTCACTGCTTGTCTTCTTGCTGAGAAATCGACCAGAAAGAAGCTGAATTCAGGCTTACTTGTTCGTGTGCTTTTGTGATGTGGCCGCTGGGAATGGCACTTAGGCAGCTACTCACTTTACAAAAGCTTTAATAGCCTTTAGATGGTATCAACTTTTTAGTTGTTCCTCATCTGTGCTGGAACTGAACCAGCATCCTGTTGGCTGAAATATTTTGTATCCCCATTAAAAAATATTTTACTGGCCTTCTCTACTTAAAATACATCAAACAATTTCCGTTTCTGTTTGGTTTTCTGCTCCAATATGGAGGCTAAAAGTGGTCCTGGTAGAGTGTAGCTTAAACTGAAAAATACACAGACAAAGCCATGGGTTGTTGAAGGCCTTGCAGAGGCAGGATGGAGAGAGCAATGCACAGCAAGAGCTCAAAGCCTGAAAAACAGAAACACCTAGAGAGGCTTAAGTCCCTCCACTCTACCGCATAGCTGAAAAGTCTCATTATCGTTTGTGGAGAAAGAAAACCTTTCTCTTTTCTTCCCTCCCTTCACCCTACACTTATAGCAAGAGTCACAGAGCTATTATCTAAATGAGGGGATCACAGAAATGTGCATTTTTGGTGAGAATTTAATGCTCTGTGTGGTATTCCTGAAAAGGTCACTGCTGGCCATTTAGTTAGGAAATTTGAACAATGAAAAGCTGTGCAAAAATTAGGTTTTCACATACATTAACTCCATGCTATTTCTCACGATTCTTTTTTAAAAGATAAGGTCTCAGAGGAAATAAATTTTTCTACAACATACAGTATATATTGTCTTTCAGTACAGCTTCCGACTAAAATTTATCTCTTGCTAAATGCAGACTAAATGAATAGTGTAGAACTAATACATTTTGTGCCAAGAAAATAAATGGGCACGGTGCTAGACGCTTAAGAGTGTCACTAATTATTCACGTGATTTGTGGCATCCCTTCTTAACAAAGGTGTGGGGGCTATAACTGGGAGAATCTTTCACATTTTTCTCTTGGAAAACATGCACTGAGGAGCTCAGCGGGCTCACAAACAGGCCCAACCCTCTTAATTTCAGTATACCCAGAACACTACTCCCAAAAATACTCTAGTACTTCCCGTGTTTGTGCACTGAGGACAAATCGGAAGGCTTGGGCGTTCCTGTATGGGAACCAAGGGGTTTTTCTTTCTCTTTTTTTAACCAGAATTGTGTAAAGCAAATCCCACTTTTAGCTTCCATACCATGAATGTGAAGGCGTACCCAGAAGAGTTTTTTTTTTTTAGCGGGCAGCAAATAGTTTCCAACCGCACAGCTCTGAGTCCGGCACCGTGTGTCTGCAGTGCCCAAGAAGCTCAAACGGACGTGCGGGGCTTTCCATGGTTTTGCAAAGAAGTAAGGCCTTTCTCTTGATTTTCCCCTGCCCTTTCTCTTTCTTTTTGGCTCTTCTTGGGCAGCATTTAAATGAACAAAAGAGAAGGAAGAAAGGACAGGAGGTATAGATGTTGTGGAAAAGTGTCGTGTTGGTGAGAAGTAATTTTTTTTTCACTTTCAGAAGTTACTGGAGACCGTGAGATTACTACATGAGGTTCATTGATATAAAAGTGGAAAACTTCATGCCTATGTGACCTGTTTTAAAGGAGAAGCAGCTTTTCATATACACAGATGCACTGGAGGACAGAATCATTGGAGATGACCACAGAAATAAAAATTCAAGTAAACATCATAAATAAAATGTCACCTTGTTTAGCACTGAGGTAACACTTCCGTTTTCTGGGAAAGTTACAATTTTAGTTTGGTTTTATGAGAGTCCTTGATGAACATACCAAGTTTTGTCACCATTAGTATTTCCATATTTTTGAAAAGAAAAAACTGTTCTGGATAGCCTATATTTTAGAATTGTTTTTCTCTTGAGGTAGCTGTTTTATTTTTGTGATAGTTTATAGATTTCCTCCACATACTGTTACCAGCATGGTCTCCAAAATTAAAGTCTAGGTGGCCAAAACTAGCTGAGTGATATCAGCTTAGGATATTTTTGCCCTTTCTCATAAGTGTGTCTGGGCAGCATGAATTCATATTTTTCAAGGGGGAGCAGTGTTCTTCACTTTTTCTGTATTCCCACTGCAAGTACAGGAAGTCAGCAGCTACTGTCAAAAGAAACCAGAATTAGTAGGAATACAGTTATGCTTTTATGTTTTATTAGACAAAAAAATATGTTTGGCACTGGCATAATCAAATGGAGTGTGTTCATTTCTGTAAAGCATTTTAAAAGTATTACCAGAAAAATAACTGATGTCTGTGGAAATGCAACTCACATTTAGATATTTGAGTGAAAGCATACGGAAAGATGAAGAAGAAACTCCACCTTTAAAGCCAGCGTACTCAGCAAAGACCTTCAGAAGGTTCCTAAACTGGAAAAGTGGCTCAAGTGGTGAGGGGGATCCAAACTGAGTCCCGAAGGGGTATGAGCACAGAAGGAGTAAGTAGGCTGAATACTGTTGTGTCAAAGATCCTGAAAATTATTCCCATTTTGCAAACTCTTGGAGAAAAGTCCAAGTTAGACTGAAAATGCTTAAATGAGCAGTGGTAAGATTAATTTGGACTTAGAGTCACCAATTAGAAAACCTCTCTCTTGTTAAACACCAACCTCTTAATTAGACAATCTTGCCTTTTTGTTTTCTAGCATCAACAAAATGGATACATTAGTGCCATATGAAGCTGCCTTGGGAGAATTAGCTCAAGGAAACTACATATTAAACTTCACCTTTTAATTAACTTTTAATGAATTGCTCTCACAACAGAAAGCAGTCACAGAGGGACTCCAAGATTCAGGATTTACCTAAGGTATAGAAAGGATTTTGGGGAAAAAAGCCCAACCCACCAGTCTCTTTGCTACATATCTATTTCAGCTTCACTCATAGCTTGGGCAATGGAGTAGTTTTGGATATTTAAAACAAAGAAAAGCTTAAAAAAGTTAGATGTGTAACTAATTATATAAACATGCCATCTTTGTTTTTGTCAGTTTCAGTTACTGGGAAGCATATTTTCCTTATTTAGCATTGCCTTTGTGCAGTTATAATAAGCCAAAGGGAAAAAAAAAGAAGGAGAAGCAGTGAGGGAGGGAGGGAGCAGAGAGATCGCGGACACTGACGGGATGCTCCGGCTGCCAGCAGCCTGGCTGAGCCATCCCCACACTGATGGCATTCCCTGATCACAGCCATCAGGTGGAGGTGAGGATCTCCAGCCAGGTGAGCAATCACACTTGGCATTTGCTGTCAAGAAGATAACTTTGGTACTGAGACTACAGATCATTTGGAATGAAACATCAAATGCTGGCAAATAAATGGATGCTTTATCACCAATTAAAGACAACATCAGGTAAACATGGCTTTCATGGTTTTGGGTACCGGATGTGCTCAGAACTGCCAGAATTTTACCTGAGTTGCATTCCATCTCCCTCAGACCTTTGGTGCTCTGTAGCTGCGGTAAAAGGCAACAAACCTCTCCTACTGTGTAAGCAGCAAGCAGGCGGCAGGGCTGAATTTGTCACAATTCTTGGTGCATCCAGCTTTTCTTGAAATCAGAGGCACACACTGGATTTGGCCCACTGCTTTTAATTTAAGGCATCTTGGCAGTAGGACGTAGGATGGGAATAAATCACCTCCATCCCATGGACTGCACATATGACACCACATCCTGGGGTTCCAGGGGCCCAGGGCCATCCTCTTGTCACCTGCACCCCATGTCTCTGGAAAGAGGGAGTTTGCAGCTGGACTGTGTGGAGCCACACCCCCACAAAGAGAACTGGTTCAGTGCAGTCAGATCAGAAGCAAACAAACTCAGAGGAAACGGTGGTGTTCCTCAAAACCCACCCGGTTCCAGGGGACCCTGCCCTTGCTGTTTGCCTGCCCTCCTCTAGTTGCTTTCTGTAAACATTTGCTCGCACACATTTTTGTCAGCACAATAGCCTTTCTTACAGTGAACTTCCGCATGAGCAGCCAAGACAAAGGCATCTGCGAGCAAACTGAAATATTAATTGTTGCCTTTTGCTTGGCTGAGTGTTCGCCTTCCAACATTTGTCTTTGTGACACTCAGGGACTGCCCAGAGCTGTGGGATGTCCTTTTGCAGCCCGCCCCAGGCTGGGCGATGCCCACCAGTGGGACCTCCTTCCCAGCCACTTGGCCGCCGCCTTGGCAGCAGCCCCCAAGCTGACGAGTTTTGGGGTCCCTTGGCAAGCCTGCATGCATGGCTTTGGGCTGGCTGCTGTGCTTGGCAGCTGGGCCTTCGCTCTCTTCACCCACCACAGCCAGACCACCTGAGAGCTGGGTAAATGGGACTCTAGAAAAAGATTGCCCTGCAGCTTGCAGGGACTGCCCAGGGTTTGCACCCACACCGGGCCGCAGCAGAGGGGATCTCCTAAGGTCCACCAGCACGGGTGGATATTGCATCCTAGCAGGGGTAGCTGGAGGCATGCTACATCCCCACAAGCCCTGCACCTCTCTCACATCTGGACCTTCGTGTCCTACTCGTCCCCATCCTCATATCCCTATTTATTAAATTAGGACTTTAGGGGCTCACTTTATCAGGAGCCTCTGGTATTTGTGGGCTCTGACTAAATACCCAGAAAACTTGTGCCCTGTCTAAACACCTGTTTCAACTCTACAAGGGACTCAGCACTCAGTCTGCTGCCAGGCTGTTTTCCTTTTGTTCCAAATCCATTTGCTGTGAAGCATCCTCGTCCCATCTTAATTGTTCATTTCATCCCTCTCATCCCCAGGTGGGGCTCCTCATTCACTCATTGAAGATTTTATAAGCTATTAATTATACATTGATTCCGTTAAGCTCATGATCCCTGTCACATTATCAGCTTTCAAGGGAGACAGTACATGACACGCTGTGAACGCTGATGACAAGCTGGGTGAGAAGACATGGAGGTATAGCTCCAAGAGGGGTCTGTGTTTTTGCAATGACCACCCCATCCACAGATTCTTGGGACCCTCTTCCAGCCCACCAACCGCTCAACCAGATCCACACTCATGTGACCAGCATATTCACATCTCACATATAATTCTGACATAATCAAACCGTGAGCAATCTAAGTGAGCAGTTTGCAGTCCTAGGCTGAATAACCGTCATTATTAAAAAAAAACCCATGTAAAAAAGGAATATTTTCAGAGAATAAACAAGTCACAAGCAGGGGAAAAAAGTGTCTGTATTTGTCAGATAATTTATCCTCAATGAATAATTCAACCACTTCTAATAATAATAATTTATTATTTATAATATACACACTGACATAGGTGTACATGGTGCTTCAATAAAGATAATTACAATAATTTTGCATGACCTTATTGGATTAATGAGAAAAGCACAAAACATAGTTTTTTTTCTGCTCACTGTGTTACAAAATTCATTTTTGCAACACGTAGCAGGCTCAGAGGTGTGTATCCAAAATTTTACATAGGTTCTCTACAGCTCTCAGTGGTATAATATAGCTTCAAATAATTTTTAAAAATGCCTCCCTTGACACATCTTAGATATCAATTCTGATATTTGCCTCCTTTAAGTGCTTTCTGACAGAATCATTCAAATTGATAGCCCATCTTTCTGTAGGTTGCATACTTAATCACAATGAAATAACAGCTCATGATAAAGACACAAATTAGACCTGATTTTGCAATTTTTTTCTTGTAGGATCCAGTATTCATTTTGTTTAAACCAGAGAAGAAATAGTATGCTTTCAAAATGGAGGCTTAATAGAAACTAATATATGAAAACTTCTATTTAAAAACAAATCTAAATAGAAGCTTAGAACACACAATGCACAAATGTTTAAAAATGATGCAAAACCTAAGGTTTAGCTGTATCTTTAAGTGATTTTCAGCCCTTTCTTAAAAAAAAAAAACAACAAAAAAACCACTTGGATTTTTTTTCTGCCTGATTCAGTTTGAATATTACGCAGGATTTTGAGGAGTAGCAAAATGAGACATGAATGGGAAATATCCTTGGAATTTATTTCCATGGCCCAACTCAAGCCATGCTCCAAGAGATACTCTGGATATTTCAGAAAAAGAACACCTATTATCTCTTTTCAGGGCTCAATGCAGTTCACCTAAAAATGTGCAGGCAATATGCTGTCAGGCAGATCAATTGCATATTGTTTCTCCTGTTTCACCAAGCACTTGTACGGTCACAGAATTTCCACAGAACAGTTCTCATAAAAATCATGGTTTATTCGTAAGGACAATGTCCCATGCAGTTACCTCTGCAGAATGTACAATCCTCAGCAACACGCCTCTCAGGAGGATTCCTAACTTAGCCTCTCACTCTGTGGAGCTCTGAGGCTTGTGCTCACTTTCAGAATGAAAACAGGCACATTGAAATCGATGAGATAACTCATGTGCTTACACATTTAATGCATGCTTGCATACTGCAGTGAATCAGCCTCAGCAATGTTAAAGAATTCCTTAAACATACTTCCAAAAAAAGAGGTTGCTTCTTTCAATTGCAAAATTGCACAGCATTGGTTTTTAGGGTTCTTTTAACTCTTTTAGAAAAAAATATTCACTTTTTATTTAAAAATGCTCATATTTTTTTGATTTGGCTTCAGTGCTTTAAAAAGTGACAACAAACTTGCATATATTTAGCTCTTATTAATTATGGGGAGGGAAAATTTAATTTCCTGACTGTGTTTCCCATGTACACACGAGCCCCATGAGTTAGTGGCAACCTCCGTAGCTGCTCGAGGGAAGTTTTTAAGTGCACACGCAGCACCAGCGCAGATCTGCCGGCCCGGGGAGCTGAAAGAGCGTTATTGGAGGCTGGCTGAGGCAAACGACCAGCTTTTATAGCTAAAAGTCTTCCAGTCACAAAGCATGGGCATTTATTTAATTGCTTACTGATGAAATAGGTTGGGATAATGTTCCAGAAATCCAGGAGGCATGAGGCTGTGAAGCTCACAGTCACTACGGGGAAGGGTAAGACATCATCTGTGTTTCAAAGGTCCCAAGTCCTCTATTGGACTTCTCAATGCTTGCAAGAAACACAGTAGCTGAGGTTTACTAGGAAGGGTGAGAGGTGATGACAGGTTCAGTGTGCATTTTCTTCCTTCTTTTGTTCTGAAGGTAATTTCAGTACTTTTCAAAGTGGGCTTCGAAAGTAAAAAGAAATATTAATTTAAAAATAGTTGGTTACATGTATTCCTGTTTTATGTCTTTGTTCCCCCCTGCTTAGTGATGCATAGGCTATGGTGTGAAGATTTTTTGTGAAATTAATAATTAACCTTCATTTAACTTGCTCTTGTTCACATTGTATTTTGACAAACACACCCACTGACATAAGAAAATCTGCAGCACTGTCACTAAAATGATTTTAAATCCAGCTGGTGATACTGATGCAAATCCTACAAGTAGACATATATAAACTGGTTTAAACCTTGCTTTAATTAGTTTACTTTGATTTGGCAAATTACCAGCTCCAAATAAATCTATATAAATTCCACCCTGAAGTCTTAAATCCTTGGGCAGCTCTTCACCCACAGTGACTGGTACTTAATGTCATACTTTACAAACTCCACAGGATCCCTGGATGAAATCACTTTACTTTGTATTTCCCTTCTTTGTTACTCATCTCATCTCCGGCACTTGGCTTCCCAAACATGCAGGGTACAAAACATGTTTTTGTCCCTAACAGTACTGATTCCCCATGAGAACTTTTAACAACTACATTTAAAAAGCATGTCTAGACTCACAAGATGGTAGGCAAATTCTTATGTTTGGTGTAAGAGAAAATTCAAGGGTTGGTTGTACAACTTCAGTATGACAAACCTCTGATGCTGGAAGGAAGGAGGGAAAAAAAAGGAAGGGGAAGAGGAAGGGGAAAAGAGACAAAGAGAGAGAGAGGGAGGGAGGGAGAGAAGAAGGAAAGGAGGTCCATCTGCCTGTTACTGAAATACCAGAGAAACTACCCAAGAGAATAACTGCAGAAGTTATTGTGCTTTTATTGTTTGTTGAAAATACCACTCAGAATGACAGTTACTTTTTTAATGGGAGGTCTTCTAAATCTGATCCACTTCTTACGTCATTGTAGCTAACCTTTTTCACAGATTTTGCAGTGCTTTTTTCAGTTTGCAAAGAATCATCTATCATGCTTCTTCCCTTAAAAAGCTGTTTGCATCAAGGAATTTAAAATTGTCTATATTTTTACTGGAAATAGGCATGTCACTGCGGTGGGAATGTTATTCATGCAAGTTTTGTGTTCTTGGACACTGCAACACAAGGGAAATTAATTGGCTCATTTAAAAGGAAATAAGCTTCTCATCCACTGCAGAGTGTCCATAATAACATTCCAATAATTATTCCAAAAAGTGGGAATACATAAAGTTAAGAACATGTTATCTCATCCTGAAGAAAAACAGTCTGTAGAAATAAAGAAATTAGTTGCTTCTGTTACAGCCCAAATCTTCAATTCCTGCTAAATGCAATGTAATCTAGAATGATCCAACGAATAAATGCTAGCTTTTTTCTTTTTCAGTTTTGTTTGCACAGCTTTCTCTAGCTGAAATGCAGATTTTACTAGGACTTGGGCTGATTTACACTCTCTGCCTGTGGAGATCCCTCAGAAATAACTTCCATGGTCTCCCAGAAACATCTAGTCCAAACTGGGGGTTATGCTATTGATCCCACCATCTTATTCTTGCAATTTCCTGGCAAAATTCTCCCTTGTGTCTGGTTTGGACCACACCACACCTGGAGTAGGCTTCATAAAAGTGACTGAGAAAGAAAGTAGGAGCAAGATTGCAGATGTATAACATTCCTTGTTTCTGGGCCACTGCTTTTTTCTCCACCTGCAGCCTTAGGAAGGACCGAGCTCAGCTTCTGATGGACACCCTGAGATCATAAGAAATGCACTGGAAATGCACTGTCTACCCTCAGCAATATTCAGTTTGTTTTCTACTGGTACCCAAGAGCCCTCCAAGCCTACAGGGCACCATAGACCTGCTCCAAAACTTCTTGGCTCACCTTTCACCACTCTCCTTCAGAAAGGGTGGGACCTTCTGCTCAACACATCCCAGGTGGTGAGGAGATGCCCTAACAGCAGGTGAAGGAGCCTGGGATCCCTGACACTATGCAGGAATATGTTTGCAAGTTATCAAAGGGCCCAAAAATCCTTGTGTTTAAATGGATGCCAACCTCCTAGAAAAACTTCCCATTTTTAACCTTTGCATAGATGGAGGCACTAGGGACGTGTCTGGGTGAGAGTGTATTTTTGAATGAATGTGGTACCAGCACCAAATCTGGTGGTGGGGGGAAGGTACCCCACACATGGATGGGAACACTAAGACTGACATTCCCATCTCTCCACTGGCTTTCTGGAGATAGGCAGGCCTTCGGAAATCCATCAAATTGGTTCTGGGGTTTTGCCAATGTGCAGGACAGGGACCAGGAAGGAGAAGAACCCCAGAAAACAAATCACAGATGTAGTGGCAGTGAGCTGTTAGTCTTGCTGTTTGTTGGCAGCAGCCACCCCACGCCTCAACTGAGTGCCGCAGTGCAGATGCCTTGGGGACAAGTGGATGTGTGAGGAAAGGGCGGCCGTTCGCCCCTCCATGGAGCACATCCTCCAGTGGGACTGCTGCCCTTGGCAAGGATTTACACCAGCCAGCCTCAGGTTTGGCGCTTTTTTTTTTCCCATGGAGTAGCTGGAGTCCCCTTGGAATATTAAAAGCCACATCATGGTGCTATACATATTAATGTGTGAGGATTTTTTTCTATTGTCTGTATCTTTCAGTCTAAGTCTGACTGACAGCCTTATCTATAATATCCAAGTCTCATTTTCAGATAGGCCACTTTTCCTCTTTGAGAACATACTTTTTTTGTTTTGTTTTATTTGGTATTACTGAATTTCCAGGTTTGGTGATTTTTATATTATATGATGTAGAGCTGACAAATTGTACCTGTTATCCTGACGATTTAATATTGATTGCATTCCTAGATGCAGAGTCCAGAATACATTTGATTGATGAAAAAGACAGAAACATTGGTACTTTAGGTAGACCAATTGGTAAAAATGGAAAAGACATATGGCTTTTAATGTGAGTTTTTAGTACATCTATAATTTTAATCTAAGGTCAATGTACTAGTTAGCATTCTTTTTATTAAAATATGTATAAATGTGAAATGTATAAAAGTGGATTTTTTTCTGTTTTCTTTTTATTTTTATACTACTGTACTGTGCAAAATTTTTTTTGCTCTGCAACAGAGGGTCTATTGCTTAAATAGTTTTCTTATTTGATAGTCAAATCAAATAAATAAGACCAAAATGGTAGATAAGAGGGAAAAAAACACTGACTTTTTTTCTCTTTCCTAGTAGCCATGTTTGCAGCCATATTTGTTTTAAGTAGCCTTGGGCAAAAAGTTATGTGCCTCATTAATCTAAATCAACCTTGCAGGATTTTATGGCAACTGTTGTTGCTGTTGCCACATTATGTATGCTTTTTCCTTTTGTTCTTCAATATAGTGCTTATGAAGCTAAGGAACAATTGTCACTTCCTATTATGTGAACTAAATGTACAAGAATTGATGGGGCTTTCTACCTAATGTTGTTAGCCTGAACCTGGTTTGTTTATTTAATGAACAAAATGTCACAGTGTATCTGCATCCTCCTGACATCTGAAACAGTGGCAGCTGCTGGTGGCAGATTTCCTGAAACTTGGGTGCAGAATTAACCAATTCAATTTGCATGTTATCCAAAAAAGGAGGGAGGAGAGAGAGAGAACGAGGGAGAGACGGTGAGAGAGAGAGAGGGAGAGAGGGGCAAGATTCGCTTTTGAAAACATTCTTTTAAAAAGCATGTATTTTGTGCACAGATGTCCTGAGGACTATTGTATTGTGGGGGGTGGGGACGAGCCAGTCTAATCCTGACACATAACCTACTTCAGCACAAGTAGATTTAGGGAATTTCATTGAGATTCAGGGTTTAAATATGATGGCGTTACCAGATAGATGCTGGGTTGGTAAATAAAAACTCTCCAGTTTTAAAAACTCGAACTTATTCTTGCCTCCATCCTCTTTTAGCAGGCTCTGTTAAACAAGAGACACTGATTTTGCAGCCATGACATCTAAAGATACATTTTATGCCTTCTCAAAGTTGTAATTTATAGACATAAATAAATGGTGATAATGAATTCTTAGAAAGTGACAAAATTTGTGGGAATCACTGAAGACATTCCTAATTGCTCATCCTAATAATAATTGCTAAATTTCGGTGTTTAGGCACAGGCATCCTGAAACTTGGAATCATTGGTGGAGAGTAATGTTTACTGGGCACCAGAAATTTTCAAATAAAAGTAAAGCCTCATCTAGATTCGTCTAATTTTAGCTGTTCAGTGGGAAGGTGATGCTGAATCTACACAGGCTCCAATCCAAGGGAAAGGCAGCCACCCAGGTTCCTTGTTTAGGGTGTTATGCACATCCCTCATTGCAGCCAGCAGTATCATCACACTGCATATGCAAAGAAAAGAAAACACAATCTTTGGGTATATTACGTGACAGTGCAGGGATCTGAACTACTTGGTAGAGGGCCCAGTTATGAGTATGTCTGGCAATTAAAAATAATTGGGAAGCAGGTTTGCCACTAACTCTTCCAAGAATGCCAGTTATGATATAATGATGTTTCATTAGACATGCTGAAAGCTGTGAGCTCCGTATGGCAATGGCAATTAGGAAGGATCATAAAGAAGGAAAAAAAAGAAGAAGAAGAAGAAACATTAAAAATATCCCAGCTAAGATTAGCATAGCATTTAATGGCCACTTCATTAGCTAATTGATTTCTTATTAGTTACAGGGAATAGCCCAGTTAGGGGCTCTGCACAGCTAATTAACAGCATTTACACAATTAGTCGGTTGCTCATTTTGTAACCAAACATTCTTGGAATCAACTGTGGCTGTGATGCTCTGGGCCATTTGATTAATTTTATTTTATTTTTTGCTAATATTGGCTTAACCTTCAAATAAAAAATTCACTCCCTAGGGCTCCACCATATTTAATCACAACATTATACAAACAGAAAAGAGCTACGTCACACAATCTTAGGACATGAATCGGTTCCTCTTTCTTTTATTTGCAAGTTGTTTTATTGGCCCCATGAAGTCAATAGCATTCAAGAAGCAGAATAATCTGTCTTCTTTCCTGACAGCTGAGTTTTTGCCCATCAAACATTGTTATTATTTTGCAATTGGCAAATGGAACACATACATATTTTTTTTCTTATATATTGGAAGAAGAATGCAGGAGGTCTGGCTGAGATATTTATTTCTTATGCAGTTGTTTCTTACTGAAAAAGAAATGTATTCAGTAGAAAACTTACCATTTAATAAAAAACATGTTTTCATGTTAGTTTATACCTCAAATTAAGGGTGAATGAGGAAAATTGCATGATGTTATAAGGGTCAGAAAGGGACAGGCTGGATTTATGTGACGCTTTGTTAGCAGCTCTGAGAAAATTAATGACCAAGAACATAATAAATAACAATAATAGCATTTAATAAAACAAACAAAAAGAAACTTGTCTGTTCATTTTCAGTTTATGGTGGCACTCCATAATCTCATAGCACCCAATTATTATTCTGGCAAACCCAATTTCCCTTTTGCTCCCCAGACTCCTAAGCACCAAGAAGAGCCAAACTCTGATCTCGCTGTAGGCAGTAATGATATCCCCCTGATACAGGGGCTCTCCTGTGAGATGGAAGCCTTTTAGCATTGATGCATATAGGCTGTTAGCACTGTAAGAAGATGTTGCATGTGTGAGCAGAAGGTCAATGTCTTCACATGCCAGTTTTCATCGGCACATTGGGATTCTGTGTGAAATTACCATACCCTAATTAAATAAAACCAAAGCCTCATGATGATCGATCAGGCCAGAGATGATGCCTAATCATCAATATATTAATTATTATGCTTTGGGTTTTTTTCATTTCACTTATCGTTTTTTTTCCTCTTTAATGCTTCCTCACAATAAGTACAAAATGGGAAATTATTTTCATTTACCATTACTGTATTAATTGCAGTTAATGGAAAAACACTCTCTCAGACACATAATGGCAATTATTCCACTTCTCCCTGCCTTTTTTTTTTAAGTGAGAATTTATTTTGTAAGTGCGTCTACAAACAGTGAACTATAATGAATGGTCATTTCAGTGTTGTAGTTTTTTCTCATTTACATAGATAATATATAAATATCTCTTTCCTCCCACATTGTTTCTTGATTTGTTGATAATGCACATCTTGTTTATTTGCTTCAAAGGATTGTGAGAACCAAGAAAACTTTTAGTTGCTTCAAAGGGTTGTGGGAATCAAGAAAACTTCCAAATTACCTAATTTTAAATTTCTAAATTGTGAGTAACATGTACAATACTCACACTGAAATTCCTTCTGGTCCTATTAAATACAGCAGAAACCCAACCATGGATTTGTGAGGCTTTGCTAGATTCCAGAGTACTGGTGAAAGTTGGCATTTAGGTGTCTGTGGAGTTCTGCTATTAACCTCTACAAGATCAGACAGCACATTAGGAAGAGAGGAGAAATTAGGGACTGGTTATCTTGTCTCCAGCTCTTATGCTCCAGCTTCTGCTGGAGATGGGCTTTTACCCATCTCCAATGTGTTCATTCAGTTTCTGCAGTTTGCATCTCATCTTGAATTACCTGGATGTATCTGCACACTGTAGCAACTGCTCATGTATTCCAAAGAATCACAAAAGGTAGTCCACAGTGTCCACAGCTGACAGCCACAATTCTCTTGCTTTGCCTTTTCAGGCATAAATGCTACATACTTCCCTCCTCCTTCCCATTCCAGTCAATGGGTATTTCAAAGTATCTTCTCAAAGTCTTCCCATTAGAAATCAAGACAAACCAAAATCAATTCCTGAAATTCTTCTTTGTCACCAAGATATCTATCCTGTAGGAAGCTTCGCTTATCCTTTGCTTGTGCAGGATTCAGCCAACAGAAATTGTAAAGCAGCACTTGCATGATCCAAGTAGTTAGTCTGAAATGTGAAGGAAGATCATTGCTCCTCTCCTATTAGCCCTTTCCTGAAAGGCAAAAATACATTTCCTCTGCCTATGATGACTTCGAAACCAGTTTTTTTATATGATGTGTTTTTATAAGCAGCGTTACCCCAGTCAACAGCTCTCCACTTGGACACTGTAAGTGCAGTCAAAGCAACTTACTACATTTCTGTTTCATGTGGTACTTTTGTGATCTGCATCACCCAGCTGCTTCTTGTGTTTGTTTTAGTGAGTTTTAAACTCTCACTCCATTAAGAATAAACACACAATTTCTCAGTCAATTACAAAAAAATAAATCCAGTGATACTCTTGTAGGTATCAGTTCAACCTAAACTGTCCCATCATTTGTTTTCAAAATGCTTGCCTTGTTTTCCAGGAGCTAGAATGCCTGGACTGGTCTTGATGCTCATGTCAAAGCACCATGACTACTGGCAAACAGATATTTAGCAGGTAATCTGATCTGGTGCTTCTAAGCTAACCTGTGCAGCTCTGCCCCATTGCCCCCGTGCAGAGATGACTGTGTTTTGGTATTTCGGTAATTACATTACATAATACAAATATTAAGGCGTGTAATTTATTTATCTTTTAGGAAACTTGGGAAATTAAAAGGATATTTTTGGCTCTGTTGCATGAAGTGCAGAAAACTCTGTATCTTCTTGTCTCAGTTTCTCTTTCTGTAAAATGATTATGTTAAAACCCTGACTAGACCCCCTTGAAAGTGCACACAGGATGCAGCATTGCTGTTTATCTCTGTGTGAGGGACTCCAAAACCTGCTGGCCATCAGCTGGTGCATGCTGGCTCTCTAGGACACAATGCCAGCAGCTCCGTGTTGGCTCTGTGGGCTGGCACAGAGTGCAGGTCGTGCAGACATCACCAGCAGTGGTCAACAGGATATGCTGTGATATTTTTCCCCCAGTAGGAGTTATAGTTACTCTCCAAAGAACTCTAAGAAGAAAAGGTGTTGTGCTTCCTTTCCCTTCTCCCCACCTCCCAATACCTTTTTGCTGAGGGTTTAACATAATTTAGGAAAAAATCACTTCCATGGTTCACTTTCTGAAACCTAACCCTGCCCCAGTCCTTATTCCCTATTTAAAAAGAGTCAGTGCAGCAGTTTTTAGTGATTAAAGGGTTCTGCCTGTGTGTGTGACAAGTAGGGTTTGTCGGTATTTAGACTGCAAAATCACCTATCCGCTGCTCAAGAGCCGGCTGTGCTGTGCAGTTTCTGGAAGGATACTACTAAACACAATTTTGAAGGTGAAACCACATTATTATGATCATCTGCACTGATTGGCTGGGACTGCTTTTCTTTCAAGTGGCTAATATGGGGTTGTTGGTGTACCTGGGAACTCCCAGATTTTAAGCTTTTCCCAGCACTCCTCCATGACAACTTGCAGTGTAGTCAGCATTGGCAATTTTGAGGACCTCTTCAGAGGCTGATTAGGGGTGAAAAAAGGGGAAGAGGGAGGACATTTGGAGTGAAAGGCAGCATGGTGTTTGGTTGACAGCTTGGGTGAAACCATGACATCATCTCATCAAATACTGTTGGAAGGAAGAATTAGCCATTTCACAGACCTCCTGAAAATGTCAGACCTGGGAAACCAGGAGAGTGCAGATTTCAGTTTATTTAGAAAATTGGTAAGTGGGGTCCCAGTGGACACAGCTCTGAAAGGCAGAGGGGCTCAGAAAAGCTGACGTGCTTTCAAGGACACTTGCTGTCAAGCATTCTCCAAGCAAAAGAACAGTTTATTCTGGTACTTATTAAGAAAGGCAGACCTCAGAAGACTCCTTTGAGTAAGCAGGGTGCTGTGGTGGACCGCCAATGCAAAAAAGCACCATCCGGGAGGTGGAAGTAGGGATGCACTAGAACAGAGGAATATGGAAATAGGTAGAGATGGTGTCAGGAAAAGCCAGCCTTGTCTAGAGAGAATGCTTCCAAGTGATATCAGGAAAAACAATCAGGGTCTTGCCAGACACACTGGGAGCAAAATGTTGAACAAGGAAAATATTTGCCTATTGCAGAGTGGTTAGTGTGAATTAACCACTACCACTTAAGTGGCAGAAGAGTGAATTAGTGCCAGTGGGCACAGACAAGGCTGACATAGGTGGCTTTGCCTCTTTGCTGAATCTTACCCTTGTGCTATAATCCATCCCAAGAACCAAAGAAAGAAGTCTAAACTCAATAAAGAACACGAAACTCTAACATCTCAATTGAGGATAAAACAGAAGATGGACAAAATATGCAAAAACTATTTCTGGACCACATAAAATATACAGAGTCAATAAATGATGCATTAAAACTGACAGCACAAATATATGCTGACTTCCCTTCCAATGCCTCTCTTACCACACTGTCTCTCCCTGTAATACTTTCCTTCACTCTACTGATATAATCAATGTCTGAAAAAAATAGAATAACAAAACAGAGAGGGCAAAAAGAATTTGGGATTTAACTCTACTTGGCAGGAAAGTCAGTGATGAGCAACAAAGCCCAATGATTCTCAGTGCAGCAGCACACAGAAGGTTGTATGGCATGATGCTAAATGGATATATAGCAGAATGGAACCACATAAAAAGTGAAATTATTATCTTGGGGTACAGGCTGACTGTTGTGTAAGGAAAAAAATAGAAGGAAGAAATCATCTACACTCTAAGGCAGGTCTCACATGGACCTACTGTGCTCCACAGATACTTGTCAAGGGATGGCCATTGGTCCAATGTGACCTGTCAGACTGCAAAAGCAGCATGATTTCCACCTTTATTCCTGCAGAAGCTGAGCCATAAAGCTACTTGGATACACATGAAGCTTCATCTTTCTGCTGAATCGATCTCTTCTACAACCTGTGAGGAAAATAAGGGAATTAAGCCTATTTCCTAGCTATGTTTGTCTGAAATGAAACCATTTGTTTAGGGAGGACTTCAACACCCTAAATCGCAGAGGGCAACCCAGCACCTCAGCATGCAACCTCAGTTCCCACTAAGGAACTGGAGATCCTGCTGGCAATGAACTTGTGGTCCCTTAACAGGTCTCTGAGGGCTCTGAGAAGTCTGATGCCCGTCTGTATCAGCTCAGCCATGGTTGCCCCCACCATCCTCAAGTCCCTGATGCAGCTGAATAAGTGATGTAAGAGGAAATCCAAAATGGCAGAAGTTCTTGATGAACAAGGCGTGAAGTCTTATACTTTTTATGAAATCAGAAGGTACAGAATGTCATGCTTCTTTAAAAAAAGCCACACTAGAATGGATCTGGGTGGACTTGTTGTCAGCAGAGGAGAATGTAGTGCCGGGGAAGGGTCTCATCCCCTTGCCCAGTTGCTTCTGCTGTGCCTAGCATTTGTGACCCAGAACTGCATGGTTCCAGTGACCACAGAGAGAGTAAAGATGCACCCAAATGTTGTCCAGAAGTGAGCTGCTGGTGAGGTAAATGGCACCAGGCAGTCTGTTTTTGTTTAAGGGAATTTTTGTCTCTCATGTGGAAAGTCTGGTTAACTAGTCTCAGAAGTAATCATAGCAGATGGAAACTAGTTTTTTTGAAATATGGGCTGCTTAGGCTGGTCTGAAAGGTATTGAACTAAACAACAACAAAAAGACAAGCTGGTGGAGGAAAGAGAAAGCAGAAAATCAAGATACCCAGAACAAAATTAATCAAGGTGCCAGAGACCTGAAGAAAAGTCTCTAATTGCTTCCAGGATTGCAAGGATCCCAGTAATAAGCAAAAGGAAAGGGACTTGCTCACTGATTAGTGCACACACACTCCACTTGGTATTATAAGCCACCGGAAGGAAAATTGACATGACTGGAATGTTAAAATCAGTGCTACGAAACTTTTGTTCAAGGACTGATGGAATTTGCATAAAAGAACAGAGAAAGGCAGTCTACATTGAAAATAGCAACAGCTGCCTCTGAATCACTGCCAAGTTACTCTTAAATGCTTATGGACTGTTGTTCCAAAACATAAAGCAGGAGACTGGGAGCTGCTGGTGCCTATTGCTGACTGCCAAATCACACTAGAGAGCAGGACGACTGGCTGCCTAAACACCCTTCTATCAGGTGTAGGAAAAGAAAAGCTGTGCTATTGTGGAGGATTTCAGTCTGAATGGCACGTGTTGGAAGAATCATGCTGCCTTGAAATTCTACAAAAATTATAGGTGACAATATTCCAGCTCAGAAAGGATGACAACTAACACAGGACAATTTGTTGTCAATCATTTGTTGAGGCCAATGGGATCTGGCCTCTTCTTAACAGACAGAAGCTGAGCTGACAAATAGAAGTCAGCTGTTGTTCAGGTTTGGATTTACTATGTCTATTTATGCACACAACATAAAGTTAAAATTAGCAATAAATTTACTTAGAGTTTCTAAGTACTACACAAAATAACATGGTTAAGATATGAGTCAGCATAGAAGATCTGAAAAGATAAAATATGAAAGACTGAATCATTTTATAATTTATAAAAAATTACCCAAATGCTAAAAACACAAAGTTAATAAAGGAGGTTTAAAAGCAGCCAAGTGCATAAGGGAGGAGAAAGCATTTGTAGGAATAAAAAACCAGTATATGGAAAAAAGAAAAGTGGATAGCAGTAAGGATAAATTATGAAATCAAGAAAACTGATGAGGAAAGAAAAATTATACAAAAGGAAAGTTATAGCCAGCAGTATGTAACATAGTGGAAGTTTTTGAGTATCTAAAGAGCAAAAGGAATCTCAATAAAAGTGTTGTTTTGCTAATGACTCAGATATGGCAGAACTGTCAGTAAGAGACTGAAAT
Organism: Catharus ustulatus; assembly: GCF_009819885.2. Taxonomy (NCBI): domain Eukaryota; kingdom Metazoa; phylum Chordata; class Aves; order Passeriformes; family Turdidae; genus Catharus; species Catharus ustulatus. The sequence continues at coordinate 90,360,074 of NC_046222.1, read as the reverse complement.
ATTCGATAAATCTTTCTATATCCTGACTGGAGGAAGAGAGAAAAAACAGATAGTGTACTTAAGTCCTGCAATAATAATAAAATAAGTCCTTCTTTCACAGTGTCTAAAGATGGTGTTAAATTACAGTTACCAAAATAGTACTTTTCATATTATCATGTCCAAGAGTTTCAGGCTGTGAGCTAAGAAGCGTGATGGATCATTAATGCTGAGTTTCAGCAAATTCTGGGAAATAGAAAGATTTCAGAGAAAAAGCAGATGCACTCATATTTAGAAAAAGCAAAAGAGATACATCAAGTAATCAAAACTGCTGGATAGCATTCCTTGACAAAGTAATAGAAGAGCATATATAGGACCAGATTAATAATAATTTAAAGGGAAAAAATGTCATTAATAATTATTTATAGAAGAATCTTGTCAGACTAGCTCAGGATAAATTTTAATGTGATTACAACTTTGGTTTATAGAAGCAGTAGCATTTGCAGTGTTATAAAATTCCATCACTATTGCATATAGGAGCACATATCTTGAATAACAAATCAGAATGTTATAAATTCAATGTCACACAATAAATAAACTGAAAGTGAATTCAATGGTGTGTCCAAATCTGATTGTAAGCAGGGAGTTTCCATCAAGAAAGTACCATCTCTGGGTTTTGGGGTCTTTTTTTTTTTTCTCTTGCTGTTTCCCATTTTTAGCAATAATTTGAGGATCAAGGATGGAGTTCCTAACAGTTGAGACAATGATTTTGAGAGAGAGGCACTGACAGAGAGAGAAAATGTTGTACCTGGTCAAAGCAGAAATGTTTTGGGATGACTGAATGTGGAATGACCAGTCTGGGAACAGAACATGCAATTTGCACTTCCAGGAGAGCTCTGCTTGAAGTAGAAAATTTTGGAAATGGTATTTGTATTTGTTTCCAGGATAAAAGTCACCTGGGCATGAACTCCCAGCATGGCACTAAGACCAGAAGGGCTAAATCTGTTCCTGCTGGTACAAAAAAAAAAATAGGGAGTGGGCTATCGGTGCTGTTCTTGGTACTGGGGCTGTGCTTGTTTGGGTTCTATGTCCAGATCCAGTGCTCAAAAGTCAAGAAGATTGTAAAAAAAAAAAAGAAATAGTTGTGAGTTCAGAGAGGAGCTCTGAGAATAATTAAAGGATAGCTAATAGAGAAAGCAGCTTCCAAGAGAGAAGGTTGACAGTGGCTTCATCATAGCCTGTAAGTACCTCCACAAGGAAAAGATGTAGGAATGACAGGGCATTTTAGTCTGGTAGACAAAGGTACAGTGGCTAATAAGAACAGTGGCTGGAAACTGAAGTGAGGCAAATTCATGCCAAAAAAAGATGGTGCATATTCTTAACAGCAGGGCTAATTAATCATTTGGAAGGATGTACAAAGAATTGTGCTGGATTCTTCATTAATGGAGATTTTAAAATCAAAATGGAACTTTTTTTTTTTAAAGAGCTACTCTGCTGCAAGTACAGCTTTTAATCTTGAAGCACAAATTAATGTAGGGAAGTTCTAGAGGCTCAATTATATGGAAAATAGTGAGACAATCACAATAATTCCTCTTGGCTCTAAAACCAGTCAGTGTAGGAACCTACATCAATCACTGGCTTATAAGTTTTTTTATATAACACTTGGAGAATTTCATTTTGGTTTTGAGATGAAACTTTGTTTCCTACATATTCACAATATTCCAGGTGTCAGGGCTTTAAAATACACAGTGCAACAAAGGCAAACCCATGTATTTTCAAGAGCAGAAATAGTTGGGATTAGTTACAAGATGAGATTCAGTTTTAAAAACATAGCAATCAAGAGATGAAGTACTTGTTACAGCTTTTCATTTTACAATTTTATTAGTTTAAACCCCTTAGGAATGAATATTCCTCATTGGCCTGATAAAAATTCATAGCAAGAAAGTTAATAAAATGTCTCTTCACCTGACAAATGTAGTAGGAAATATTTTTTAAAATCTGTTTTACAAAGTAATCCCCCAAGACCTTGTGGCAGAGTCAAAGAGTCAACTACAAATAGTCAGAGGTAGTGAACTGTCATCCACTGTGCCAAAATATGACCCATTAGCCTTCAGAAGAAAGATAGGAAAAAGCTGAGAAAATGGTTGTTAAGAAATGAAATGACAACTCTGCCTCCAGTTCTCTGAATCTATGAATTATTATTTCCAAGAAATCTCTTTGCTTTCACCAGTACTTGTTAGACAAACTATCTCCTAATTTTAATGCCATCACCAAAGGCCAGATGCTACCATCAGATCCCTATTATCTATGTCTGGAATTTGACTTGCATCAAATCTGTCCTCTCTTTTGCTATTTACACACAAACACCTTTCCATCAATGGCAGGTGACACCACATTCCAACATGAGAATCATTCCCTGTCTGCTCTGACAGGTATTTAGTGACTTGCCTGGTTGGGATCCTTATGGAAGAGGTTCAGTTGTGTGCTATGGCCCAAAGCCCCATGTACAGCAGAGCCCAAACCCAGATGGCTGTGCTGTCTTTTAACATGCAGAGTGTTCTCTTTAAAGTGAATAAGTTGGTGGCTGATCTCTTTGGTGTTTATTCACAGGTGTACTCTTTCCACTGAGGAGGTGAACATTAATATTTTTGAAGGAGGAAGGAGGCTGAAGAGCCTGAATACTGTTTTGGAGCCAGCTGTATTTTTAAAGTAACTTTTAATGCATCACTTTTTTTAAAAAAGGCAGGAACGCCTACACTTTCCAAACACTACTGTGAGCCTGTGCACACATTTTTATATACTCAAATCCTGGAAATCTGAAGTCATGCTGAGTCACTTGACACATCCCCAGCACCAGGCTGGTGGCACAGTTATGCATTTCATGAATGCCAGTGGCACTCAAGTGCTTGTGCTTCCCAAAACAATTGGCCCTTAAAAGACACAGCTTCTAACATCTTGCCTTGCACAATGAGCAGAGGGTTTATGATGCACTGATCTGCAAAAGAATATCCTCTAGTTGTGTTTGCATTTATACTGCCCTTCACTGGCAAGCATTTCTTACCATCTGGGATTCTGCTTCTCTTCCAGATTGTGCACAGAGGAGGCTCCCAGCAATTTTCAAACTGAGTTGAAAAATTCTCTCTAGCAAAAGGAAGGATCTGCCTGAAGAATACTGAAGAATTTCAGCGCTGAAACTATGTCTAAATTTCCTTTTTCAGACAATCATTTTCCTTCATTCTGTGCTTCACTGTAATGACTAACGTATCCAGTATTATTTATGCCTGCCTTTTTTTTTTTTTTTTTTTTTTTTTTTGGTAATGCACAAGTGATTGTGTAATTAACTTTACAACATCTGGGAGGTAAAAAATCCCCACAAAACTATACCAAGAAAAAAAGTTGCAAATGGGAAATAATAACCATGAACATGAGATCATTCCTATATCACTGCAGACTTTTATTAAGGTTTGACTCAAAGGGATCATTTTCTCTAGATTCCTTGGAATTTGCTTAATTTTCCTTGACATTCTGGCAATATATTAAACATTCTCATGCATTCATTCTGAAGTTTTCTCTCTTTTTTTTTCCCTGCTGACGTGTGACTCTTTCTTAAAGTAAAATAGCAGGTTCTTTTTCCTTCCACCTCTGTACAGAACATCTTGTATGTGACCCTTGAGTGTGTTAACTGGGGCTTGGCACCATTCTCAGTTGGTGCAGAGAGGTGCTGCCAGTTGCCTCCCACATCTTCTGCCATTTGGGTGGAAAGAAGGAGAATAGGAAAAGGCATTTTTGGACAGTGTGAGGCACACCTGTGCTTGGCTAGCCCTCTGCTGACAGGATTTTTCTTGTAGTCTGAAGCAATCTGGTATAAATTAGAACTGTCCCTCCTTGGGTACAGGAGGTGATCTGTGTCAAGAGGTCTGTATTTTGTGTTGTGTTAAATTATATGATCTGATGGTTGATGGAGATCATCACAAGAAGAAAGGGAGGCAAAACATGCCCTAGAGTAGCGTAAAATTTTGATTTGTGTCAGTGTGGAATGGCCATTTTACTCTCTTGTGGTGAAATCATGGTAAAGCTATGACACTCATCTCACCAAGTGTTTATACCATATGAGGATATGTTTTGCCCATGCCACAAGCTCAGAGAAGACACTAATTTATGTTTCTAATGAGGTGCTGAAATTTCTCCTTGTACATCGTGTATCTCTGTAGATAGAGCTCTGCTCTCCTGATTAACAAGGCTTTTTTCAACATCTGAAAATCTGCTTTGCCACATAATCAAACACATTTGTTAGCCATTTGAGAGAGTGAGACATTCAGAGCTCTTTGATAGAAAGGCGTACTGCGTGCTTCGGAGCGCAGAGGAAACAGTGGTTTGATGGTGCAGTGGTTTGATTGTGCTTCTCCATAGGGTCTCTGCTGACTCCAGCAGACTGGTCAGCTTGGAATTTTTCAGTCCCAGACTCTCATCATACAGCAATGACCTCTCCAACTCCTTCTGAACATTCCTGGACCTTTCTAGCTTTACACATCCTGGTGCCAACCTTATCCCTCTTGGGAGGAGCACAGCCATGAAGGAACTGTGGGGAAGATGCAGAGGGAACAGGTACAAACCCCTGCAGAGTGCTACTGTCCATGAACTGACCCTGTTGCTGCCAGTGCTTGGTGGTCTGTTCTTTCTTCAAGGCAGAGAGCAGTTGTTGGCCCCAAGAGCTGTGGTTGGGGCTGGGACCTCCTGTCATAGCCAAAGCACGCAGAAACTTCTGTTTCCTGAGCCCCTGTCTGCAGGCACAGACCTAAAAGTGAACCAAAGGTGCTGCAACAAGATTGAAAACGAGATTTTTTCCCCCCTCTTAAATGCAATGTTGTTGGAATACCTGAGAAGTGGTGGGTCAGCCTGCACACCGGGGGTGGTTGCCATGGGCTGGTACTGGCTCTCCAGGAGAGACTGGCAGGAAGGTGAGGGTGTAAGGGGCTTGCTGTCACTGTGAAGGATCAGCCTGGGTATAAGGATCTCTTCAGTGGGGTGGATGACGTAAAATGAAGAGCCTGTGGGTTGGGGGAGAGGCCTGAAGAACGGAGCCTGCTTCTCACAGAGGAGTTTAACCTTCCTGACATCTACTGGAAGTTTGGAACGCCAGAAGAACAGGAGGTTTCTGGAGGGCATCAGGGATAACTTCTTGAAATAAACACAAGGGGGACCAAAGGGGGATAACTACCTCTCCTATTCAATGGCAAGGGAAAAGGGGTTGGGGGTGTGTGAACCAGCAACTGATGGGGTGGGAGGTCCTGCAGGGAGTGAGGGAAGAGAGTAACAGAGAGCAGATACTGAACTTTAGAGAAAGTTACTGAACTTATTTAGAAAATTGGTAAGTGGGATCCCAGTGGACACAGCTCTGAAAGGCAGAGGGGCTCAGAAAAGCTGACGTGCTTTCAAGGACACATGCTGTCAAGCATTCTCCAAGCAAAAGAACAGTTTATTCTGGTACTTATTAAGAAAGGCAGACCTCAGAAGAGTCCTTTGAGTAAGCAGGGTGCTGTGGTGGACCACCAATGCAAAAAAGCACCATCCAGGAGGTGGAAGTAGGGATGCACTAGAACAGAGGAATATGGAAATAGGTAGAGATGGTGTCAGGAAAAGCCAGCCTTGTCTAGAGAGAATGCTTCCAAGCGATATCAGGAAAAATATGGAGGGTCTTGCCAGACACACTGGGAGCAAAATGTTGAACAAGGAAAATATTTGCCTATTGCAGAGTGGTTAGTGTGAATTAACCACTACCACTTAAGTGGCAGAAGAGTGAATTAGTGCCAGTGGGCACAGACAAGGCTGACATAGGTGGCTTTGCCTCTTTGCTGAATCTTACCCTTGTGCTATAATCTGCATGCTAATAAAATAGATTGCTATGAAGTATTCTGTCACACTCATGATTTGTTTTATTATAAAATCTTTCGTGTTTTCCACCTTTTATAATGTCTGAAATACTGATCACTGCAACATGTGGAAGCAAGAGGATAGGAAGAAATAAAAATTAAAGATTTGTTAGCTTTATTTTTACTCCAGTTCTCATTCTGTCAACATACTTAATAAGAGGAGTGGATTTAAGTTGAAGTTGCATTTCTATATTGGTTGAATAAAAAAAGCACAAACACACAGGGCCTTTCCAGTGGTCACTGAGAACCTCTCTAGCTCATGGGGATGTTTTCCACTGATATAGTTTATCAGGGAAGAACTCTTTTGCATGACAGGAGTTCAATGTTTCTGGGCAATTCTGTGATTCTGTGCTGAGATGCAACCCTTCCACCGTAGTGCCCAAAAGCTCACTGAATTCCTCCCACAGAGTTCAGTGGGCTCTGGAACAGGACATGGAGCCCTCAGGAACTGAAGTTGACTTTCCTAAAAAGTTGGATGCTATTCTTCCCTTCTCTGAACCTCTGACTTCTACACAAATACTGGAGGATCCTAGTTAAAGTGCTGTGGACTCCTCCTGGGAAAAAAAAAGCATTTAATAATCTGGGATAGCATGAAATGCTCCTGTCCTGAGTGTTGGGAGTCATCTTCCAAGTCACTGTGCATGTGTACACATATCCTGGACTTTGAGAGGCAACTGCAGGCCACATGCACTGGATGTCTGGCTTTCTCCCCCTGAGTGAGTGAGCTTCAGTGTGGGAAAATGGGGCCCCAGATCCAAGAAGTCAGAAGGAAGTGAGTTAGGGAGGAATTTGAAATGGAGAAGGGAAAATACTTGGCAGATAAAAAGAGGCCAAAATGTTCCAGGTGTAAAGGACAGTATGAGAGATGATGCAGAAATGAGCAGGAGGGGGAGTAATCTGAAAGGCAGGGAGACTTGTAAGCTTCTTACTCTGAAGTCCCAGGGGTGTTCCTTACTTTTAAACCTCCCACTGTTTTTTGAGGAGTGAGGTCACTGTATTAGAAAATTTCCTAGGACTACAGCCCAAAACAGGAAAATTCAGTTAAAATATACAGGCTTGCTGCACTAAAACCATAACTTTAACAGCCTGGTCATTTTAACAAGACTTTTTTTTAAACTGCAGACCTGAAATATGTTTTGGATTAGTGCAATGGAAATGCGTTGGTTTTATAGGTCAATTCTCTACTGTAAATTGCTTCTCACTTGTAATGGATTTTTATCCCCAAACAGGTTTAGTCTTTTAACAGAATTTCAGGGGCCGGACACACAAGAAGTTCAGTCTCAAAATAAAAGCTGCTGTACAATGCTGACAATAGAGTAGTGGACCTTGCTCTAGGGGCTGGATCCTCAGCATCACAAGGTTGTTTATTCATGCTGTGTTGCCTTCCCACTGCCAGTTCTCAGCCAAGCCAGTGGCCACTAATGGCTGTTCTTGACTACAGTTGTTCAGAGAAGCTCTCAGAGGAGGTGCTCTGCAGCAGAAGACAGCAGGAATACCATCGTCCTATGTTCCTTTTTTCCTAATATCAGCCTTAATCAGACCTTGTACACATCTGGGAGCTTTCCCTCTGCTGAGGGTCTCCCACCTTTGCTGTTCACAGCAGCTCTGGGGTACAGGAACTGGGAGAGGGGAGCTCAGGGGAGCTTCATGCTGGACATTGACCTCTGTGCCAACACAATCACTGGTGACTTTCCAGGATGCAGGTGGGTGGGATTCACCTCAACTGACTCTAAGCACATGCAGGTAAGACACCCGGCCTGCCACAATGCCTGGACTGCCCCTGCAGCAGGGGCAGCAGCAGGGATCCCATCCTCTCAGCCCCCTCCAACTCTGGCAGTGCCATGTGTGGTGACTTGGTCTCAGGTGGAGCTTTATCTCTCTCCTATCACAGCTCAATCCAGACACCCAATTAAGAAGCCTAAGATTAGACAATGAACCTCGTAATCTGCTGATGATGTCTCCCTCCTGTGTCATGGAAAGGAGAGAGGCAGAGGCATCTGCCATACAGAGGGTGGAATTTTGTGGCTGTGGCAAAATAGCACCTGGGAATCAGCTGAGGGACAATATTATATAGACAAGTGGTCCACAGACTCAGGCTTTAGCTCTCAAAAACTCCTGCAAACTGCCTGTTTTCGTATGGGTATATTTTATGCAGATGTCTTTCAATTATGTCTTTAGCCTTTTACATTATGCTTACTACAAGTCATTATTATTTTTCTGCAAATAGGGGTATTCGGTGTGGGTGGAAGTTTTTCATGGACTAGTGAAATTGTTCCCTGAATCCACAGGCAGGAGATTGAAACTATTGACTAAATAAAGATAAAGCAAACAACCTCCACACTCCAAAAGTGCTAGTTTCTCTTGCTTTGGAAGCAAAACATTTCAGCTTCTCATTAGGAAATTACATTTTTAATCTTAGCTAATATATTTTTTTTTAATGAAGAAGAAAATATTAACTTAAGAACCAAGAAAAAAACATTCACATAATACTATGTTAAATTAAGCATTCTGCATTTACACAAATAATCTTTCTGTTCTTGTGAGGAGATTTTTTCTCCCCTCATATTTTTTTTTCATTTGGCCACTGAACTAAAAAACTCAGCTGTGCCCTGAGCTCAAGTTTATACGTTTTGAATGCTAATGGCCACAAGAAGAATAACTCAATGTAAATAAGTTACATTTTCAAAATTAATGAGGTCTGCTAATTGAGTTTATCCAGGTAATAAAATCCATCTAATAAAATGTATCCATCAAATATAATTCTTCCAGTTCTATAAAAAATATATGTTTCTTTGCCTGTATATCATCTGTGTGGAGATAATGAATACCTTGTGACATTGGGGTCATAGGTCAAATCCCAGACCTTATTACAAATCTAGGGAAAATTACTTTTTCACTGACCTATAGTACGACCTAATAGTCTAGGAGGAGTTAAAGGCCAATTGTTCATTCAGCATCGCCAAATAATATATATATAAGTGCATATATATATTTAATAACACTGATGCAATGAAAACTTACTGCTGTAGATATGGATTTACAGCACGTCCACAGGGATTTCTCATGCAGATCTCAAGATGTCAAAAAACAACATAAGAGCAACACTCTGAAGTGCATGTTTGAAATGAATGATGACAGACCTTGGTGTGTGGGGTAGGGTTTTATTGTTCCTCCAGTGTTTTGCCACAGCCCTGGATAGTGCATCTCTAACAACTCTAGATGACAAGCCTTTCTCTCACTTTTAAGGATGAGGATTAATTGCATCTACTTTTGCTGCCTGCAAGGAGCCAAGGCGTTCAAGGACTTTGCTCTGTGCAGCAAGACCACTGGTGACAAAGCCTTTCCAGGAGATGCCAGCCTTTTGCTGCAGTCTCAGCTTGTGTTTCAGATGTGGAACTGGACTGCAAGACTGAGCCAGGGAAATAATCCTGGTCCTTAGAAAATCTCTTGGAAAGGGTTATGGGGAGTTTTACTTGCTCAGCCCCATGGGACAACCCTCACATGGCTGCACAAGGGGGGAAAGATGGGTGGCACGCGTGGTGTACAGGACCAGAACCAGAGAGCAGGGCTCAGGTAGTACTGCAGCTACTGAGGGCTTTGTAATGTCTCAAAATTGCACCCTCAAAGGTTATACCAGCCAAAGGTGCTGGCACTATTAAAAGAAGAGTTTAGATGTGAAAAAGAGGCTGCTGCATTTTTTTGGCTGAAGATACCGTCCAGCCCCAGCTATTATCAAGCCTTCCATAAGAGCCTCATGCAGCCAGAATGGAGGAGCTTAAATAATCACACATGTTTTGCACATTCATTTGTTCCCATCTTTTAAGATTCAGCTACATTCTCAGCACACAGGTAATTCACATGTGTCTTTCTCAGCAAACTTTTCCCCTGACTTCCTTCCAGCCTGCTGCACAATAACATCTCCCATATTTCCTTCAATGGCCACGTTGAACAGGATCCTGTGCATTTGAGCCTGCCCTGATTTGCAGGTCTGCTGCCCTATAATGACTGACAAACAGGCCACAGATTACTTCCATTTTATGACTTGAGTTTAGGGAAATTGAGCATCCTAATTAAGCACAGATGTAAGGTTAAAGTGTAGAACAATCTGGACTGGTTTTCATTTAAATCCCTTTCTGATTCATTTGGTTCCATAAGAGACTCGCAATTAGAAAAAAATATTTTGTCAATGTTGAAAGACATGTGATGTAGAACTGATTGGATTAAATCTGAGTTCATGTGAATTTTGGCAAATTCAATTAGGAGAGGCCCTAGCAAGTACTCTGTGGAAAACCTCCAATGGCTTTGCAAACTGTATTTGGATTTTCCAGTCCATAACGCTGCATGTGTTGACAGGGCACCATCCCAGCATAATGTGTGAGCATTACAAACAAGTTCCTCTGCTTTGTGGGAACCGTCAGGTCAGGAGTAGAGCAAAATTGCCAACCTAGGCTCATTTGAAGATTCCCAGACCAAGCAAAAGACCAGGTGAGCATGGGTTAAGGGGCAACATGAGGAAAGACCTCAGTGAACAGTTTTGAACTGCTTAGAATGGTACAGAAGCCAAAGGCTAGGTGGGAGAGCTTTCTGAAGCAGGGGTGGCTTTTTGTGCAATTTTTTTTTTCTTATTATTGGGACAAAAAGATCCAAAATTTCTGGCTGCAACATCTAAATGCCACCATAATTGAAAGATTTTAATACTTGATATCAAAATATTTTATTGAAATGTGATTTTGTGTCTGAAAATGGTAGGTCTGATCCTACTACTTTTTGACAGACATCTGGTTCATAACCTTTTAGTGGGGAAAATATTCACAGAAGTACCTGTGTCAAACTGGATCTACTTGGCAGGGGGAGGTGGATTGTCTGAGTTTTATCCAAATCAAACCTTGCTTCCCCCAACCTCTCCTCTCCAAGTAGACAGAAAGAAATACCTCCCTGTTATAAGACTGAAATGGTTTGCTTTTATTTTCTGACATTGTTAAAGATAAAATCCAGCTCCTGGCTCCCCCTAAGCTACACAGGAATGTGCATCAATTTTAATACTGGTAACATATGTCATCAGTTTATATTATTTTTAATAATCCTTTGTTCTCTCTGTGCTGGCAAAACACGATCACCAGGACTCCTTTGGCTTGATAACTGTTCCGTATGAACCAACGGATAAACAAGTACAGCCCTGTTTTTAAAAAGCAGTTGTTTTTCTTCTTTTAGAAATGTGATGTTTTGTTACGGATGCAAAATGGATTTGCCTTTCTTAAGTCTCTTTCTCTTCAGCAGTGAGGCACTGGAGAGCAGTCCAAATAAAAAGCCAAAGCAAAACAGTAAAACCAGCATGTTAAAATGGACCCCTGCAATACAGTCTAAATAGAAAGCGAGGGGAAGGCTTGGTGAAAGAACCATGGAACTTGTTGGCTGTTTCCCATCTCTCCCCATGGTGGGGACTGTCACATGTGCTTGATGGGAGTAAAGTCCCCTTTTGCTGTGGCTAAGAAGCCTCTAGCTGTGTTAGCTTTACCCAAACACTTCAACTGATTTCAGAAGCTTAAGAAATACTCATTTCTTTTTGATTCACTTTACAGAACTTCTTGTTTTCTTTTTCTTTGTAAAATATAGGAAGCGGGGGAGAACACTTCACGTTTTTCCTGAGAACAAAGAAGGGTAAAAAAGGTCCCCCCATGAACCTCCTGCAAAAGAAGCAGTCAAAGATATCTGTATTGTGACAGAGCAACTATTTGGGGTGGAGAGGCTGGAGCTGTGAGTCTGGCTCCTCTGCATTGAACAAAAGGTTCAGCCATGCCCAGACCAATGGCTGAGGCTCCTAAGCAGAGTGGATGTCTTCAAAACATTACCCTGCAGCTCCTGCAGTCATGTCAGCTTACAGTGAGGATAAGATTGTGCCTTGCCTGCACTCCAAGTTAAAACTATTTCTATTTTTGCGTTTTATCAAAATGTTTGTATTTGGTCATTCTGCCACCAGCAATAGTTGTTTACGTTGACCTTTCTCACTGCAGCTCCCTTCTTCTGTGCATCTACCAGTATCAGCTTGTGGCACTCAAGTTCATATGAAAATGTGGCAAGTCAGCTTGCTGATGTAACTCAAATTCCTGATTTTATTGACAGTTCTCCCTTGCAGCACAATTTTTTCTCCTGGAATAGTCAGTGGTAATTTTGCTTTTTCCTTTAATCAGTCCAAGATTTCCTCTGTCATTTTCAGATACCATCATGAATTTGCTCCCTCTTTTATCACCTCTGCCCGCTCTGAAACTTGCTTCCTATACTCCCTAAGTTCTTGGTTTCTGTTTTGCCCAATGTTTTTCCCCTTAAAAGCTGTACTGTGGTTGAAAGTCGTTGTAGGGAAGCCCAGGGAAATTTTCTCTGGAGAACCTTAAAATAATACATGCAATCTTCTGCAATCTGGTATACCACAAGGCAGAAGAGGAAATTACACTCAGATCTTTTGTACCATTAGAATTGACATGGAGATTAATCCTACAGACTTAGGTGGAATCTGAGCTGACTCTTCCACCTCTCTAAGTTTTGAACATGTAATTATTTCTCAGTGGGGAGAACATGGATAGATTTTGTATGACACAAACATTCTTCCCCTTGTCTGGACATCATGAACAGTGATACATCTTGATACTTCTTTGGAAGGGTGCATGCAAATCCTATTAACAAATTAAATGCTATGAGGAAAATCTTCTTGAAGCCTTGCTACAGTTGTTGGGAAGCCAAAATGGTTCATATTGCAAACTTAAAAAGAAAATGACTAAGCTAGTTATTCCTGTTTTGGAAAGAATTTTTTCTTTGGAAGTGCTTTGGAGGCATGTGGGAGTAGATTTTTTTTTTTGGTCTGGTATATGGGAATTGTGGATTATTAAGTTATTTTTTTATTGAAGTACTTTTTCAAATCCTCTGTAGCCAAACCAACTCATACTGGTATGATCTTACTATGCTATTGCTAAAGCAGTGCACAAAATGTTACACAATTATTTCTTTTTGCCTTCTTCTGTAGTGCCATTGTGGGATCTTGTACAATCAGCAAATATAAAGCCATCTCTTGCCTCTTCTTACCGTTAATTGACACAGATTTTGAAGTTACTTGCCTAAAATGGCAGAAATGGTACAGGTTCCACCAAAGCAACTTTTGCATCAGTTGCCTGGGATTTATAAACAAGAGTTTTATTGAGCTGATGGATTGTTGGACATCACCTCTAAAACAGGACTGAGTCATTTAGGTGTACAGACATCTACTTTTAAGCACCCACTTACGCCTGTAACTTTAATATTTGGGATCACACAGAAACCACTGGTGGGCAAATGGAGCCCCTGAAACACAACTCCTTTAATGCAGTGTGTGGGATAATATCTAACTTAAGAACCTTTCCTTCTGCTCTGTAAGTTATTATGTCCTATCATCTAAATATCTTTCATCTGGCTCTGCCTTCCTTCACTGTACAGAACATTGTTTCTGGAAAATATACCTTTCAAAGACATTAAGACAGATCTGTTCAACTTGCCCTGGTTTTGCTTGGATATGAAGTCCACAAACAAAATTTGTCCAGAAGAAAGTGATTTCTATTCTGTTTGGAACTGACAGAATAAACAAAATAACTACTAATTACAATAAGCATGCCAAACCTGTGCCACAGCTGACATGGCAACAGATTTCAACACATTCAGTGCTGAATTCATATTTACCGGGCTCGTTCACTTATGCACAAAATCCAGCTCCTAGTCATGCACTTCCCAGCCCATCGTGTGGCTTGGTGCAAGTCTGCTAATTTCAACCTCGTTAAGAAAATATCCAAGCTTCACATTACTCTGCACTTTGCATATGTACACATAAGCAGCAAATAAAGTCCCTGCTTCTGCCAGGCAGGAAGGGGATATTTGCAGCCTTTCTGACACTTTTGAAGTGAAAGGGAGAAAAATCTCAACTAGGTGTGCAGGTCTGTCTGCTTACCACCACAAGAACGAATTCTGCCTTGTGCTTTTATGAAAAAGCAAAGAAGCAGAACCAAGAGCTCTCTTAAAAGTGTCTTGGATTAACTAGTTTGGAGATGCACCAACCTTGTCATTTCCAGGGGACGGTTTGGAAATTTTCCATCTAAATCAGAAATTATTCGAATGGAAAGAAGATGTTGCCAAACCTGTTAGCAAATTACTCATGCCCATCCTCTGTTTTCCTATAGCTCTCTTTCAGCCTGACTCATTCCTTCCTGGAAATACTGGACATCCCTCCCCTGGATTTGTTGGATCCTTATCTGGTCCTTTTTTTTTTTATCTGAGAATTTTTTTTTTTTTTTAGTCCATGTAAAAGTAACCATTTATTGTACAGAGAATAAATTCTGAAAAGCAGTACTGTTTTATATAAAAATCATTCTTCTGTGGACACTGTCCACACAATCTAATAAAATTCTTTGGAACACATAAGGGAAAGGTAGTGTCCTTCTCTTCAGGGTGAATTTCTCATGTAAGACTTAGCTAGTGAGATCACACTATGAAACAGCCCATTGTATACATCTTGCACTGAAAACAAAAGGTAGAACTTCATTGAAATAATCATAAAACTATTTTTCCTATACTAACTACAGCTGTGGGGCATGTTTCTATGGAAACGGTTTTCCTTATGTGCTTGTCTATAGCTAAAGGTCTCAAATGGACCTTCTGTCTACTCATTGCCTGTATAAACTGCAGATTCTGTACAATAATCTCTAACACAGATCAGCTGAATCTCCTGATGTGTGTCAGAAAACATTATCAGGAGGCAAACACCAGTTATTGCAGCTTCCCATAAATTTATAGATAATCAGGTCCTTAGTGGCAAGTTGGCATCTTAAGTGTAGGGACTGTACTGAGGAGTTTTGATTAGAGGTCATTGTCCTATCCTAAGCTGTAACACACAGCAATGAATTCTGAGGCTTCTCCTTTGCTGTACAAAGATTTATGTTGCTTTGATTTGAATAATTTATGCTGCATACTGCATTCTAGGTACCAGACGCTAAAAACAATTTGTTCTTTCTTGACATAAGTAAAACACTTGCAAAATTGATGATTAAATGAGCCACACACCTTAATATTTTCCTTATCGTAAACCATAGCTGTAGCAAAAGACAGCATAAGTAAAGCTGATATCCTTTCAGTGATATCTGACAGTACAATCTAGTTGGTAGATAAAGCCACATAGACAGTGAAACAGCTGTTATTTAAAAACACAAGAAAAATTACCCTGCTTTTTTGATATCCTCAAATTATAAGCTACTAGTCCATACTGTGCAAGCTGTCTTTATATTTTTCACATTCAGAGACACTTAAGTGCAAAGGTATGCAAATGCAATCATTTTTTTAATATGCCCATGTACAGATAGTAAGCTGTGTATGAATAATGCAGAAGCAGTTAGAAGTATAGGGACTGATACGTGCATGAGTAGTCTTATTCAGTCCAGTAGAAGGCAATGGATATTTTTACACCCATTATAAGAACTGAAAGGGTTTGTTTTCAGGCTGTGGGATGTTATTGTCACTAGAGCATGGGCCACAGTTATGCACATCCTTACCAGAATAAAACTGTTGTATAGCTACTTCTAAAAAATTATGAAGGTGGCAGACAATGACTTTTAAGTCCATAGTAGTGCATAGGAGAGTGAGATTCAACTTGTTTTAGAGTTAAGCATGACTCTCAGAGATCTGCTTGGGATTCTTCTGGACTTGACAAAGAAAGCCCTTTAGAAAGTGAAAAGGAGTTATCCTTCTGGGACATTCAGCATGGGCTGAGACAGGAGATACAGATGAAACGAAACAAATTTCCCCCTTGAGGCAGTAGCCTCTTGATGCAGTATAGGAGAGGAACCCCACATCACCAGCTTTAACTGACCACCTAGCTTTTAGATAAATAAACTTAAGTGATGTGAATGCAGATCTACGTCTCATTACTCAATAGCTTCAACATAATGCTTTAAAATGTGATTAATTCATACATTTCATCTAAAATCAGCTTCACTTTTCATCAGCTACATTCTCAATTTATTCTTTATGTTTCACCAGTTCTGGTAAAATAAACTGTCTAACATTTTATGTAACAATTTCCTCTTTGTGGTTCCATTATGTGGCATGAGGTTCCTTGGGTTTTTTCCCATGGGGGACTTCGATACTTATGCTTTACCTATAGTATTGGCTGAGAAGTGGACATCCTGGGTCAGTGTGCTTGGGTCAGCCTGCCTGGGTGAGTGCACTGAATTCAGGTGGCAGGTGGCAGACAGTGGTAAACAAGGATTGTGATCTGAAACCCAACTCTGCCATATTCAGGGAACAACTGGGGAGTGGGGACATGTCCTTGTTTAATATTAAGTGGGAGCTGTGTGTGCGGTCCACAGGCTCAGCCCTGCTGCTGCCACTGGGTGTTATCAATCAGCCACGTGTCGGGAGGAAAAGTCCATGCTGCAAAAATGGCTACAGATTTCCTGAACTCACTGTTATTATGACTTTATACCAGGGTGGCATGTTCCCAGAATAACCAGGGGTTAGTCTAACCATTTGGGGATCAGGCTGCGGCCTCCTGAAGGAGTCTGTATGTGGAGTAACTCCATTTATTTCTGTGGAATTTCATTACACCTTTTCCTGGGCACTCAAAAGAGGAGTTTTGCTTGTTTATTTGTCACACCTCTCTCACATAAATTTGAGTCTGTGGCTTTTGCTATTGTTCAAATAGCTAGGGCTTTTATTTCCCCCAAATGAGCAGTTGGAAAGGTGTGGAACCCTGGAAGCTTTGTGAAAACACATTCACAGGGAGAAATGCTGCAAAGTGAATAAGGCGCTGTGGATGACATTGGCTCAAATAAGGGGAAACCTGTAGAAAAAGAGGGTACTGGAAAGGTGAGTTTTGTAAGAAGAGACCTAAATAAATAAACACACACACAGAACACCAAAACCAAACTCTCTTGCCTTGTTTATGCTTTTAAATCATTATTACCAGACTTTTCCACCACATAGTTTGTATCGGCTGTTCAAGAGTTCCTAAGACCAATGAAACATCTCAGAACCATATAGACATGGTCTTTGTTGAAAACTAAAATACCTTTTTTTAAAAAAAAGAAAAGATAATTACTTACTGGTTAATTACAAGTACAAAAATATTACAGACAAATACTAAAAATGTATGTACTTATTCTGTTTCTAGGTCTCATTTGTTTCACTACCAGTTCAGTAGTTTAAAACTCTTATGTCCAGACTGTTTCCAATAACTCGTGGAAAGTTGTTAAGGACATATGGCCTAAGACTAAAACATTCACTATATTGCATTTTTTTCAATTTTTTTCTTTTTCCCTTTTTTTAACATACCCATATATAACCAAGCATATTGAAGCTTCAGTTAATCCCCATGCATCTGCTTGAGCTTACTCCCCTTCTCCCAGTAGTCAAAACAAATTTCTATTAAGGTTAAATGTGAAAAAAAAAATGGATATGCAAGGATAACTGCATTAAAAACAAGGCATTCTGGAGCTGAGCAGAGCAGTGGGAGCCAGAAACACCTCTGGTTCATAGCCTTCTTTGTCCCTGACAGAGGCCAATTGTGCAGGAGAAGCTTCAAAATTTGTATACCAGCATCTGCAGGTCCCTGAGCACGAGTGCTTGCCCCTGGCCCTGGATGCTCTGGCTGCCTGAACCCATGCTGAAAGTATAAAGCCTCCTCAAATACTGAGTTAAGTCTCTTCTTGTTCCCATCGCCTTTAACACCAGTGTATCGCTGGCTGGCTGTGGGTCTGCATTTTCTGCTCCAGCGAAGAGCTGCTCTGTTGAAATGGTTTGTTTCCATCATTTATAAATGCCTCTTTCCACTACCACTTCAGCGCTCTCCATGTCAGTATGTGTTTAAGCTATCAACACCTGTACCCCAATTTACTCATTGAATTATGTAGGAGTTGTAAGGGCTGCCTATTGTAATGTCATCTTCATTAATCAGCCTTTTAATTTTGCAGTATTTTGCTGCTGGGAGTGAAGAGATGCCTGATTTGTCTTTGGCTTTGGCTTTCACCACAGCTGTTTGCTTCCATCCTTCAGTTGTTACTTTCTGTGGGATGTAGGGACCTGAAAAAAAAGTCCCTTTAAAATCCCTGTACCAAATATGGGTCTATTTGTTCCCTTTTCTGTTAATTAAGGTGGTACACTACTGCAGCCTTGCAGCAGCAACGCAGCAGAGCTTAGGATGAGATCTCACAGGAAGGAAAGGTCATTTTATTTTACAGCAGAACTAGTCTGTCTGCCTTGTGCCTTCACACCCACACACTCCCTTGCCCTGAGCCTGTCCACACAGCCCAGCCATTGTTTCCAGATTACTGATTCTATAACACAAGAGCTACAGCCTGGTGTACCTTCCTCTTTACATCTCTTGGTGTTTTAGAGTTGTGGTAATGTTCTGGTTTTTCATGTAGCCACTTTTAGGGGTTTTCAATGATTACTCTCTTTCGTCTCTTCTGTCTTTGTATCCCACCTCTGGCATAAATGAGATATATTCTCTCATTTAACTCTTCTGATTGCTTTGAGGCTCCAGCCCTACTCTGTTTTCTCTTATTTTTTGCCATCCCTTGTTTTTCAGAACTGAAAAGCTGCATGTAGATCTGGCACAACTTTAATGACCTGCTAGTCTAGGTGTCAAGACCACATATCCTTTCCACCTTTCCTTTTATCTAGTGTTCCTGTATTAAATCATCTCCATTCAGGCTGATTTTAGTATTTCTATTATAGATTTCAACAAATTCAGGATGACAGAGACCTATAGGAGACTGTGGTCTGCAGGAATTATTTCTATAGGAGATCCATTCCTTCTTTTGAGTTTTTAACTCTCATATCTCTGTTGATTGTGCTGGGAGCAGTTATCTGACAATCAGTGAATCTACTCCAGCCTGTCTGCTAGTTCCTTTGCTCTTGCCTTGACTACTGAAGGCTTTTGAATGAGGGTTTGCAGCCCTATCAATAACAAGGCTGGCTTATTTTCACATGTTCAGAGACAGACTGCATGTCCTTGATGGTCTACTCTTCATAAAAAGGAAACTTAAATATAACAAGTATTTGTCATCAGTGGAAGAGCTCTGAGCTCAAGATGACCTGCTTGTGATATCTTTTTTTAAAAAGTAAATTACTCTTGTCCATGGAGTCAGCACCTTGATACTACCAAAGAAAATAATTATTAGTTCAATTGCCACTTTTGTGTGGATGCTGTATTGGCAAAGGGTAAATGTAGTTAATTTATTGTTATCTAAATTCACGTGTGTTAGCTGTTTCTACATATGCTATCTCTCCACAAGCTTTTAAAGAGTTCAAAGCAACACTCGACCTTGCTTTGGGGTCAGAAGGCTTTGCTCCTGTCTGTTCATTTTTATACTATGTACCACTGTTGGTTGCTGTCAATTGCCTTTAGCGCAAGATAACACTACTCGTTGGATTCATTGAAAGCCAGGGCAAGTACATGCTGAACAGGGAGCACAATGTCTGAATAAACAACTATATTTCTTCAGTTTTATGAGAGATAACAGATCCAGTCTTCAGTGCTTCATGCAGAAACTCTGAGGAAGCACTTCATCTTTGCCTGCTTCCAGGGAAACGACAGAGAGAGGTGTATTAGCACAATAGGGAAGTGTATCCTGGTATCGTCCATGCTGGCAAATAGTCTATCACAGCAGGAGATGTTGGGATCTGAAATAGTGCTGGAGCCCCAACAGCCTCATCATCTGAATTCTGGGGACTTTGGTCTCTGTATAGTCACATTGTTGTGCACCAAATCAGCTCCTGGTGCAAAGATTCCAGTGGTTCCCCACAGTCATCAGATTTCTGTGATTAGCACTGGGCTGCACCCAAAGGTCTGGCAGTCCCTGAATACATCATCCTTTTCTTTGGGAGCAGAGAGGAGGAGGGGAGAGGGATTGATAGAGAGATATGACTGGAGGGGGTAGAGCTGTTTGTATGGACTATAGTAGATACCTAATTTAGGTACTGACGTTAGCAGGCTGATAGCTGTAGCCTTTCTGCAGGAAGATACCGTCTGTTAGGGAGAAATTGAGAAAAGACCCTTAATTAGATGCTTTGGATCGACCCTTTGAGGGCCTTTCTCTTACCCCTGGGCATGGGAGTGAGGCAGTAATACCAGCTTCAAAAATGACCAATTTAAGTGTGGTGGTACACACAACAGTGCCCTGACTCTGAGCTTGGAGTCCTAAATGCAAGCGGGGAGACGGGTATGTGAACCTAGGAAATTAACTTCCAAGGTCAGGCCTTTGGAAACACCTAGTGAAGAAGGCAGGCAATTACTAAGTATTTCAAGTGTGGTGATGCATCTAAATTCATTTCCCACTGACACCAGGAGTGTCTCATCCAGGATGGAGTGTACTCTGCTGCTCTAGTGTGAGGGTACTGGTAACACCAGGCTTTCAAATTTTACATTGGGAATTTATGGCCTGCATGTGCATCAGAAGCATGATTTCAAACTGTGATTTCTAGGATCATAGGACAATTCAGGCAAAAAAGGACCTGCTTAAAATGGGGTCAGCTCTGAAACTAATCCACTTGTGTTTGCAACTGGATATGTCATGTAATTCCTATGAGTGTCGCTTTTCCCCCCCGTACTATATACTTTAATAAAGGGTAGGTGAAGTTTAGGAAGGCTATATCATATACTATTTGTAAAAGTGTAATCTTAATAAACTGAGAAAACACTGCTATTGTCCTCTAAATAGTTTTCCTCGGAAAATAAATTTCAGGATTTTTTTATTATAGTTTCAAAAATTCATCACATTTGTAATTCTTCATGATGAAAACAGTTTTCAGTAACAGACTTTACTCTGATTTCTTCACCTTGGCAAGCAGGCAAATCACAAAAAGTCACCAGGTTGAAATCACACATCTACTTCGGAGAAAATAACTGCTACTGTTGAGCCTTGTTACTGATCAATGGCCTAAAAAAGCCTCCTCAACAATAAAGCAATGTTAGGAAATACCTGTTCAATCACCCCTGCCAAAAACTTTCTTTAACTATAATATAGGATTAGCAAACATACACAATTTTTCTCCCATCAGGCCTATTTTATTTTATGATCACTTTAGAAGTAATAGGAATTGTTCACAATTGTATTTGGCATTTCACGCAATCTATCTATTTTAAAAGAATGGTGGATCTGAACATGAAGGATCTTGAAGCATAGAAAAAGGTTGCCTGGTAAAGCACAAATAGATCACAAAAGGATTTTTCTTCTCTCTCATTCATATTATAATTCTCTAAAGGAAAATATCATTTTTATATCTCCTCCCTCAAGCACCATGAAATCTGTGTCCACAGAGCCTGAGTATTTGCCATGGGAAAACAAAACAACAAAGATAAAAAAATACTTTAAAATATTTTAGAAAGTAAGGGACGAAAACCATAACTATGTTATCTGTTATTACTAGCAAGTTGCGTTTAAAATTAATTGTATCTGTGGGCTTCTGGAAGAACAATCACATGAGCTATTGTATCAAAATTTAAATAAGGAAAATTATTCAGAACACTCCAATGAATTTAATTCACATATTCATAAAAAGTAGGAATTAGTAGTCCCAAACATCTACACATGCATTTGATGGTTCAAATGATGCATATAGTAGTTCTCAATTCTTATTCCCTGCACACCCTGCTAAGCAGGCACAAGAAGAGAAAGCAAGATTGTCTAAAGGTGCTCACTCCTGCATATCAGTGGCTGAGGTCTATCCTCACACTGCTCTTTCTACATGTGGGGGATAGAGGTAACCTCTGGCAGAGGAACAGCAATAAGCAGCTGGTGACGGTAACTTTTAAAATGGTTCCAGCTATGTCTGCCAGATTTAATCTGATCATATCCTGTAACGGGGGAAAAAAAACCCCAACTAATTATTTAAACCTACCCTCTTGAATGCACTCTCTAATTTGAGGTGATTCACCTTTTGGTGATTTATGAGATATGAGGGACATGACTTTTTGAAGAACACAGTATTTAACTCATTAGTGTGAAGACAACAAGAATTGACTACACACACCACAGTTTGAAATCTGAACGTGTTGTCTCAAATTAGAGAGGGACCGGAGACACATAAACGACCAAGCTACTTTTAAAGGGGCTGTGCTCTTCCTAGTCACCCCACTGAAGGATTTGTGCATCTTCATCGTGCAAGCATGGAGTTTGCATCCCACATGGGTCCACATTTTGTGATTCATACCTTTAAAAATCACAGGAACCCCTCTGCTTTTCAGAGTAGTCTTAAGAAGAACAGCTATTTTTGGGTCACTGGTGGTCTGGACTCATCTGGCAAGCAGAACAGATGTGATGGATCAGTCTATTGGACAGCTGCAATTACTAAGCATCATTTCCTTGTAATCTGGCAAGACCTTGTTCAGTGAGGAGCAAAGATCCCACAGAGATGCTCTGAAGATACTTTCCTGCATTTGGCTTATAAGAACATGATATGATGAGCTCTGTGGCCAAAGGCATGAAGAAAAAAAAAAGAGAGAGCAAGAGAGAACCTGTTAAACTTATTATCTGTGTTACGGAAAATGCCTAAGGAACCCAAGGAACATGAAACTGCTGAGCAGTAGACACAACAAAAATAGAAGCAATACCCTAAACTTTTTAGATTGTGTAGATAATGCAGACAAATGAAGAGAAGACAAAATATTCTGTTTAATTCCCACCTTGCTGGTGGGAAACTGAGGCAGACAAAGATGAAGAAGTGATTTAACCACACAAAAGAAATCCCTGGCAGAGCCACAGATCACAAACCCCAGATATTCCAGAACATCAGCAGCAGCATCACCAAACCCTCTTTTGTTCCCAGATATGCCTCCTAGCTTACACTGGTGGTTTTTATCTGAACCAAGACTTTCATGTCACTGCCTCCTTCTTTCTTTTTTTTCTGTACATAAGCTTATAAATTTTAACTATATGTTGCACTTCATGCCACACCTTAGATCAAAGTGTGCCCTCTATCAAAGGCAAGTGGTTAAACTTCAGGCTGGTTGAGCTGACCCTTCTCCTTCCCCAGCATGACCCTCGTGAATGCTCAGTCGAGTCATGGGAAGGACAGTGATGGCTCGGAGAAAGGCCACAATGACCTCTGCTAATATTAACAAGTTTCACTCCCCGTGAACACAGCAAGGATTCATTAGCACAGGGAGGATCCAAAAATACATAGGACGAAGGAAATTAGGCAAATTAAAGATGCACTTAATTTTGCCTCCTCTAAAATGGATTCCCAGAGGAGTGCAGTCAGTTTAACTAGTTTAAAAAGCTTCAGTGTCTAGAGGCAATGTATTTAACTGTTCCCTTCCTCCTTGCACTTTTAGGACCCAACTCCTTGCCTTTTCCTAGCTGCCAAAAGGGCTTATGTAGGTTTTTCCCCCGCTTCTACAGCCCAACATGGCTTGTTGCATGTTTTCCCAAAATCTTTGGCCCCCAAACCTGGGCTTGACTCCACCAGCAGCCAGCCAGCTCTCACCAATCCAGAGTGGTGCAGCTGCAGCAAGCTGCTTTCTGTGTTACCCAAGCCTGGAAAGGCACTCAGGGTCTCCAAAACCTTTCATGTCCCTCCAGTTGCTCCTTAATGCGTAAAGCAGGAGTGTTCCACCACCATAATGCTTTGAAACCAATCGATGCTTCCCTTCAGCGTGGTCTGTACGAGGGTTTCCTTGGAACCTCCCTGCAGCAGGCAAGCGAACCACCAAGAGCTGATAATCTTCTAATTAGTAACACGGAGTTAGTGAATAACTCATGCTTTACAAATAAGTCAGCACATGGAGGTCTCAAGACCCGAGTGTATCCAAAGGAAGCCCGAGAGAAACTAATTGACATCTGTGGGGGCTACAAGGTCTGTTGGCTAGCCTTGCAGCTCTCCACAGCTGCTCATGCATACCCAGAGGAACTAAGGGGAGGCTGCAGGCAGCCAATTTTTAAACAAAACCAGAAACCTCCACAGCCTTGTCAATGGGTGAATATTTGTGTGTGTGGACATGTAGCAAGGGGTGTAAACGGGAGCACATGCTGCAATTTTGGTGTGCAGTAGTCTAAGTCCTACTTATTTAGCAATGGTGAGGACAGAATTCCCCTCTTTAAGGAAAAGAAAAAAGGAATAAATACTCTTGTTTCTAACAGTGGCTCTCACCCCCTGCCCCAAATAGAGCAGCATTACTATGCCAATAAACCTTTTGGTCCCCAGTTTTTCCTCACTCAGCAATAAATGAGGACCCAGTGCAGCAGAGGGATCTGCAGATGCCAGCCCTGGGCCTCCATTTCCTTGGGGCTGATATCAGGAGACCCAACTAGTTCTGAAAACCACATCTTTACTTCTGAATGTTGAGTTTTTGTGTGTGTACCCTGGGCAACCACTGGCAGGGCACTTACTTCAGAGGTGAAGGGAAAGTTCAACTGAGATAAAAACACTATCATCTGGGAAAATAAGACCCATGGCATCCCCATTTTGAACAGAGGAAGGAAAATATTTCACTTTTGCTCTACTGGTGCCAGCGGGCCCAGCAGCATCACTCTTTCCACTGGTGCTGGAGGTAGACCCCACCACTTCCCAGTTACCTCACAACCATCATCTCTGGGGACTCTCTGGAAGTGAGCACCATTCCAGGGCCCTTTCCATCAACCAAGTTCTTGTGGTGATGGCTCCTCCAGGCCAAGCAAAAGCCTGAGTGCCTGCCTGCACCTTCGCTCTCCTCACAGCACAAGCAGCAGTGCAGCACTTAAATACTTCATTTCAAAACTGGTAGAGTTCACATGGCAAGCATAGGGAAGCTTTGAAGCGGTCATAAACCACATGGCAGAGTTTCAGTTTTCCCTGCGTTTCTAAGTCTAGTCAAATCTAGTCTTCAAGCATTTCTAAATCAAATTCATCCACAGAAAGCCTGCACACTTGTGGGTAATTAGCTCAGAAGATCTTTGTTGCCATAGCCTGGGTCTATAATACACTCTGGTGAGTGGGAGAATCTAGTTCACTCAGAATGAGGTCATGTTAAGAAACAAGCTTGCAATCCTCAAATTGCTTTCGTCATTGGAAAAGAAATAAACCCCACTCATTCAAAACCTGTTTAAAGCAGTACCACACAAACCCCCATCAGCCTAAATGTCATGACCCACCATGCATGGAAGGTCATCCCAAGGGCTGTCCTGTCCCATTCACAGGCAGTTTCTGGTGTTAAGAGAAGCCAAAGGTGAAGCACAGGCATAGCATAAGGGTAAACCACAAGGATGGGATATTCTGGGAGTAATGAAACAGTAGGGAATGAAGGGTGGGATGCAGGTACTGGAGAGAGGTTTCGATATGCAATTCAAGGGATGAGCATATTAAGTGACATTTGTAATACCACTTATCACACTGTTTTTCTTCTGCCAGAATATGGCCTTTGGGCTACTTCCACTCTTCTTTCTTTGTGCCAGACACAGGATGGTGTTGTGGTGAATGACACCAAAGGCAAAGCTGCAGGTATCTCCTCTGTGTAAACATTCCTCCCACTGGCAGGTTTGCTGGCATAACTTTGCTCTGTAGAAAGTTGAGGATATTTGTGAGGAAATGGCAGTCTTGCTGTGGAGCTGGTAACTCCAGGAAGCTGCACCCTGCCTTGCTGCCTCTCAGAGGGCTCCCCCACTGAGAGGGACAGAGCACAGCAGGAGATTGGGAGCCTTGTCTTTTGATGTTCATAAGACAGAAAGACAGTAAGTAACCCATTCTTCCCCAAAGAGGGGAAGGAAAAGTGGGCAAGGGAATGAGGAGACATCAGGTAGTTTTCACCACCAACCCCTTAGTACCTCATTTGGGAAGGACCTCAAAAGAACATCCGATTGCTGTCACATAACTTGTTTGCACCACTTGCTCCTACCTAGTGCTACTGTTCCCTGGCTTCCCACCTCCCCAAGTCTCACCTACAATAATCCCTATCATAAGCACCTCTGCAGAACCCCCCTCTGTACAATGTGGGGAGAAGCCCTGCCTGCTGCTGGCCATAGAATGTCTCCATTGTGGCCTCGTGCAGGCGCTGTATATAATCTTTCTCTGCCAATATATGTCTTTGAGAGCTGCCCCCCTGTCCCCCTCCTCAAAATAAAACGACTATTCTTTTCTGTTTTAAGTAGATTTTGTGCAATAAAAAACATTTTATTGCTTCCAGTAATTGGTATTTAATTTGCAGGCCTTTACAACTTGCAAAGAACAGACTGCTTTAGCTGTAGAGCTGGTATGTGTGTGCACTTGGTGGATTTTATTCCACTGGCACTTGCTTAGTTGACTGGTGTAAAACGATACAGTTATGGTTTTGCAATCAGAAAGGCTGCAGATAAAGACCTGGAGAGACGTTATAAGGTCCTGGGTCCAATTTGAAGCAGCAGGCAAGACAATATAATTTTAGGGGGCGCTGCCAGCCTCAGACATCAAAACTTGACTCCTGTTAAGTGTTTTCCATTTTACTGTCAAAATATCAAAGGCTGCTATTTAAACTCAGAGCCTCTTAAAGTTGATTTTCTTTCTCTCTCCTTCTCCCTCACTTCTTTTATTCCCCGATAAACGCGAGGTGAGGTAACCTGTGAAATGTTAGCCCCCTCGCTCCCCACCTCGCCTTGTAGGGGCATTGAAGCCCAACACAACACTCAGCTCCTTTTTTGGGGCAAATCCTCGCTCTGGCCGGCCCAATTGCTTCCAACCCCGGGCAGGGGGGTTGTCTGTCCGTCGAGGGCTGCGGCTGCCGGGGCCGGGACCAGCTCAGCAGGGACCAGGGGGACCCAGCTCGACCCTTCCTCGAGGGAGGTGCCACGGCAGCACCCACCGATTCCCTCCCGGCGATGGAGGGAGAGCTCAGGGGAAGGGACACCACGGCCACCCGCAGGCTGTAAAAATGGGGACAGGGCACGAGGACGGCGTCTGTCCTGCGCCTCTCCGGGGCACAGCTACAAAGCCTCTGCCTCCTGCTCCGCTCCCCCGACGGGCCGGGCCGGGCCGGGCAGGATCCCGCCGGGCCTGACCCAGGGGGAGCGGGGACCGGCGGAGCCTCGGCCGGAGCGGCGAGCGAGGGGGTGGGAGGGACGTCCCGCTGCTGTCGCCGAGCCCCGCCGGGACGCGGAGCGGGCGCAGCGGGACTTGCGGGTGTCTGTCTGTCTGTCTGTCTGTCTGTCTGTCCGTGCCTGCGCACAGCTCCGGTGCGGACTGACCCGCCCGGGTGCGGGGCGTGCGCCGGGAGCCCGCGCGTGTGCGCGCTGCCGGCCCCGCCGGGACCCGGGCACTCACTGGCCGAGACCCGGGCACTCACTGGCCGGGCTCGGGCACTCACTATTCGGGGCTCGGGCACTCACTGGCCGGGACCCGAGCACTCACTGGCCGGGACCCGAGCACTCACTGGCCGGGACCTGGGCACTCGCTCGCCGGGCCCGGCCAGCACGCGTGGCGCTCCTTAACACGCGTGGCCTCCGTGGCTGCCTCGGAGCAGCCCCGCGGGGGCTCCGGCGCCCACCGAGAGAGAGCGCAGGGCCTCCCGCCCTGCCCACCGCGGGGGGCAGCGGAATGGGCCGGCTGGCGCTCTCGGATGTACCTTATTTTTATGTTAAAACATAGCTAAATTCACGGGCTTCTGCTTGCAATAAAACGGCAAATAAATTATCCCTTCCCTCGAGTATTAAACCGTTATCTGATTGAAGTTCACTCCGATGTTTCAACAATTTAGTTCAGTGAGGGAGGGGTGGGAGGAAAATAGTTGTGCCCTTTACAGAACAAGTAAATAAATAAATAAATAAATAAAGTCCTAAATAGTCTTCTGTAGGGAAGAAGTTCATATACTCAATTATTTTCTGAAAAAAGATCATAACATCTGGAAATTGATATCAAATGGTGTACAATCCCTGAGAGACGATAAACTTCCACTGTATAATATTTCCACTAGAAATCTTAATAATCCCATAAATCTTCCTTGTGAATTGGGAAAATGTAACAGTTCATTGAAATACTCATTGGGAAATAATTGAAAAAATGTAATAGTTCACTGAAATATTCGTGGGTTTTTTCTTTCTTTGGTGCTGTTGCTAACTCTGTGCATGTGTGTAAATATTCCTACTTCGTTTTAAAGACATACACGGAATATTCCCTTGAGCGCTGCATACCATAAAAGAAAAATATGCCCTTTTGACTTATTAATCATTATTACAGAGTTCAAAATTGCAGCGTCCCTCGCACATTACTAGAGAAGGCAAACAATTCACTCTGTGTATATTTCGTGTTGCTAAATTCAGTACAAACTTTACAGCTCTCAACTTTTTTCCCTTTTTTTTTTTTTTCCCTCACAGACTCTTCCTATTCTGCTCGAGTTATCCAGGGCAACTGAAGGCAAGGGGACTACTCGCCCATTATGCTGGCCCACTGCATCGTAATTAATTACACACAAAGGCAATTCCTTATTGTAATTCACCTCGTGAATGTTTAATTTTGCAGAAGTAAAAGTAGATGAGGATTTGAACACATCTAGACTCCTTGTAATGAATATATGGGTAATTAACCATTCCAAAGCTGGAAAGATACAGCTTTATATATATTTTAAAAAATAATAATGTGATATGGAAGAGATGTTGTGCTCTAGTGTGAGTGCGTGTGTTTGTTTGTACCTTGGCGTTGGAGAGAGGAGAGCATTTATGTGTTTTTGTACTGAATTAATGTATCCCTTTGGTTACGTTGCTGCAAATCGGAATAAAGACAATTAAGCCCTTAGCATTTCTGTCACACTTCATTAATTACTGTAGCCGCTTCTGTCCCCACCACTTCGTAACATATTCGTCAGGTACGATGCCAGCCCAGCAGCATCAGTCGGTGAAGTAGGCTATTGTTAGTTTAAACTATAGCCTTTCAAATGTTCTTTATTTTACTTTTCATGCGAGATTGTTTTCCTCTCCTTTAAAAATGTTTTTCTAAAAATAAAACTCAACATAAATGTTTTAAGATTAGATTTGCGGGGCAAACAGTTTAATTTTCACCATATGTTGCCACAGCAGTTTGTAAATGAAAAAAAAAATCTTTCCACTAAAACCACCAAAAAAAAAATCTAATATAAAAATGTATTCTTCCCAAAGCGTCTCCCTCCTGTGGGCTATTTTACAGCTCCCAAATAAATCTTTAAGGTTGCAAGGAAGGGGAAAAAACCAAAAGTACCCTGATGACGGAAAAGCAAATCCTGCCATGATAATGTCCTTTATTAATATTATAGATGTGTAGTGTGCTGGATGGATCAATCATATCCATTCACAATCAGGATTAAGAGAACCTATTTTAATGAAAATCTATTAGTCTCTCGCTTGAGACACGGATGCTGCTTAAATCAATAAACAGCATAAAAGAGAATACGACGCAGGTTTCTAAATTAAAAAAAAATCCCATCTATGAAATGTGTTAAGACGTCTGTAAAATCCTGAAACCCTCGATCGATACTTATAAATATTTAATTTTTTTTTTTAAACACAAATTGAAAACCATTAACACTGCATCCATTCTTATTATTAAAACAAATTGTCCTTGGAATTATGTGCTGTGGAAATGGAGCCAGATTGAAAGGGCATCCTCTGAAATATGTTTACTCGCTTTCATGTAAACCAATAAAGATCTGCAGGAGTCTGTAGCGTGAGCGGAAAGGTTTGATGTACAATGTCCATGATTACAGTCCCTGAATTAATCACGAGAGAGAGAGGAAAGGAGGGAGGGAGATGGAGAGAGAGAGAGGACTCAGTTATCTACTGAACAAAATCTTGCTCTTCGGGTCAGCGCTTATTAAACCGTGGACTAAACTGATGATTTTTCTGTTTGCTTATTTGGACCATTTTGACCAAAATAAGCTGAAAGGGAGAGGGTGGGAGGAAATCAGTTTCGCCCTACGTCATACCATGAGTAAATGTACAAATGTAAATTCCTCCAATAAATATGAAATTCAATACTGTGCCTCGGATATGCTTAACGCTAATACAACGTTTAAATTCATTCATGATTATTCTTCTCGTTTAACTCGGAGAAAACCCACAACGGTCAACAGCTTCCCTTGAAAGACGAATTAAAAAATAGCAGACATGGATTGGTACCACGCTAAATAAACGCTGCTCTGCAGTCCAAGGTCCGGACTGCCCTGCTCGCAGATGCCCCCTCTCGCTCTGGGGAGGGGGCAGCCAAGGGGCGGGCTCGGGTCCGTGGGGAGGAATCAGCCCCGTAGGGGCGGCGGTGGGGAAAGGAAGTGGGATAGAACAAACGAGCCACCCCTCTCGTCCAGTTCGGACCCCCAGACGGGCAGAGGGCTCCGGTCCGTTGCCCCGGGGCAGTAGGGAGGGAAGAGGAGGAGGATTTGGGGGCATGGTGCCCTCAGGTGAGCCGGCAGGCCGGGCAGTCGGAACAGCCCTCAATGTGCCGCTAATGGCCGGTCCTGCAAGGGGGGATCTGGGAGAACGGGGTGACTTTTTAGGTTTGCGACCAGGTCCCAGGAGTTCCGTTCCTGAAAGGGAATGGTATTTGGGCGGCAGTTCCTTCTTTCTCTCTCCTTCCCTTTATCCCTCCCTGCATCCCTCCTCCCCAGCTCATTATGAGGAACAGCAATTCCTCTCGGAACCCGCCGTCAAAGTTTGCAGTG
Source organism: Catharus ustulatus (assembly GCF_009819885.2). NCBI lineage: Eukaryota > Metazoa > Chordata > Aves > Passeriformes > Turdidae > Catharus > Catharus ustulatus. Next base: position 90,329,531 of record NC_046222.1, on the reverse strand, counting down.
GGGTCAAAATTGCTCCCCAGTTTGGTTCCCACCTGCACCGCCTTTCCCTAGGTCCACGCAAAGCCGCGGGCTGCGCAAAGAGGGGGGGCCCGGGGGCGCTCCACGCCTCCCGGCTCTCTCTGCCGCTCCGCTGGGACGGGCCGGGCCGGGCCGGGCCGGGATCCCGAGCAGAGATCCGCGGTGCGCAGAGGGGCCGTGCGCGCCCGCGGGGCTGCCCGCGCTTCTGTGCCCTCCGCCGCCTGCCCCCGTGAGGGTCCGCGGTGCGGAGTGGAGGCCGGGTCCCCGGGACAGCTGAGCTTTGCACTGGTCATTTTTTGTTTGTTTGTTTGTTTTTATTATTATTTTCCCGGTTTTCTCTCTTTCCCTTTCCGGTGCTTTGTTTCGCTTTTCTCTTTCGGAGTGAGTCTGAGGCAAGTTCCCCTCGGCTGCAAGGCTCCCCCCCGGGGGTCTCCCTGCTGCCGTCGAGGGTTCCCGGTGGCGGTGGCGGTGGCCCTCGGGCCGCCGCGCCACTTGCGCTCCCGCTGGCTGCCCCGCGCCGAACTGCGCCCCGCGCGTCGCAGGAAGGGGGGGCAACCAACCTTCCCACCGGGCGCTGCTGGGAAGCGGGGAGAGAGGGATGTGGCACAGGCAAGAGAGCTTTTTCTCCCCCCTATATGAGCAGGCTTGGCTTTGCCCTTGTCCTCGGCGGCAGGAGCCCCGGCGGTGGCAGGAGGCGTCCGGGGGGCTCCGGGAGGAGCGCGGCCCCGCGCTGGCGGGGGCTGCAGGCGTGGGGCTGGGCGCAGGGGGGAGCTGCGGGGAGTAGAGCGGGACGGGGGCGAGAGAGACCAAAGAGGGGATCCGGCGGACTTGCTGCAAGCTCCGGCAGCTCGGGGAAGCCGACGCGCACCGTGCCTCTGCGGCGCTGGGGACGCGGAGTCAGTAAATATTTATCCTTGATTGCTGCTTGCTGCGAGGGAGGCAGAGGGAGACTGGGCACGGTGGGGATGGGTGACATTCGAGCCGAGGGATGGGGAAAGTTTCCGTGGCGGGGGCCCAGCGCCGGTATGGAGCCTCTCCCAAGGGGGAATGAGTGCCAGTCCCCCCGCGTGTTCGTGACACCCTCCCACCACGCACGAGCCTCCACAACAATCCTCTACGAGCCATTACACGCGCAGACTGCATGAGAAAGGCACAGGCAGCGTGTCGTGCCGGGATCTTTCCTCAGCCATACGTTACTTCCCCGTCTATCGTTTGCCTTTATTATTTATGTGGTGCCGTGTGATATACATTAGAGCCTCGGATTTGATTGGCGTTTGCGATGACAAGACCTGTTTGTTAAGTTGTAAGGCTTCCTCCGCTCCCTCACTTGTTAAACGAACTCTGGAGGAAGGATGCCACCGAGACTCGACAATATAATAAATGTCAGGGATATCCGCAGTGCCGAGATCAAATGATCAATCCTTGTCCCCTAGATAATCATTTTAAATTCGCACAGGGGGAGATTGATTTTTTTTTTAAAGCCCTTTATTAATTGCTTCCTCGATTATTATTTTTCCCCTCCTCCTGTGGAAGTGTTAACTCTGGTGCTGGGGGCACCTTTGGATTAATTAAATGTATTTTTAGTGTTTTAATGTTCTGCTAATTTTCAGAACAGTCCCACACTCCCCCGGAAAAGAAACAATGGCCCTTTGCTCCAACAAGGAGCCTGCTTTGGTTGAGATTCAGAGAGGAGGGTGGCGTGATGATGGGCTCTGATTATCTCAAACTCGAGAAGAGGGAACGAGAAGGACATAAAAAGCCAAACGACCAGAAGACAAAATTCCTCCAAATACCGAATAACCCTTCGCGTTAAAGCCCGAGGAGAAGAGACAGGAGTAGATAGCTGGGAAGTCGACTCCGCGTGGGGATCAAACGGTGCGGAGAGGCGCTGGAAATGCCGGCGCTGTTATCTGGAGACGAATTTCAGGCAGCTATTCAACCGCACAGAATAATAATTATTCCAGGAGTACAACAAAAATAACTGCAGCCTACCAAGAACAAGGCGCAGAAATAATTGCCAGTTCTATGTTAAATCCAGCAGGATATGTTTCGTTGGGGACAAAAAAAAAAGAAAAAAAAAAAAGGAAAAAAAAGGCTTAAAGCTCTATTTGTCGTATACACACTCTGGTGTTAACAAATTACCCCTCTGCTTCATGCAGCAGGATAGCTCGATATCCAGAGAAACATTTTAGATTTTAATTTCCCCCTACAGCACCTTCAGACAGCATAACAACAATAAACAAGGAGTCAGATCCTGCAATGTTCAAACGCTTCTGGAGAGACTCCCTACCTATGGATACCCCCCAGCCAAACAATCCACTCCAGGTCCTCCGAACACACCGACACGGATCTCCGAGGCACCTCGCAACTTGTTTAGCTCCAGCACACATCCCCCTCCGTGCACCTACCCACCCACCCACCGCCAGCCACAACAGGCAACACTTTTAAAACAGCATTTTTGTTTCGCCGGTTATTTTGACCGTTTAATTAAGAGAAATTAGCTAAATAGCAAATCAGGTAGAATTTCCAATAATTACAACAAATGCACATCTCCGGCTTTTTATTCATTACCTTTTTTATTGAACACTCATTTTCCTTTCCTCTTGACAGCGATACATTTAATTGCAGGAGCTCAGTTATTTGGTTAGCTGTGGATCCGTTCTTACAGTGTTGCCACGCACAGGATGTCCTTAAAATTAATTAAGTCTTCCTCGACTCTCATTTCTGCAACCCATTTACAGAATGTAGATACCTATTTTCATATTTTCGTCTTCCCCCCTCCCTCCCTTTTATTCCTCTCTCTCTCCCTCTCCCTCTCTCTCTCCCTCTCCCCCCCTCTTTTTCGCTGTTGCCTCTTTGCCTCCCTAAATCAAGGTGCAAAGATGCCAAAGAGTGATGAAATGAAAAGAAAGCCAATTGCTGGACTGAGGTGGGGGAGATAGCTGCTCGGAGTCCGCCTGCGACTATGGAGCAGTCAGTAATTGCTGGAGACAGGGAGAGCTGGGGGTTGGGCTGAGGTAGCCATGTATAAATAGTGTGATCTCAAATTGAAAGGCATAAATAACAGCAGGAGTGATCTAACCCTATACAGCCCATCTTCTACGTGCAAAAACAGCGTGCGGAGGACGGCCACATCTCCGATTGAAAACAAGTGGATCTCTGTGGATAAGATCACCGGGCAGCCATGGAAGAACTTACGGCTTTTGTATCCAAATCTTTTGACCAGAAAAGCAAAGAGAGCAGCAGCGGCAGTGGCAGCGGAAACAAGAAGGAGACGATCACGTACAGGGAAGTTTTGGAGAGTGGGTTGGCTCGCTCTAGGGAGCTTGGAAACTCTGATTCTAACCTGCAGGACATGACCGAGAGCAGCAACCATTGCCCGGTGCATCTTTTCAAAGACCACGTAGAGAGCGACAAGGACAAACTGAAGGAGTTCAACACGGGCAGGACAGCGGAAGGTAAGAGCAGGGCTGGGAGCCCTCCGCCCCGCACTTCTCGCCGGCAGCCCCGGTCCCCTCCCCGGCCACCCCTGGCTCTCCGCAGCGGGGGCGATTCGGTCAGCGCGGCCCCGGTTCTGGCCCCGGTGGGGAGAGCGGGATCGCCTCCCGCATCCTGCTTCCCTCCTGCGGTCACCTCCCTCCCGCCCTCCGCGGCGGGAACATAGGCTTAGGAACACGTACTCCTGCATGCATAACGTGAGCGTAGCCGTGAAAAATAAGTCCCAACTTCGGTCCTGCCCCCCCGCTAGCCCCCCGTACACATCCGAAATCGATCCGGTGCGTTAGGCGTTCTCTCGCCTGGGGGAAGGGGGCAGCGCAGCACGTCAGACGTTTTTGTCTATCTGTGTATTTTTGTACGAGGAAACCTTGTCCGGGGAGTTTCAACGCCTTAGGAGACCTGTTCTTCCTGCTTCCGGGCCGTCAGGATGCTGCTGCTTGTTCTGGGAGAAAGCGGGATGTGGAGAGGGCTCTCTCTGGACATTTTGTCTTGGGTCGGTCAGCCTGTCCTACTCAAAGGCTCCGACCGGCGGGGACGAGAGGCAGGAGAGGACCTGACTGTGGGGTAGCTGCCCGGACCCGGTGAGACAGAACATCGCTGCAGGGAGAGGCACCGACCGGCCCGGCCGACTGGTCCCTCGGTCCCCTGTCAGTCCTGTCACCTGGGCCAGGGCAGCACGGCACCCCGCCGACCGAGGGGCAAAACGCCATCCCTTCTCTAAGCAACAACAACAATTGCAAAAAAAAAAAATTAAAAAAAAAAAATTAAAGCAAGGTAGCTAAAAATCCCGCACAGGCTCACAGGGGAAAGAGAGAATTAAAAGGACGGGGGGATTAGAAAGTTGAGAAAGTGTCTCTAGGCAAGTTAGACAGGTGGACCTGCCTGGGGAGCTACTGGCTAGCTTGGGGTAATAAAAACCGGTTAATAGGTTGGGGAACAACAACCAGCCTTTCAGCTGTTTCCTACTGTTTGATCTTGTTTAATATAACACCAGGAGATTTAATTTACAGCCAAAACTTTTATTTGATATCCTTCTCTTTTCTGCCTGCTCCCCAAACAGAAGAAAAGGGTATAATCATGTATTCGGGTACCCTTGTTTCTGCCCAAGCCAGTACCACTCAGCTCTGCTTATTTTCCTTCTCTTGGTCGAGAGATTGAAAAACAAGAAGGTTCAGTTCAAGGGAATCATTCGCGCAGAGATGATTTTAAAAAATGAAAGCAGAGCATGCTTCAGGAATTAAAAATAGAATGAGAAGGAACGAAAAAAAAGCCTCTACTACTATCCCCTTTCCCGGTGAATCGAAATTCTGGCTTGTATGTTTAGCTAATCTAATCTACGGAGAGGGGCTGGGGGTGGGGATGGAAGGGAGGAGTTGGAAAGAGCTGAGATGCTTGTGACAGTTTAAATTCATGCCAGGTTTCAGTCTAATTTCAACTGATTCCGGCGTGTGATTTCAGTCCCACTGATATGCTAGTTAATATTTTATACCTATCACGGACATGCTGTAGCCTCGGAAAAGAGACAGCTTTTGAACGCGCCTGATTTTCCCTAGGCATTTGCTGGGTTAGCACCCTCGTCTTTTCTTAGGGATTCCCTTTACAGGAGAAATGAGAACAAAACGCCACTAAAACCAGCAGCGAATATCCCCATCCGGAGGTCAGACCCTTCCCAAAGTTTTGTGCAGCCAATATCAGCCCAGAGCCCGGGGAAACGATCACGGCCAGGGACAGTTTTCATTTCGGAAGTGAAAACGAATGCTTCGGCTTGGGTCCTGCCTTACTTAAGCCCAGATGCAGTTCAGGACGCTTTATTACGTTTGATTAACTTACGACTTGCAGTTTATAATTTGCATTTTGGGATGTCCCTAAGTATATAGGTTAATATAGTATATAGGTTAATACAGCATATAGGTTAATATAGTATATGGGTTAAGATATGTTCATGCGCACATTTCCCTATCTGTCTATACATACGTATGTACGTGTATAATACCTGGGTACTTGATGAGGAAAAAGGGAATTAATTCGGGATCATCCGCAGATGCAACTCCCCCCAAACCCACACCACCCAGAAGGTGAGGCACGACAAAGGAGGCAGTCAGGGCAGGCTGGTCCCGGGACTCCGCCGGTGCCCGCCCTGGATGCGCACCCAGCGGGGCGCCCCAGGCAGGCAGGGGATCCCGGGGAACCGGTTCAGCCTAAAGTGGTGTCCCTTGTGCTAGCACCTCTTTCTCTTTTCGTTAGCTGGATTTAAAAGAAGGACAGTGCCTTAGGCCTCCCGGCATTAACGAAGAGGGGGAAAATTATAATAATAAAAAAGTAGGAAACAATATACCAAAGCGAAAGAAATCCCCCTACCCAACGCAGAAAAGGGGAACTGTTTTACCCGCTCCCCCCACAGCCTCCCCTCTCCCGGGACAAGCATGCTCGGCGGCTGTCTCTGGTCTCTAGCTCTCCACGGGCCCTGTTGGAGTCCCTGAAGGTTGGGAGGGCTCCTGCTGTTCCGGCGGGGCTGGGAGTGGCCCATGGCCCTGGAGCCCGCTGTCCCGCACAGGGCCGCGCGGCACCGCCGCCCCCGGGGTTTCGACCCGCTGGAAGGTATTTTGGGAGAAAGAGAGTTGTTAAGGAGGAGAGAGACGGGAGGTCTGTGTCTCATGCCCAGGGAAAGTTTCTTTTACGAGACAAATACTATCATCGTGGCTTCACCATGACAGCGGTAGGGAGCTTCTTGCATAACCTTCTTTGGGAGAAAACATCGCCGGAGAAACCCCTTCCCCCACCTCTTCCCACTGCCTGGAGGTATCGGGGGCCCGGCGGTTTTCCTACCAACCCCTTCCCCGAACTGCCCGTACCAACGGGAGGCACGGCTTCCTCCTAAGCCAGGAAAGAAAATAAAATTATATTTATATAGTTTTCCTGACAGGGCATCAGACAGGCAGGGCAGCGCTGCACCCTTCCTCCCTCGGGCCCTCGGGCCCGCTGCCCCCTGCCCGGCGCGGAGCCTGTCGCGGAGCTCAGCCCCCCTCACCCCTCCCGGGCCTGCCCGGGGACCTCCTGCCCCCCGCCAGCCGCACCCGCAAGTTGCGCTGAGTTTGGGGACGAAGAGGGGAGCAGGGAGACCCCTGTATGAGAGAATTTCGAAGAGGTGCGAGGGGAGGCTCAGCGTCGTTTTCTTCTTCCCCATCCCGGCAGGGATCTACGAATGCAAAGAGAAGAGGGAAGATGTGAAGTCAGAAGATGAAGACGGACAGACCAAGCTTAAACAAAGGAGAAGCAGAACCAATTTCACACTAGAGCAGCTGAACGAGCTGGAAAGACTTTTTGATGAGACTCACTATCCGGATGCCTTCATGAGGGAGGAACTAAGCCAGAGGCTGGGACTATCTGAAGCTAGGGTTCAGGTAAGAGAAAGGCTCTGTTCCTGGAAATGTGCTCACCTCACTTCCTAACTGCCAGCGGATCCTAGCACAGTGCCCCGTTTCATGCAGAACGGGGAGGTGAAGGCAGAGGTGACGCGTGTGATGGGAAAGCTGTTTGCAAGTACCTGTCCCGCCAAACAGTTATTCTGCTCTGGGGATAGCTGCCCCTCTCTAGCGTTTCCTAGGAAAGCGTTTTAATTTTTTTTTTTTTTTTTTTGTATGTGTGTGGGGTAGGGTGGTTGGGTGGTGATAGTGTTGACAAGTCTCTAATAACTGAACAACTGCCTTTTTTTCCCCAATTCCTTTTTCCCCTTGCAAACGTGCCATTTACTCTCCCTTAATCCTTACTTTCTTCCCCCTTTTTCTACTATGGGGCCATTATGGGGAAAAAAAAGAAAAAGGCCAGAAAACAATCGCCTGAATAAGGCTAGACAGTTTGGGTGCTGAGGGACGGGATTAGCCAGAGCCGGGGGAAAGGTGCCGGCTCTGATTCGCACAGCAAGCGTATGAATGCATGCCACCCCATCTGGTGGAGGTTCCCCCCGTCCCTCCCATCCCGCTTCAGAGACAGCTAAATGCCAATTAGGCTTCGAAATCTCGAAAACAGGTCCCGGTTGCTGTAGTCCTGGGGCCACCAGAGCTGTCTGTTTGGGTGGCTCCACATCGATTATTTTTAAATTTGATTTTCAGTTTGATGCAGAGGAAAAATACTCCCTCTCCCCCAAAGCCAACTAGGGAATGCTTCCACAAAACAGATGTCATATTAAAAGAAACAACCCCCCTCAACGGAACAAAAAAACTCCAACATAGAAATAATTAACAAAAATCTACCTGGAAAAAAATAAGATCAACCTGTAGCTTTCTGAGCAGGCCCAGAGCAGGAGAAACCTGAAGGAAATCTCTTCTTGGTGTAAGATTCTATGTTTGGTCTAACATACACTAACCAAACTTAAAATCAAGAAAAAAAAGTCACCAAGGCAACCCCTCCACTGAACAAAACGCCTTCACACCCTGGAGATACGAGATGCCCATGTATATGTATATCTGCCTATAGAAGTGTGTGGGTGGCTGTTCATATGCATGGGTATGGCTCTGTGGGCATAGATGGAGGCCTCCATGCCTTGACCTCACTGCCAGGGCACAGCGGGAAATGGAGAAACATGGTCCTGAGATGGAGTGGGGAGAGGGGTCTGTTTGAGCCCCTCCTTAGCCATGGAAAGCAAGCAGACAGCAAACTGCTCAGCCAGCATTTGCCTGAGCAAGCCACTACTACCTCACTTTAAACAACTGTCTCCTGGAGGCAAATCCTGAAATAAATGGAGTACCTAAGTTGCTTTCGTTCTTTTTCTTTATTTTTATTTTTATTTTTTTTTTTCTTCTTTCAATGTTTTATTCTCCCTTCAGCTCCTGTGACTCAGTACAAACGGAGCAGGGCAAGGGATGGTGCTGGATATATGCCTTAGGAATGGCAGCTTGCAGGGAATATTGCAGGGGTTCAGAGTGCTGCTGGCCTACTTTCTCCTGGAAGATTGATCTAACCACACCATATAAATTAATGAAAAGATTAAACTTTTGCTGAAGGGGACATCAACTCTTATGTCATCTTCCCAGATCTTCTTACTTGGGCTCTGTAATATCTTTCCAAGGCCTTGATGTACTGTTTCTATAAAAATAAATTACTTGTAATTGAATTCTGCACTCTTTCTTTCAAGTACTTTATTACTGAGGAGCACCTTAACAGGATGTTCATAGTTACAGGAAAATTGGTGCTTCAAGTGCTTACAGATCTTAAAAAAGCACACACAGAAAAAATTAAAAAAAAAAAATACACCCCTCCCCAGAAAAAACCCCAACAAAACAAAAAACCCAAAATACCAAACCAAAACCCCCAAAAGAATCAAGAGGAGATTATGACCGAGATTAGAAAAATGTATTTAATAATTTTATAAAAGAGGTTTGTGTGGATTTAAAAAGTCCCTATAGGAAGTATAAAGTAGGAAAAGAGGAGAAGGAGGAAAAGCTGATAATTAATTAGGAAATAAGCAGTGAGATAATATCCATCAATAAGTGGAAACAGGAAAAAAAAGGAAAAGGCAGAAAAGGGAAAGATTTTTGTTTTTTTTTTTCCTTAATACTTTCGGAATTGTTCTCTAATTCCTATCTGAACCTCTTGTCCCTTGCTGTTAAAGGATATAGTTTCAATTTAGCGTGGAAATTTGCTGTAAATAAATTGAAGCTCCTATGGTAGCTAGTCCTTATTAACCTTTTATTTTTAGTGTTGTACTGGAAACTCATATCACCCAGCTGTCAGGGTTATAATTGAAAGTTATGAGACCATAGTGAGGAGCAGGCAGTAATTCAATTACAACAAATATCTTTGGGTTTATGGTGCAGGGCTAAATTAAATGTCATTATTCACTGTCTCTAATGGAAATCAAAAGGAAATCAGATTAGAGCATTTGTGAAAGAAATCACTGAGTGATCCTTAATGAAGAAATAACTGTCTAAAACAGTGTACTGTGCTTTACTTAGCATATTCATGACTAATTGGAATTGATCGCGAATCACACCAAGCCTGATTTATTATCGCTTAATGCAGTGGCTAATTCATCACTTTTATTCCTCATAACCTTATTTTTTCGTAGCTAAAGGGAAAGGGCACTTCGTTTTCCAGATTTAAATATGATTTCGTTTTGAAAGATGTTCTGATTTGCAAGAGAAGTTGTTTAAACGCTGCTTAAATTTCTTCTGACAATTTACACTGCTTTGGCGAGTCGGGGGGGCTGGGTAGAGGGGGGGACGTGGGGAACACACACAAGGAGATTTCCTGCAAGGATTTACCACAGTGAAAAAATGTATTATTGTCGCTACAGCTCGATAATATTTTACATGCTCATATTTAAATGCATATGTACATGTATATAAATCCCTAACGGTCCAGTTAAAAGCAGAAGCGATGCATGTTGTTAATATTTGCGTACTGCTGGTAGGGGAAAATAGGCTTGTGCCGCGCTGTGCTGTGCAGGGCAGCGGGGCGGCAGCGATGCCCGCTTAGCATGGGGAGGGTTGTGCTGGTGACTGCCGTCAGGGACAGGAACCAGGACTGATGGGTGGGTGGGTGGGTCGGTCTGTCCGTCCGTCCACTGGCCGGTCGATCTGTCGGCACCCGCGGCGCTCCGCAGTCGCCCGCTGCGCGCTTCCCCCACAGACACCCTAGGCAGGAAAAATGGTGCGCTAAATCAGAGAAGGCCAATTCCTACTTAAGAAAATCACTGAGGTACCCGAGGTAATTAATGCCTTCGGAAGCCTTTCTTTGCACTAATTACTCCGTTGTAAATGACCATCATTAAGGCAATTGAAGAAAGCTTGAAGGGAAAATTTGATGTAGGAAGTGCAGTTAGTATTAATTAACCGTATGATCTCTTGGCAAGTGCAAGAATATCAAAGGTTGTAGGTGTTTACTTAGCCATAAGATTTTATCAGCGGTGAAAGTCAATGTTTGTCCATATTCAGTAGGTTTTGGTGTAAAGATAAGGATCCGCAAAATATTTTGGCCAGTGTTTCTGATGGTGTTTTGGGGAGAGCTGTTAATGGAACACGGAAGAAGGGGAAAAGTAATAAAGGTCTGAAATGCCCTTGGAAAAGAGGCAAGGGAAGCGCAGTGGCAACTGCAAAGTTCTGCAATGGTTTGAGTGAGAACGGCTGGAATTGGGGGAGCATTATCGAATTACAGGCGTTTCTAGAGTAGGGGCATAAGCACTTCTTTACACCCCAGCCTGCAAAAGATACTGCTCTTGTCTGGCCAGAAGTCCGCAGGAGAGGATTTTGTTTTCTTTAGCGTTTAGGGAATGGGAAATGATTCAGACTCTTCCGTAAAAGTTCAATGTCTCGCATCTTGTCGGAGATCATCGATTTCAAACCCAGCTCGGGAGAGGGCAGGGGGTCCCGTCTCTTGGGGGTCAGATCCCGGAGTCTGACCTGGCTCTTCCACGTTGGCTCTTCCCGAGCCGCTTAAAACGACTAGGAAGGGTACGAGGGTCCCACCCGTCCTGGGGGTGGTCTTACTGTAAATGTCGCCTCAGACGGGCGGCAGAAAGTCCGCCACTGCCTGCCCAGGGGACACGGGCCCCCTCCGAGACTCCGTGCTAAGCGGCAGGCTCCCGGTCTCTCCATCTCCTAGGTTCAACTGAGGGACCACAACAAGGAGCAGAACCTCCCCCACGAACAGCCCTACAGCAGCACAGAGAGGGATTCACTCCTCCTAGGGTCGAGCTCGTCCCCTCGGCTGATCCCGAGGGGAGACCACAGCAAGCTGTGCAGTCAGTCGCCTCACTCCTCCATTCCCTAGCTCCTGAGATAACGCTCCCTTACCAGCTTAGGACAGCTCCATTTTTTGGTTGTTGTTTTGTTTTTGTTTGCTTTTTCTTTTCACAGGTCTGGTTCCAGAACAGGAGAGCAAAGTGCCGAAAGCAGGAAAACCAGATGCACAAAGGTGGGCTAGGGGTGCTGACCGGCCGGGGGGTGGTGGCCTCGGGGTGCCTGCGCCTCTCACCCGGTCCTGTCTCTCTCCGCAGGTGTGATCCTGGGAACCGCCAGCCATTTAGACGCCTGCAGAGTAGCCCCCTACGTGAATATGGGAGCCCTGAGGATGCCTTTCCAACAGGTAGTTAGCTCCGGTTTTATTTTACTTTCCCTCAGTAAGCTCCGACCCCCATTCGTTTGCACGGGAGGAAGCCGGACACGTTTACAAGTGCCATTTATATAGAAGTTGGCACGTATTAAAAACAGGCTGTAAAACTTGGTGAAGGAGCCCCCGCCCGGCTTTCGGGAGCTCAGCACTCCTCGGGGCCGAGCGGGGGGTCCCGCTGCCCCGGGAGGCGCCGGCGGGGCTAAGGGCCGTGCCATGGGCTGGCACACGGCCCCACGGCCGCCCGCAGCCGCTCTGCCCTCCCGGGGCAGGCCCAGGAGTGCCCCGACAAGCCCGCCCTGTGCGGGGACGGACCGGCTAGGTCCCGAGCAGCTCCAGAGCCCCGGGCTCCTCCTGGCACCGGAGAGCGCTGCGGGAGGAGGCTCTTACACCCCATGTAAAATCTATGGGGTAAAAACTATGCGGTTCCTTGCGCTGTAGTTGCCCTCCTCATTCCCGGGTGGGCTGTTGAGACCTGTCCTTTTCCGATGGAGGTAGGGAGCCTGCTCCCAGTGCTCTGCCACCCTGATGGTCAGCCAGGACAGGGGCAGTGGCGGAACGCAGGCACTGACGCCACTGCGAGGCCCGGGTGGGTCCATGCCCCAGCGAAGCGCTGCCACCCAGGGAAGGCCGCTGGGGAAAACCGGGAGGAGGGTGACGAAATTCCCTTATTCCCTTCCCGCTTCTAGCCGGTTGTAGCTCTCCCTCCTTTGCTGTTTTTAGTTTTTTTTTTTTTTTTTTTGGTCAATTAATCGGGGAATTGATTTTTTTCCAGCCCAAAGGGACCCTCCACCACCTTCTGTGTCTCGGAGACACGTGGAGCTGACAGATTAATTGTATTGATTTTTAAAAGACATATTTGGACCAAAATAATTAAATACATAAATAAACTCTCCCCCACTCCTCCCCGAACCTACCCGAAGCTGAAATCTCTCAGTCAACCCAATATGTTTGTGTAGGTCTAGAAAGCTCCAAAGCAAACACTAAGCCGGGTATAGAAGGGACCCGTGGCCAAAGAGTTTTTAGCAAGGTATAAATAAACATCCCTGGAAAAAAAGAAAAGGAAAAAAGAAAAGAAAAAAAAAAGCTATTTAGCACTTGTTGGCGTCCATGCACTGGGTCGTATTTATTTATTTATTTATTTATTTATTTATTTATTTATTTGAAACCACCAGGAGGAGGGTTAGGCGCTTCTCTGTGCCCTTGGCCGGGCAAGGAGCGGAGGAGCTTTGCCGCCCTGACTGCAGGGGGAACTCCTCTCACAAGTTGTTCTCTCCATCCGCCGGGCTCCCGGGAAGGGTCGGGCTCGGGCTGTGTGTGTCCTGGGGGGCTGTGTGTGGCCTGGGGGGCTGACGCCGTGTCTCTGCCGCCGCCGCCCAGGTCCAGGCGCAGCTGCAGCTGGAGGGCGTGGCCCACGCGCACCCGCACCTGCACCCGCACCTGGCTGCCCACGCGCCCTACCTGATGTTCCCGCCGCCGCCCTTCGGGCTGCCCATCGCCTCCCTGGCCGAGTCCGCCTCCGCCGCCGCCGTGGTGGCCGCTGCCGCCAAGAGCAACAGCAAGAACTCCAGCATCGCCGACCTGCGGCTGAAGGCCCGCAAGCACGCCGAGGCCCTGGGGCTCTGACACGCTTCCCCCGAGCCCCCCATCACACCCCGCCCCGGGTGCCCGCGGCGGGCGGGCGTGTGACCCGCACGGACCGCCGCTCTGCTCCCCCGCTCCTCCTCATCCTCCTCCTCCCTGGCTGCAGGGCGAGCAGCGAGGGCTCCGGCCGCCCTGCCGCCTTATCTCTTTTTTATTTTATTTTATTATATATTTTTGTTTTGTTTTTATTCCTTTCCCCTTCCCCGAGGTCTGCGAGCGCCGCTCCGCTCGCCTGGCCGGCCCCAGGGACTCGGCGGCCGGGAGGCGCCGCGTGGCGCGGTGGGGACGCAACACACGCGAGCAGCAGGCGCGCACCCGCCAGTCAGAGACTCCTCGGAGGACAAAGTAGGTGGGAGGAGAGAGAAAAGAGAGTTAAAAAAAATCACAAAAAGAGAGGAAAAAAAAAAAAAAGGAAACGATCTCTAAATTATGTTAATCTGTGAACATTGGGGACACTTCGGATTTTTGACCCTGGCAAAAGTGATCGCTCCGGCATAACGTCATCTGCTGCTGTCAGTTTTGCTACCTTGTGCATGTGTCAAACTAAACACGTTTTGAAGATCAGAAATATATTAGAACAAAACTAAACAAAACAAATAGTAATAATAATAAATAATAAATCCTTGGGGCTGGTCTCCATTAAAGATGACATTTCTTTGTTGCCAACAGTATTATTTCACTGCCATGAATCTCTTCCATCACTGAGGAGCTGCTGCAGAACTGGTTTGAATTTAAATGTGGAATTTCAGATCTGAGGCAAGGCAGGTTTTTATTTTCCTTCTTTTCTTTCCTAAAAGATAAAAAAAAAAAAAGAGCAGCAATAACAAAAAAGTGTGTGTCTCAAATGGCTATGTCCTTTGAAAGGAGAAAAAAAAGAGACAAGAACTTACTAATTGTTAGTGATAACTTGAAAGATGGGAACAATAAGAAATGCACCTGTTTTGCCAGAATTACCTGAACTCAAAGAGATGTGTTGTGCCATAGAAACAGGTCAATTTTTAATTTTTCCCCCCAAATGTCTAGATCAGAATCTCACTGTTTTACAGGATGTAGAAAGAATAAATTATACAACAAAGATGGACATACGGTTTTAAGGCATAATACTGATGCAGCATTAATTTTAGTGAAATGCAATTAAGTGCAGTAAAGTGCAATACTGTAAATATTATAGATTTAAAAAATAGCCGTACTTATTCCGTTATTAACAAATTCTGCAAGATCCATAACTTAAATCCTTTATGCTCAGACTGTTGCATTGCAGCTCCTTGCCAAAATGACAGTCCGAGCCTTCTAGGAATGGAAAAAGTTATATGTATCACATATGGGAAAAGGTAGATACTATGATTTCTAGTCAACTTAATCTGACATATTTCTGGGAAGCAAGCTGAAAAGTCTGTATGACACTTTCACATGATTTTAAGTACAAAAAACCCAACAACAAACCCAAACAAGTTAAAACAACCCATGGAAGTGTTCTGTAGAAGAGGACAAGTTCAATATTTGGCCATTTTAATTTTTGCCTGTGATTTGGACACCAAGTAATAAGTTAATGCTTAAGCAAAGTAACACTACAAATCCAGCAAGGATGGAGAGCAAGGAAGTCCTTTAAATTATATTACCAAAGTGTCTGAGTTTACTGACCCTCCTCCCCAGTTTTACTTTTTTCTGTTATTCACTTCTAATTAGGTTTGGGGTTTTAAAAAATTTTTTTGCTGGAGCAGAGAGAGGAAGGTACAAATAGTGGTCTTGTCTTCATCTAACAAGATAGTTATTTGTTGCCTTCGCTACTGAGGTCTGTGTTGATGGAGGGTTATCCTCTGAATAGCACCATTATTAGACCTGCTTTTTATGTCTTGTTTAGCAATCCATTACTAGTTTTGGCTTTTGCTGATATTTATCAAATCCAAATATTACTGTAGGACACAAATTCATACTTAGGATAATTTTTAGAGACTTTTCTCTTTTTTTTTTGGTGTGCGTGTTTTTTTTGTTTCCTTCAAATTTTGATATTTTCAAGCAAACTAAATTTCTGGAATGTCAAAATGGTACCATTTCCCTTCTATTTATTATGTGAGAAGTAGTTAATGTCTTGGATTTGCAGGGGCTGATAAAAGTTGCCTGTCTTTTTACCTCTCTGTGAAAGTCTAATACATTTTAAAAGCAAGGCCAAAATATTAAGGTAGCATTACTTGTTGCTGAGAAATAGAGACCCAATTTCAGGCAATTAACAATTTCTTATTGAAACAAAACATTGTCTGGAAAGTAAAATGTTATTCATGATTATGTATGAAATTCTGGCTAGTATGAGAAATGTTTGGAGTGGTTCTAGCATTTCTAAAATGCAGATCTGAAAAATAATAAACATTAGTACAAAGGTGGTTTAGGTTAAAGTAAGCAACCTGTTGTACTGACACCCACAGCCATTGAAGGAGAATTAGAAACATGGTATTGAAGACCAAAGGCATAGAGCTATCCATTGAATGGGGACTGCTTGTTATCTGTACTCTAAAGTGCTAGCCTTTCAAATCCTCTTTTGAGAATTTGAGAGAGGCTTACATGATTATTTTGCAGTCCTGTACTGGACTTGCAGAAAGCAGTGATTTTTACCCTCAAATAATTCCACAGACTGGACTTTTTGAAGTTGTAGGGTTGGGATATGAATTTTCTCAGACATCCAAGTGAGTATTATAGGATACACATACGGTATGCATCCACCTTGTGTGGGGAAGGAATAACTTCCTGCCTTTTTTGTTCTACTAGATACAAACACAGCAAAAAAATGCCTGTAGATTTCTCTCAGAAATTTTACTTCTTTATGGTATTCAAAACACAGCGACAACGTGAATACTATTCCCTGCTAAGATGAAACAAGGCTGGTAGCGTAACATACATCTTCCCAGAATGAAATATTCTTACTTTTTCTGAGTGCTTTCAATGAATGTCTCAAGGACAATCTTGCTCTCTAACACAGAAGGGAAGAAGTTGGCAAGATTTATCAATTTAGCATGCTTTGAAGGAGGTACCACAGGTCAGCCTGGGGAGAGGGGCAGGGTGTCACTGGGAATCTACCAAGGTGATTCATGCTGCTCTTGCTTTTCATTTGGCATGAAAGGAAATGAAAAAGTGCACTGCGTAGGGGTTATTGCCAAAACTGGTTCTGCTTTGCTTTCTTGGAAGGGTCAATTGCATGAGTGGGGGTGTAAAATCTTTACCTTGTTTTGAATGATGCACGCAGGTGACCTCCTCTTCTTGCCATCTTTACATTATCGGGAAGAAATGAGACATCCTACCTGGCTTACCATGTATTGGACTGTACTTTTCTCTAAGTGTAAGTCACTGTGACTCCATTCACCATGTGGAGCATCAGTGATCCATACAAGTTGAGATTTGGACCAAAGCATCTACTCCATCTCTGTTAATGTGTGGTCTCTTTTTGTTTGTTTGTTTTGTTTTTGGTTGTAAATTGTTTTCTTAAGTAGGTTGAAGGTTGAAGATAACATAGTCATTGTCCTGAGGTGCTAACTAAAGTTTAAAAGTATCGCAATTGAGATTCTCAGGCATGCTAAGCCTCATTTACTGTCCACCATCATCCGACCTGATCTTTGTGTAATCTTTAATTTGAGAAGTGTAAGATGTCCAAGATCATCAAAACAGCAGTCACTGAGCAGAATTTCCTTGGAGAAGGCTTTCATTCAGCATATGAGGATTGCTAAAGAATCTTTCTCACAAGATTTGTCTGGTATTTGAAAAATAACTTGAATGAATGCCAAAAGAATAATGATGTTTATAAGCAAGACTGTAAAAAAGGTTTCATGCCTTAAATGGGCCCCTTTATGATGGAAAGAATAGATTCTGGGTTTTTTTTTAAATTGTCAAGTTAAAGTACTTAATTAATTTGTATGAAAATAACCAGTTGACTCTATGGCTCATTTTTATTGACTTGAAAATAAGTGAAAAAAATTATGCTGAAAGTTTTTTGCTTCGTAGGGTCATATAGATGTAGTAACATTTTGGTTAATAACATAATACTTAACACTTACATATTTGTTCATTTGCAAAGCACTGTATAAATACCTATTATTTAATCCTTACCCATTATGAACTAGGTAAGAATTATTGTCCCCATTTTTGTAGAAATTAAGGCATATAAATGGAGGGCCAGGTTCCATCACCCATTGTCAGCACTGAGTATGATTACTTTTGTTTTTGTAATGTAGCAGCATCCCCCAGATCATAATCTGACATGAGCTTTGTGGTGGTAGACAACCTTTTACATAGCCAGGGCTCCTGGAAATTTAAGCTCTGTACCTGACTTCAGCAAAAGTTTTAAAGGTCACATTGAATGTGTTTTGGAGGGTCAAAATGTGCCTGTGAGTTATTTCCACAGAACATAAAGTTATTGTCCAATTCTCCGACCCTGTATGTCAGTGGGAATTTTGTTTATGACTCAATGGGGCCGAGTTGTGTCAGTGCTAAGACTAAAACCAAATTTTCGAGTTCTCGATGGCATGCACAAATTGCTAGGAAACTCTGATTTCCAACTTCCCTTACTATAAATTTTTCACACAGACCAAGTGTACAGATGTCAATTCTTTGCATGCTTTATCTGCTATGTCTTTTAGTCCTATGTTTACTTATAAAATAATAATAAGACATGATTTTGAATTGACATAACATTGACACATTGGGACTGTTGACTCAAATCAAATAGACATGTAGTAGTACAGAAATCCAGATCCCTAAGGCAAACCCAGGTTATGGATTTATTTATTTCTTTATGACAAAAAATACGCATGTTTTCTGCTTGTTTAAATGTGCTAGACTAAATAATTTTTTTTTTAAACAGATTATTTTAGTTTTTGGAGACATTATTGCTTTGGAGATGGCAGGCTTCTTTCCCCCTTCAGTTTGAGGAAATCTTTCAAAGTATAGGAAAAATAGATTACACGTCTTTCTTAGAAATCTGTTTATTTTTATAATATCTAATCTCTAATGATCCAGGTTGTGTCCTTGTAACTGCTAATTTTACACAACTCTATAGAGTGCACACAGCCAATATGGTTGGAAATTTTTTGTGTTCCTCTTTAAACAGGATGGTTGAAGCGCCCCACTTTTCATCTGTAAGCAACCTTCTTATCCCCTTATGTTGTTTTCTTTCCCTGATGTGACATCATTTTCTTGGCAAAAAAGTTTTCAAACAGTTGTGGATAACATGGCATCAGCTGCTCATTCAGTCCTTTGAAAATCTCCACTGATTGCAGTTAGATGTGAAAGGGCTGGAGAAGGTCTGGTATTGCTTGGAAATAAATAAATAATAATAACTAAAACAATAATGGAAAGAAGTGTGGAGTGTTACACAATGTGCTCTCCTTCAGAGACCAGTGGAGCCTTCTGCTTTCTGCCTTGTGCTTGTAAAATGGCATCTCTAAGTCACTTCTTTAGAAGGTACAACATGGGTCCCGTCAATGTTGTGCTGTGGCTAATTTTATATTGGTTATTTTTGCTGGCTGGCTTTTCTAGCTGGGTCAGTGGAAGGCCACGGGCTTTGGTGTTTGAGGCATTCTTCAAAAGGGGTATGATGCCAGATATCCCTCAAATTCTTTCTGTTGGACAGATTTGATGCTAAAAGTTGGTTCCTAATTTTAGTTAATTTGCTGATATCAAATAAATAATTGAAACATAATGTAGTTCATACGCCTTATATTGAAAATTGATATATAACTAAAATCAGTTGAAGAATGTAGAAAATATCAGATTTTGAAGCTGAAGATATTTATTGAAAGACAATACTTTCATGAATCTAGGCTTATGGTATGTATTAATTACATCAAAGACAGGCAAATATCTCTGTTTCTTTGTATTAATGTATATGGATGTTTTATTTATTTTTTGTTTGAAAATTCTAAATGTGTATTATTTTAATTATGTTGAGTGTAAATTTGACAATGCTTTGCATTTATTTTTATATTTTAAGACCCTGTTGCTTTTGCAAAAATATGAGCAGCCAGTATGATTTGCAGTACCGTAGCATTATTTTGGTTATGTACTCACAGTGTGTCTGATTTACAGACATTTCAGGGATTGCGAAAATGAAACAAACAAACAAAAATTCTTCAAACCTAACTCATCTTAAAAGGTTGTACCCCTTTGCTATTGTGGAAGAGAAAAAGAAACAAGCAAACAACCTTTTTTTAGGACTTTATGCCAGCATGCTCCTACATGAATTCACCAGACATGTTGAGTTCCATTTTTGGAGTGTATTATGTTGAATCACATGATATGAATGTACATCTTGTAAAAGTGAGATATGAATAAACTTATAAATATTTGTAGTTACGTGTTAACGGATACTCAGAATAACTGCTACCAAAGGGAATATGAAAAACAAGGTATGTCCCCTTGTTAAAACAGAGCTTTTTCTTCTGTATTTAATGCATTTTCAAGCGCCTTATTCATTTTGTCCTTGCAAGGAATCAAAGCTGTGCATCTTATTCTGTAGCCGTTTTATTTCACTTACAAGTCTCTCATTGGCTTTTATGCAAATTGTACAGATCAAGTTGTAGCTTAGTGATGGTTAATCAGATGCTTTTTTTGTACCCATCTAATAATGATATGATTTTTTGTGTTGTTTTATTTTGGTTGCTATCCTATTTTTTAAAGGGGGTAATAATTTTTCCTAGTGTCAGGGGGAATAAAGGAGCCTTCACAGTGGAACATCCTAGGGATTGTATGTGATGGCTCTGATCTGTTGTGTGTTCAAATCAATAGGAAAGGCACTGCATCAGGCATTTATTTTTCAGGTGATTAAGGAGTGTTTTCCATGTCCCTGCAAGCTGGTATGTTAGATGTAATTTTCGCCTATGGTTTTATTCTTTATAGTTGGAATCCAGAATTCTGACCTTGAAAAGTATATTTAGCATATATATTTATGCTCCCCTGCACCATTTGTTTCATCAACAGCAGCAAAGCAAATTGTGTTGGTTTGAAGTCTTTGTCAGGTCTGTGAATCAGGTTCTAAACTTCCAAACAAGTTACAAGAGTCGGGTTAGACTTGTCTTGTTTGAAAGTTGGTTTATCTGACACATAAGGGCATTTAAACTTTATCAGCCTTGTGATGAAGGGTGGTTTCATATCTCAGCCCTTCCCACAAGTCCTCCCAGAATCTCTTTGTTCTTTCTTGGCTGTGTAAGCCGAAGTCAGAACCTGTACACAGCTTTTCCAACCTTGAATTTTCTGCAAGTGTTTGCATTTATTGGAATTCTGACGTGGAACATAACTGGAAAGCAGTTGGTGCAATATTTCCACATCATGATTACTGTTTTTCTCTAAGCCAACACCACAAACTGACATCCTGTTTTTCCTGTCACTAACTATGTAAGAGACACATTATTATAAGAAAATTAATCCTTCCTTTTTGTAGCTCAAAGATACATGGACAAAGATATATGGCTGTCAGTAGTACAAACTGTAAGGGTTATCAGAAAAAAATACAAAGTGGAACTGCATGTGTTGAAAGATTAGCACCACCAGAAGACTGTCCACTAGCCATTTGTGAACAAATATGCTTTAACTCTTTTATTTTTTGTCGATTCATATTCAGTTTAGTTGTTGAAAAGAACTATAAGGTCTTTTGCTAATTTGGCTGCTAGGAAGAGAATTTTTTCCTTTCTGTTTTCATTAATTAGCATGTTTTTTTCCAGTGGCTACTTGTTGTATTGCTGTGTGAAATCATTGACAGTTCTGAGGGAAGTTTCCTCTCTCTTGTCTTTGGGTATATTTTTCTTCTTCTTTGCAGGAAAATTTATTTTTAATTCAAAAAAATTATACTTTGACCCTATAGCCACCAGCATTTTTGGCTACAGTCTCTAGTTCTCTCTAAATTTAATTGGATAAAAATAAACACAAATTGTCAGTAAAATTTCCTTTCTTTCTTGAGTAGCTTCTTTCAGACTCCTATTTTTTTGAACTGAAGTATATGAAAAGAAAATTATGAGGAGCTGCACAGGAAACAGGGCTGAGTATCTACTGGCATGAATACCCTTGAACTCTGGAAATTTTACCAGTATGTGTGGTTCAGTCCTATATTGCCTGCATATCCAAAAGTCCAGCTCCAAAAGTTCGAGAGAAATCTGTATACTCAAGTCTGCAGGAGCAACCACAGAGAGACACAGCTACGTTCAAGGACCACATGTAAATTACTAGAGATTGGATAACAGAACAAAAGGAAATGTATGTAATTTCATTTCCCTGAATCAAATACTCAGACTTCATTACCAATATGATTAAGGGTAATGATCCTACTCTTACATTTAATTGCTGGTTTATAATTGCTACCAAGAGGCTATAAAAATACAAGGTCAGAAAATTGGATCCAAAAAAAAGGGCTTAATGCCTCACTCTAAAGTTAGACTTCAGAGGAATTTAAGCACTTAGTTCCAAAACCTTAACACAGGACTCCTGGCTACATCTCAAACTCTACCAAAGCCCGAGGGCTGCAGGTCCTCTGGTTCCACATTTAATTTCTCCTTGTGCCTCGTGTTCTACTTGTGTGTGTGCCTGGCACCTGACAGATCTCTGTGGCTGGGAGGCTTGCTCCCCTCCTAGCCTGACTGAATTACAGAAATTAGGCATCTGCTTCATTTTCCTTGTCTTCAGATGTTTCCAATTCAGCCAGCCACGTCAGAACTTGTCAGTGGAAGCAGGCAGATACTTTGGGCAAATAGACCTCTGGTGAGTGTATTAAGGTGTGCCTTAGAGGACTAGCTCAGGTGTAGGCACCATCTCTGTAGACATCTCTCTTTGGGCAGAAATGTCCAATTCCAAGACAAGACTCTTCCACGTGCTTCCTTTGTGTGTTCTCCTCTGCACAAAAGAAAGTGGTTCCACTATTTTGTTTTCTTCAGAGGGGAAGATTTCCTTTTACACAATGACTCAGCGGCTAATATGTTAGCACAGGACTTTATGGTCTGGGTTTTCCTGACTTTCTTTATCTGAACAGATGGAGTAGCTGAAAAGTTAGAGCTCTTGATCCTGGAGAAATACTTTGCAGAACAGGGCAGAGATGGATTACTTGGGCATAAGTGTAGCCCAAGACTATCTGTTGCCACTTTGATGGCAAATGACCTTTCTGCTATGATTTTCAATCTAGCCGGGTTCCCTACTGTGATTTCTGATATTACAGTACACTAACGTGCAAATTGCTTTTCTACAGTTGTTTTTGGGAAAAGAATGAGCTTATTGTTTTCCCTTGGTGGGGCACAATATGGTACTTGACTATTTCCTAAATATATCAACTTTGCACAGTAGACTTCCTAGATTTAACGAAGTTTCCAATTTCCCCTCTCTTTCTGGTTACAAAAAAACCTCCTCAGATGAGGGATTTAGATGCACTTCTAAAAAAAATTAAAAAACAAATCCCTCAAAACTTGACAGAATTTTAATTGCCACATGCATAGCCTTAGAGTCTTTAAAGAAGCAGTCTTTTACAGTTCTGCCTACCATGTTCATTCTTGCCACAGGACCTCTGCTTCAGTTGCTGCATGAGGTAAACTGTGCTCAAGGAATGAACTGCGATGTGTAGATAGGGAAGACATCTTCTGGGAGTATTCTTCACTTGCCTGAGATGCCAGTAGGTGTCTATTGATTACAAAGGTGTGTAATATAGATTAAAAATAGGTGCAAGTTTAGCTTTATCATCTGCACAATTAGTGATCATGTGGGAGAAGGGGATCTAGCCTGCTGCAGACTTCCAAGCTGATACACTGAAGGCAGCCAGACATTTGTAGGATATCCCTGAATGTATGACTTTCTGGATGTTGAAGTCACTAGACCAGGAGTGTGATCTACAGAAATGCTCAGTCCTGATTGTTGTGACTCTAATCAACACAAGCCATGTAGGTTTGGGACTTCAGGGGAGGAGGTAGCATTATGTGGCAGTGTAGATTCGTGCAATATGCCGCTGAATTACTGTCTTATATCAGGCAGATCATTGTGTCTTTCTGCTTCAGTCTGTAAAATACGTTTAATGACACTCTCTCAATGTGTACATAAGAATGACATTCTCCTAGTGTTTACGTAGGAGGATTGTGACCATTAATTCATTAATCCTTATAGTACACTGATATACTCGTTTTGGGAGCATCAGCACAAAACCCATGAGGCAACGAGTAACTCTGTATTCAGTGCAATGTTCAGGGGATGTGTAGTAAATAAAGCATGAGGATAAAGAGAAATATTGGGCAACTGCTGTATCCACTGAACACTGTGCACTGAATAAAGCTGGGGTCCTGTGGAAAAAAAAAAGAATTATATAATTACAGAATGTATCATAATGTGTATATGCATGGGAGTAGAATCTGACTGCACAGTAAATGCCAGTAGAGGCACTTCCTCACTTTTGGTCGCTTAATGAATTAATGGATGGGGGTTTTTTATCTTTAAGAACCTTTTCCTTCAGCATTTATACACATGATGTCTATAGTAATCGCTTTCCAAATCAAAAATAAAAAGCTGGACAGTATACATTGTAGAACCGACTATACTGGGACACTGGACCCTCTTCTGAAGTCTAGAGGTCACTTGATTCACGAAAGAACCTATGCTCATAAGAAGGGAAAGATGGTTAAGGTGCCTGAGGCTTACACAGGACTTGGGCAAATGGGACATCTATCTGATGGGGTGTTGAACTCGCTGACACCAAATGTACAAAAGATTCCATTTTGTGGGGGTTTGAGCCAACTGATATGAGGGAAGGTTGAAGGGAAGAGCTTGACAGCCTCTTCTGGTTAGACATCATTTCAGAGGCAGGTTCCCAGCTCACATAAGCTTTCAGTGCAGCCTGCGTCTCTGTGTGATAGTAACAGATATGAAAGGCTTACAGGTAATAATTGTGGCCAACAAATTGCATTCACCTTAGACAATTTTGTATTTTTACTTGGGAAAATTAATCCCAGCCCCCTTTTGTTTCCAGCACATCCAGATGTATCCCAGTGTGACCCATAAATCGTGAAATGTTCTCCATCATCACTTGATGATCTAGTGATCTAGTGCTGAATATATAAATGTTCAGGATGTACAAAACTCTAGACTGCAAAAAGAAACTAAGCTAGCTCAAAGCGAGGGAACATCTGGGAAATCCAGAAGCTGAACCAATCTGAAGTGGTTTCATCAGATGTGCAAGCCCTTACCTGGCATTAGAGTGTGAAATGAACAAATGTTTTATCACTGGTTGACAAATAAGGGCTTTCTTTGAGCGCTAATTCAATTTATTTCAGACCATGTTTGTCAAGGACTATTAATGTGTATGGATATTTGTGGATAAACTTTTCTGTATATCTGAGCTTTAGGACTATTGTTCATGACAAAAAGTTTACAGGAGATGCCAGCCATTATTAACAGAGAGACCACTATTGCTCCTCCTTTAGTTACTGTCTTTTTTATAAAAGGAAGGTTGTAGTGTTCAGAAAGTATTGAACTATTTCTCAGTATGGTAGAATTACGACAGAGTCTGATTTTTGGGGAATATTTATTTCTGGGACCTTGGTACATTTTCTTTAGCACTTGAGACTGGCACTTTTACAGGGGTGCATAGCTTTCATTGACTAGTGATGGGCAGACATGTTTGCTGCTGTAGATAGATGTCCAAGCCTTTGGAAGTCCAGCTTGGAGAAGCTGTGAGAGCCAGGGTTTGAACTAGGATGTTGTGCTCATGGGAGCCCTTCTGCTTATCAGAGAGGCACATGATTCATATATCAGTGCCTTGCCATTGTTTGTCCCTTCATCCTTATTGCTAAAGGGTTGGGTATGGAGCATTTGGAAATGTTGAATTTGACAGCAAGTCATGTCTGGGCTTTGAATGGCATCTGAAATATTTTCTTTGAGAAGAATTCAGCCTTTTATTCACAGAGAAGAAGACGGAAGAGATTTTTTTACCATTAATATTTTCCCAAATGAATTATACTCTAGAAGATAATGTGAGACCTGGAGACATTTTGACAAACAAGAATAGTGGAAAATAAGGGAGAAGATGCTGTTGAGTTCAAATCACTTATCTCCTTTAAATGTGTAAATACAACTATGTCAAATTACACTCATCTCAAGAACTGAGAAAAAGTAGGTTCTCAGGCCTGATACTGCAAATGTCTTTTTCTGGGCTCATTCACTTTGCCTTGGAGCTTGTGTGTTTTACTGTTCTTGACAAGTGATAGCTCCTCTCAGATTGTTTTAATAGCTTTAATTTGTCTGCATTCCTAGTTCACAGAAGTATCAGTCATGTTGAGTTTCTCACCGAGGAACATCTCCCAAGTCCCTCTCAGGGCTGCTCTCAGTAAATTTTCCAACATCTGTTATTTGTGCTTGGTTTAGCTCCAACCCAGGTGCAACACCTTGTCCTTTTCCTTCTTCATCGGGTTTGCAGGCGCCAACCTTTCCAGCCTATCAAAGTGTCTCTGGGTGACAGAGTGAGTTACTTGGTGTTGCTTTATTCCTTTTCTATGGATACTTGCTCTATATCTAATTTTGTTTGGTAACTGTAATCTGTATTGGTCTTTCTATGAATAAGATGAGGCCAGATTGCATAATTTTCACAGTTTCCTCAAAAATGGTGATGGAGTCCCTCGCTGCTAGAGCAATACTGAATTATGAAAGAGTAACAGCCACGCTGTTATCATGCACCACAGCACAGCCAGGTCACAAGCTAGTCTAGTCTCAGCCTTTCCCTTGGACTGTAATCTATGAAGTTTTTAGGGCCTAGCAAGATACACCTCCTTGATCTAGATGTCTTTATTCTTACATTAGGGAGAGTAATGCTAGCTAGGATCCGTAAGCTACTATGGAGCACCACAATGTATTGCAAATAGAGTTACACCTTGTGTTGACTCAGAGTTTCTTGCTGAAGCCATCCTGTTCTCAACAGTGACTGCTTGTTTGTTTTCTGTTGATATTGAATGAGCTGGTTTCAGTAATTAAAGCCTTGAAGGTCTCTAGACTCACCTACATAAAAGTCCAAGTCACTCTTGATGTTTCGATCGGTCAGTAAAGAATGATTACCCTGAAAACCTTCCAGTGTATAAGATGGCTGCTGTCAAGGTGTTCCTCTGGGACCTGCTTCCTAAAGTGGTTCAAGACAGCCCCGATCCCTTGTCCCTTGAGGTGGTCCTCAAGGCACATGTCTGCTTTGGTGCTTGGGGATTGGTATGACATGCTTTTGCTCTTTGCTGCTTGTACTTTGAGGAAGGCTCTTAAAAAGCAGAACAAATGTTTAGAATAACCACACATCTTTTACAAGAATCTAAAGACTGAGTGCTGCTTGCATACTTCAGTGTGGTTCTACTAAAGATGCAGGAAAACTGCTGATTTATACCCTCTACATTCCAGGCCTTTTTTTTGGGTCTCAGTTATAGGCATTTGTTATCTTTGCATCCCTGCCTGATGATAGTCAGGAGTGGATCAGGATGAAACTTTTATGATGCTTTTTCTACTCAGTTGTATGGACACTTGTGTTTTATTTTCTGTGGCGTTATTTTATTTTGCCATTTTTTTCACTTGCTCTGCATGCGTAATAGTTGACAGAGAAGCAATGTCTAGAAATTTAGTTTCCTCCCTACTGCTAGAAGTATGAGATATTTTATTTGCAACAGTGTGTTTCCTTCAAAACTAGTGCATGAGGCTACTGTAGCATAGACATGACACAATTTGTCCCTGTGGACAGTTTTCTAAATTCCTTGAACTGAGTGCTATTTTTGGAAATCATTCATGAGACTTTTGAAAATTACCCAAACTCTCTGTGCTGCAGAACAAGGCTAAAAAGGACTGCCCAATTAATCAAATGAAGTTACCCCACATTCAACTCAGACATAGAATAGAAGGTTCCTTTCCAGGTGTTCAGAGACCACAAGATTAGAACACAAGAGGTACAAGAAACACATTGTGGGAAACTTGCTTTACATATAAATCTTCCCCTATCCCTCCAAATCTCTTTAATGAAACTCCTCCTTCTCATATTTTACATAGAAACTCCTCCTTCTCATATTTTACATAATGACAAGAGTCCCAAAAAGGTCACACCTTTAAAGATTGTATAAATGCATGCCGTGTTGTGTTTAATAAACTTTGAGAATTATCATCTTTCATGTCACTTAGGTGTCTGCATGCTGAGGTATGATAGGTTTTTAGCGTTAATAAGATTATTATTTAAATGGACTGTTGTGCTCACAATACATATGATTGGAAAAGGTGCCATAGTTCAGCTTTTTATATTTGGATGTAGGAATGAGGAAAAAAGTAATGTTTATTTCAGAAAATAATGGTATCTATGGCAACATATGCATACTGTGTTTCAATGGGGAAATACAAGCAGCCATGTTAGAAAAGAAGAGGTTATCTCAATAATGGCTTTTCAATAATTCATTGAACAAATTTTACAAGTCAAGTTAAGAAGTACTGCTACAGTCAAACTAATGAGTATTAAGTTAATTTTGATACTCAACACTGATTATTCCTGCAATTAAATATTCTTCTCAGGTTATGGTTAAAAAACTGCCTGAGAAATGTTTTCCAGAGAGGCACTAACAAAAATAAAGTTTGACATTTCTCAACTGGAAATAGAATACAAACTTTTTATAGCTGTCCTTGTTACCATTTTATATCCATGGTGTCTCTAGCAGGATAACAAAGATTTCTAGCTACATGTCCACAGGCAGAATGCGTTACAGCTGAGTATTTATTTAACTAGTACTTAAAAGCTTACCTAATTCATAAACATTTGTGTTAGGGGTATGTGGTTCCTACAGGCACATTAGTGGAGTTTCTAATTTATATTGTTTCTTGTTAATAATTCAAAATAGTGACATCTTTCCAAAGCCTTAGGTGTTGTCCCTGGCTGCTGTTTTGCTTGTACTGTATCTGTCTGAAGCTCTAAGTCCCTTTACCCTCTTGCAATATACACTGCTTCCAAAACCGCAGAGAGAAACATGAGAAAGCACTTTATATCTTTGTTTATAGTAGTTGTGGAGAGCCAAGGCTGCATGCTAATGATCTCAATAGTGACTAATGAGTGGTGAAGTTTTCAAGCAGGAAAATGTTGAAAGAGATGAAATAGCAGAAGTGAGAGAGAAAGACTAAATCAGACCACCAGCATTAAAACCTGACACCAGCAGCCTGGAATTTTCAGGTGAAATTCACACCAGTTCAAGGAGTCACTATAGGATATATATCCCAACTCACTCTTTTAAACCTTATTTTAGTAGCAGTTAGTTTTCCAATTCAGGAATTAAAAGTGTATATAAGTTCTGTACCATTTTAGTGTGAAGGGATTAATTTTATCATTAAAAAAACATGCAAAGATAGGCATGTTTAACATAGACCTGGCTCAGATACACTTTGGCAGCAGCTCCAAAATGAAACCCTTGTCAAGCTGCTTTCTTTGTACATGTATATTTTAGTATGTTTAACCTAAAATTTAAATACAGAGTTGGCCTGTAGAGGACTGGGAAGGTGGCACCAGAGCTCCTGAATGGCTACTCTAGATTAGTGGTTCTTCTTCATCAGCCCCTCTGGACAAAGGAATTCCATTTTGTATGCTGGGCATGCTTCATGGTGAGCATGGTGGAATGAGGCTCTCTTTTTTACATATGTGCCCAGACAGCCTGTAAAGGCCTGAAGGCACTAGGAATGTGATTTCTCACCTTGCGAAGGATTACAGAGATCTTCAAGCACCTTGTCCCCAGTGAGTCTGTTATAATAAAGAGTGTTTTCATTCTGAAGAAATTCACCCTTTAGAGGAAGAATTTGATATATTCAGTTTTTCTAAAGACATAATTTTACCTTCTCTTTCACTCCAAACTCCTGAGCTATATATTTGTTTGTTTGTGAATAAGGCATGTTTTTCTGTGGTGCTGGTAGGGCAGATCTAGATTTTTTCAAATGTTTTCTATTACAGAAAATTGCATTTTTCTATTTTAAATTTACTATTTCAAAAATAAACACTACTGACAAAATTTTCTATCCTGACCGACGCAGCAGCTCTCACCTCCCATAGTCTGCTCTTCCTGAATGAGGGGAACTCCCATTGATGTGTAGATCTGAGAGAAGAATTTTGCCCTAAGGGCTCAATTTTGCTCTGAGATTGACATACGCATATCATCAAAAATAGAATAATCTATGCATTTGAGGAGCTATCAGCAGCTCCTGTGCAATGCTGTTGCTCTTGGAGATTTCTGACATCCTACTAAAATGTGTGATAGGCTGAGAGTTACCCTAGGTCTAATGCTTGCCCTAACAATGTCTCCTCCAAAACAGATGAGGTAGAAATAAAGGGTGGTCTTACTTTCTTATTGTAATTAATCATAAAATGACATATCAGGCAAATTTAACAAATGTTTTTTTCTTCCTTGATTAGGTCCCATTCTAGAGTCTCTTCAGACAAGTACTCAGGAACTGCTTGTCTGCACAAGTATTTTCACCTCTTTTGAGATTCTCTGAGACTCATTGCAAAATATGACATTTGTGACTTTTAGAGGAAAGAGTGTGTTGCACTGGACGTAAGACCCAGGGTTTCATTGTGGGTAGAAGAGTACTTCAGTTCCTGGCTCTGGGATGCTTTTGTATCTAGAAAAAGTTTCCTGAGGGGCAAAAGTCATCACCTCTCCTTGCACGAGTGTCTGTGATCTTTATTTCACAGAGTTTTTCTCCAGGTTTTCCTGTTTGCCTGAATAATATGTCCACTGGGATCCATTGAGCACAAGTTTGGGTAGAAATCAGTACAATAATTTCACGACTATAAGGCGCACCCTTTTGACTAAAATTTTGGCCCGAAGCCGGAAGTGTGCCTTATAGTCCGGTGCGCCTTATATAATGTACAAAGCTGCGACATTTGCCAACCCGGAAGTGAGAACCGTGATGGGGGACGGTGCCACGGGAGCACCGAGTGGTGGGGTGGCCACGGGCGGCCCTAGGTGCCAGGAGCAGTGTGGGCAGGGAGGCAGGAGGCGGCCCCAGACACCGGGAGCAGTGCTGGCAGAGGGGCGGGGGGCGGCCCCGGGTGGCCCCAGGCACCGGGAGCAGCGATGGCAGGGAGGTGTTACTACTTCATTACTTTGTTGTGCGCGGTGGCCTGAGTTGAGGGCGGCCTCACCTTACGCCGCCCCCGAGCCGAGGGCAGCCCTGCCCCGTGCCGCCCTCGAGCCGAAGGCGGTCTCGCCCCGTGGTGCTGTGGTGCTAGGGCCAGCGGGGCCATGGCTGATAGGGGTAGGCGGGGCCGCGGTGCTGGGGGAAGCAGGGCCTCAGCCGATAGGGGCAGGTGGGGCCGGCTAGCCGTGGCTGATAGGGGCAGGCAGAGCAAGTGGGGCCACGGCAAGCACAGGCAGGCGAGGCTAGCGGGGCCGCGGTGCCTGGGCCGGCGGGGCCACGGCCGATAGGGGCAGGTGGGGCAGGCGGGGCCATGGCTGGCACGGGGCAAGCAGGGCCATGGCCGTCAGCCGTGTAGGGGGAGCTGGTGGTAGATCCTCGCTGCAAAAAAAAGTGCACCTTATAGTCCAGTGCGCCTTATATAATGTACAAAGCTGCGAAATTTGCCGACTCCCGGAGGTGCGCCTTATGGTCCAGTGCACCTTATGGTCGTGAAATTACTGTACTTTCCATTGATTTTTCTCGCTCCTGATCTGACACTTCCTTCTTTTCTGCTGGTGGGGAAGTTCTGTTCATCAGTTACGGTCACTTTCAGGTATCACCAGACATCTAACAAGCACACTCTTAGTCCAAAATAAGGTATCTTGATGCAGTATAGCAGAAGGTGAGTGTAATGATTCTCTGCTGGGTGGGACTGGGTGCTCGAGGAGCAGGTTTCTTGTGCTTTCTTTCTAAAACTTTTTCCTGCTGTCCTGGAGCCAGTGACAGTGCTGCCATAGCAATACCTCTTAAAGAACTTTAGGTGCATGTCACTCAGAACTCTAAAGCTGAGCAAGCTGCCCTTGCCTAAAACATATCTTTATTACAAGAAAAATTTATAAAGATTTTCCAAAAGGATACAAAATTAACTCTCTCTGCCTTGTACTAGCAGTATCTGTGATAGCAGTTAGGAGACTGTCATATCACAAAAAGCTTTCATTCTGGTTTTTAACTCCACCTACGCTATGATCTGCCTCCCTGTTGGAAGTTTCAAAGGAAGGAGGTTCCTTTTCTTGCTATACAGCTGGATGCTCTTTATTTCCCTCTCCTGTGATTACAGAAAAGACCCGTTCTCATTGAAATTGGCAGGAATAACAGAACCTCCTTTTACTCTGGAGGAGAGCCATTTTTTCCAGAGGAGGACACTGAAGAGTAGTTCCCAGCACTGCCTACTGGTTCCCCTGTACTCTCCAAGCCTCACACAGTTTCTCTAGCAATATCAAAAGTATTCTTCAGAGGAATTCATTAAAACATCCAATTTTTAAAATAAATGGGATGTTTTGTAGTTCCCAGGAACTGTGCTAATATGAATATCCTATTAATTTTTTAACAAAGGCCAAATAATCACAGTTTGGGAAGGCTGGTGTATGTAAACAATAACACAGTTAAACCCAGAGACTGGTTACAGGTTGGAGTGGGATACAGCCTGGCCTCCATGGAGGTGCTGACAGTGTGTATTCCTGTGCTCACACTGGTTCATTCACTCAACAGAGTCTAGAGCAGATACTTGGGGACTGACTCACTCACAAAGGGAGATGCTATAGGGTATAGATGGATAAGGATAAGGATTTGACAGCAAGGTCTCACAGATACGGATGTATAACAGAAAGATCTTTGAATGTAGACTCTGAAGAAGGAATAGAAATGATAGCAAGTTTTGATACAGCAGAAAAGAATTGCTGAGCCAGTTTTACTGGGTAACTAAGAAGGCAAAGAGCAAGTGAGTTGGAAGGGGCTTTTATGACTCTGAGCAAAGGATAAATCCACCTCAAATAAAAGACGTTTTTACCAAGCAAAAAGATTTTCACAGACAAACAAAAATGTCATGTTGCAAGTAGAGGAAAGATCTCAAAGTTTCCACTGCAAGAAAACTGAAAAACAACTTCTAGCTTAAATTGTAACATACTAAATTTTTGTGATTGGACAATAGTACCATGAATATGGTAATGTTAGTAGTTGTGACAGGCTACAGGTAATAGTAAAAGTATTGACGGGTTGTCGCTTATTAAGATGATCTACAATGAAAAGTATAACATGCATTGTAACCAGAACCAGAGGAACCCACAGCTGTGGCTGAAAAGGCTGTGGGCCGGACTCTTGCCTCCCACACCCTGTGAATTGCTGCATCATTTGGACATAACAAACAGCATTTTAAAAAGTCTGTCTGGAGTTCTGCATCCCTCATTTCGGCTCTTACATATAGAGACCTCCAAGTGAGTTTTGGTGTAAGACATATGAAGGAACTTCTGGCAGAATATCTGGAACCTTGCATGATACACCAGAGCATCAGAAATGGCAGCTATTTTACCATGGACCTCTCCAGTGACTAAATTTACACCTCATTCTTTTGTAGCTGTCCGTGTTGGTAACTACTAAGTTTAGGCATCTGAATCTTCATCAAAATCTCCACTCCAGAGTCACTGTGCCATGACTAATTCCTGGAATTTGATCATGTTGACTATGATATATGATATGGAATTAGTCAAGGACATTCAGTGATATTGCTTCTGATTTTGTAACAGATGTTTATCAAAGGTGTAGAAACTTTAATAAACAGTGCAAAAAGCTTATCTTGTGAATATGTATTATAATTAGATTTTTATATTAGTGTTTTTGAAAAAATCCCTCTTATTTAAAATATGAATATTTACATTCAATGCACTAAAGAGGTTCCAAATATAATGAAAATATAATTCCAGCTATTACTTGAATCTGTGTTCAGGGACCTGTTTTTTCATTATATGACCTGCCTCTCTTCACAATTGCTGTAGTCATTCTTATTTGCTGCTTGGAGCTAAAACACACCTTCTCCCCACTTTCAATTTTGCTTAATGTAAACTTGAGCAAAAACCTACTATTTCAAACCTTTAAACTTCCAAACGCTTCACAAACATTTAAAACTAAACAACCATATTTTTCAGTATTACAGGTGGAGCAACTGAGACAGAGACAAAATAGCATCCTGAGACAGCACATGAAATACTCAACCTGCTTCAGGCCACTAAGCATGCTGCCAGGCAATATGGAAATGTATAAGAGCTATAAGGCAATTGCTAGGGTTATCATGATATGTGTTTACCAGGGATAACACTCTATGCCTGCCTTGGGAGTGGTTGGTGACACAGCTACAGAAACCTATTGTGTTGCACTGGGGATGGGCATGATGGTTTTATCAGTATAAAACATTGGCTGATCATCATACTCTTCACATCAGCCTCCTCTGAGGAAAAGCATGCACCTGACAGTCATAAATAAAACATTGATTTTTGTAAATAAAGCCTCAAGATCAACAGATCAACACATATGTGGCTGAAATGTTATTTGATTCCTGGAAATGACATAAATGCCAAACTTGTTTCTGTTAGAACACAAGCCTTGAATCCTACCTATTAGTAGATGTAAACCTCTGATGGGGAAAACCCCACCTCCCCAAGCTGATGAGGCTAGTAATGAAGTGTC
This sequence comes from Catharus ustulatus, assembly GCF_009819885.2. NCBI lineage: Eukaryota > Metazoa > Chordata > Aves > Passeriformes > Turdidae > Catharus > Catharus ustulatus. Next base: position 90,295,643 of record NC_046222.1, on the reverse strand, counting down.
TGTCATACTCCCAATGAACACAACAAAATATTTGCTGTAGAAAGAAAGCTGTCACAAAAAATGTTTTTTTTTGCATTTGTAGGAATTAATATAAGAAAGAAAAAAAATGAAGCACAGTTTTGAATCTCTAAAGCAACAGAAACCTGAACTGAGAAATCCAGCAGGCTGAGAAAACACCTAAAACCAAATAAAGCATAAAAATCTGGAATATTTCCTTACATTTTATGCAGTACAGATGAGTGCCTCTGTAGCTGGCACTCTAGAAATCACTTTTTATTAAATCATACTTTTCCTGCCTTTAGTTTTTCCATATGTCTTAAACCAATATTGCTTTACTCCACTGATCAGATGAGCCAAGTAGCTTCTCCTAGTGGCAGAGGAGACTGCAGGCTGCAATCCTGTCTCCCATCATAATGGGATGCACTCTACAGGAGCACTGGAATTGTCACTGCTTAAAATATTGGCTTTACTACACATGGGTCCTGGGCTGATGCTTCCCAGAAGTGTTGGGCTGGCTAAGACTCTGCTAAGCTCATGTATGACTCAGGAAAAACCTTACAAGCTTCAGAGTGGTCCAGGAGAGCAAGTGAGTGAGGGCAGGCTGCCATGACAATAAAAAGAAAAGAAAATAGCCTATTGCTTTTAACCATTTTGTTGTCTGAAGACCATCCCCTGTTCACTTATGAAGCAATGGGAGTGAGCAAACCAAATGAAATGTCTAGCACGACTACTGAACTGGGTATACGTTTAATAAACCAAGGCTCAGCTGGAAATTTCTGAAGCACTTATGGATTGAAGGACAGTTTTTGACTATCAGCTACTGAAGTGTCTTTTTCCAGGTCAGATTGTCAGCTGCAGACCATCCACATATTTATAAACAAAACCAGTTGCCTTCCATCCTGCCTTAGAGCTGGATTTTAGTTGTTTACTGACTGGAGTATGAATATGACATGACTTAAGAAGAGACAGTTTAGTCAATGCAAGCAAAAATCCACCTGTTTTCCTCAAGTTTGCTACAGTTCTCTCTCTCTGGCACACATGGCATGGCCTATGGCCTCAGCCTCATTAGAATTAACTTCCCTTCCTGGAGCTATCACTTATGATCATGATGTTCAGAAAAATTACCTTAAGGGTATAACAGATATATAAGTAATTTTTCAGGCATAGTTTCAGTACTGGAAGGCCATTTAACTTCTCTTATTATGTCATGTATTTTGGATTTAACGTTTGATTATTTAAAAACAAGAAAGACAGTTCTTCCCTCCTGGTAAAAATTCTGCTTTTCAAACCTCAAAGACAATAAAAATTGTAATGTTGATGTCCATTTATCTTATTTGCCAACATTAGAAAGTGTAATTCTATTTCTTCTTTTAGATCTCCTTTCAGCAAGCTCTTTTCCCATCACCTCTTTTTTTTTCCTATCTCTTGGGGCTCAACCTTGTCAGTGTTCTAGTTCATTCACATTTCACATTGCTGGTCACAATAATGTGCTTAGGGTTATGAAATGTTGATGAATGGCCAAATGAAGCTTCAATGTCATAGACCTCTAAATCTGTTGTATTTAATTAGAAATTTCTTAGGAGCTCTCTATCCTTTAAATCCTTTTTTGAATAAAACCTATAGAGAGACATGGTATTTTGTTTTCTGTAAGCATACCAGAAAGGGTAGAGAAAAAGTTTGGAATTGATCAAAACCGGCCCCACGAATCCAGGTTCATCTCAGAGGGGATTGTTGAATGAGCCAAGGCCTGTGCTGCACAGACAGTTATCTCTCTATATAAGGTTGGTCACAGGACTTCTAATTAGTCAGTGTTGCCTATATATTCCAATTACCAGCTTTGACAGTCAGGAATAATTTGCAACTTCTATGCATTTTGAGATTTGCCCTCAAAACTGTCTTGTTAAGGATACTGCATTATGGAAAAGGAAGGATCATATCAGTGGGTTATTTGTTTTTTGTTGTTTTTTTTTTTTTTTAATTATTATTTTTAATTTTTTTTCCTTGATAATTCCTGAAGTGTCATTCTCTTCTGGAGCTAGGAATTAGAATGGTAAGAGCAGAATTGGTAAGACTGTGCTTCCCTTTCCCCACCAGAGTATATACAGGGTTTCCATACCATATAACACCATGTCTAAAAGTTTAAAAACTTCTAAACCCAAACTCTGAGAAATACTTCATAGTGAAAGCAATTTACAAAGCTCTAAACTTGCTTTTAACATTGAGCTGAAGACTTTTCAGAGGGGTTTTTTTTATAATTAAGAATGAATACAATTTATTTTGGTATTTAAACTGCTTACACTAGATGAGAAAATCTCTGTAGTAATCCTATTTTCACTCAGTCTCTGAAATGGTCCATTGGCAGCAAAAATGATCACATGCCATCTCAGTTTAATGACAAATATGTTTTGAAAATAATACTGACATTTGGAAGATTCATTTAGTCATTTTGCAATTGTGCACGTGTGACCAGCCAGTAAACTTTTCAAGTTTAGTAAAAAAAAAAAAATGGTGAGCAAGTTTTTATGACTTGAAATGGTACTAAATATATGGCTATATCTTCAGCCAGCATAACCACAGTGTACCTTGAATGATGTCAGTAACAACACTCTCTTTTGGTTTTGTTAAGGACACAATAGCGTATGCAGTTCCAACTTGAAACAATCAGCCTTCTCACTCACTCAGGAGAACTTTGCCAAATTCAAAATTTTAATACTTTTAAGCTGTGAGGGTTTAAAGTGATAGATTTGCTCAGGGTTGGGAGGAAAAATTTAATCTGACTTCTTGTTTTGGATTAAGAAAAGTGCTTCCAGAGCCCTGAATCTGAGTGAAGGATGGCCTCACATTGGTCCATAATAGCAGCACTTCTCTTGGAATCTGTAGCTCTACAGGGATTATGAGAACATGGAATTTGGAGAAAGAAAATTTGGCTAAGTCAGTTTATTCCCCTGAAAGATGTGAATATTCCATAAACAGATGAGAGGCTAGCCCTTATGTGTAAATCCTACTGAATTTACAGTGGGGAGAACAAAGCTCTAGTAGCAGCTATTAATAAAGCATTTGAGTTGTGAATGCATAAGACGAACATTTTTGCATAAAATTTTTGCGCTGTCCTGGAGTATGTTTCTGATTGATAGTAAAGATTTTAGTCATAATCAGGTGTCATGAGAACCTGGAGAAAGTGATTATGGTGGTATGAATTCATTGGATCTGATCATAGAGGTGTTATTGTCGTCAAACTTCAAATTCAGCTTTGACTTGTTAAGTGCCTTAACAAAATCTGAGTACAACCCTCCTCTGGGCAGGAGCTCATGCGCTGAAGATGCATCTTTCTCAGTAATTATATTGATACAGTTTTATTTATGTGGTTGGGAGACAAAAATACAAAAATTTGCAGCTCTACTCACTGTGCCACCTCTTGTAGCAGCCTCAGACCTTTTATTTGCAGATAAGCCTATATATGATGTTCATATGGAGCTTTCATTTTTAGCTGCATATCACTGAGGTGTACAACACATTCAAACTCTTTCAGAAATAAAAAGTGAGATAAGAGGTAACTTTGAGTAATTTCCCTTGTTTTTTTTTTTTTTTTTTTTTTTTTTTTTCCCTTTCTCCTGGCTCTGCTTAAAACTACATTGTGTTAAGTTTTCCAGATGATGCTCTTCTGTCTTTTGGCAATTCTAACCACATGGAATTTGAAGACTGCTTTTATATATAATGGATTTTCAGATGTTTGACAACCTGCTTGGACCTAGATGCAGTTTCAGCCTTGCTCATCATGTTCAGAGATCTGTCATCCTGAACAGGGTGAGAAAGTCTTAGAAGCAGCAAGCCTGGGATTTCCATGAAGTGTATGATAAAGATGTAGTCAAAGACAAGCAGAGAGAAGTGATATTTTGCCACTTTGAGGTATCTGTTTTGGTCTTTGCCTGCTTCTCTTTTATACCAAAGGCGTGAGTTTATTTGTCTTTCTTATTTATTACTGCACCACTGATCTTGGACCAGATGTTTTAAGTCCTGTGCATGTTGAGAGCAGCAGGTTTACTGGATGTGTGCAGACCACCTGCACCCTGCACATGTAACAGATCCACTCCTTCCATGAACTGCTAGATTTATGAAACTGGTGCAATGTGGCTTGCACACCTAGGAAATGACGAGAGGAATTGCCCAAATCTAGTTCTTCTGAGGGTTTAGAAAGAAGGAGGGAAATGTCTTTCATTGTAGGAAAACCGACCTTCCAGAAGGAGGAATGTTTCCCCGTTTGGGAAACTTATTCTGTGAGGTTTGGACGGAAGACAAATCCTGCGGCTGTGAGAAACCTTAGTATCTGAGGGAGAATCTGTTCAACAGTTAATATGGCTTCAGGCGCTGTAATCCCCTGAGGCAGGAAAGCAACCTCTGTGCCTTAGAAACTCCTTCAAGGTGTCAGCCTTGTCAGTGTGGCACTTGTGAACCACTGCACTGGAAAGGCACAGGGCGTGTAAAGGCTCCGGGTCCCAGCTGCTCAGTCTGGTAGAGAACCTTGGAAGTGATGCAGCTGTCAACAGCAATGGGAAACGGGAAAGACACCAGGCCAGTCTCTTGTACACAAATTAACCACCAGGAGGTAACTGATGATGCTGAAAATAAAAACGAAGGAAGAAAGCATCTCAAGTGGAATAATGAGGCAATGAAGAATTTCACTGCTGAGAAAACTTTGGATGAGGGGAGGATAGCAGAAGATGTGAATGACTCCATACTCTTTATCTGCTTACAAAAGGGAAGGAAGTTGAAGGATAATAGCTGTTATACTATAGGTTGTATAGAAGTTCTGAGAGGTTCCTTTGGTTTCCAGTTACTAAGGCAGTCAGAATTAACCATGAAAGTGTTCAGGGCTATTTTACTCTGAAATACTTTTTATTACTTTTTTCTACTTTCACTTTAAAATTTTTTTTTAAATTTTATTTTGAAGAAGATTGTGTTAAAAAAGAAGGTGAAACTCACAGATGAAAGTCTGTGACTGAAGAGAAAATTTCACAATTTAATGAAGCAAGAGCCTGATTACAAAGGGGATTTTGAGTGGATCTGGAACAAATCATCAGAACATCATGAAATAACTCTTGACAAAGTACTTAGAGTTTGTCAAACTAACCAGGTGCCCAGCTCAGAATAAAGGAGAGGACATAATTGAGAACCCAAAACAGAGCAAAGAAAGATGCTTGATGAAGCTATAATTGGAGTCCTACAAGAGCAGCATCTGGGCCTGCAGATTGCATGGAAAAGAGCACAAGCCATAAACTGGAAGAAGGTATGCACTAGATTACATCGCTGTGAAATAGCGTGTAAGAAGCAGCATGCAGGAGATCAATGACAGCACCGTTTGCTCTGGGGAATTCTTCATAAGAGCAATTCATCAGAAGATGAATGGACTATCACCCTGAAAGCAAGTAAGACATTTATTCATTTTAAATTGGATACTGGTGCACACGATGGTGTGTTGATTGAAATAATGTTATCCTCCTGACAAGAAGCAGATAATGGAGAGTCAGGGGAGGTTTACAGGGGTAAGATAATAGCAACTAAAGTTAACATGAGGGTAAATAAAGTGGACAGATACAGTCTGTATTAACTTTATGGAGAAGAGCATTCATTATAGAAAAAATAATGTGTCGAACCTTTGTTCTCATCAGGACAATGTGCTGGTGAGAGAGACCAGGAGGACAGTATACCTGAGGAAGCATCAGAGCATCAGAGGACACCAGCTAGGGAACAAGCTGTATTTGAGTACAACACACATCAGAGGAGAGAATCAGACTTTCTCCAGTCCCTCTTCCTATTCAAATTCCATTCTTCTGAAGGAAGAGGCAAAAAAAAAAAAAAAAAAAAAAAAAAAAAAAGAAAAAATATACATGTGAGTTTATTACTCCAACAATCATAAAATTCCTAGGAGAGTGAGCTGTGGGTACACTATTCTCTAATAAAGATTTTCTCTAGAGAGAAAAATAGGGACAGAATGTTTTCTGTATGGATAGATCAGAGAAATTGAATAAATATGAATAAAAGAAAAAAAGTCACAGTAGTTGTTAGGGGATAATTTTCTGGTTGTCTAATACCAGATTTTTTCATATGCAGGATGTATCAGCAGGATTCCAGGGAAAGTCTTTGGAAAAACACAGCACATGTTTTATGAGTTTTCCATGTCTTGTTGAGAAAACCCTGTTTCTTCAGACTTCCATTTATGTTGTGCTCAGCATTACATTTGTATTACAAAAATAAAAAGTTTTGATAGCACAGAAGAAAATGGGGCACCACAGAAGACATTTTAATATGGGAAAAACACTAAAAGAAACTGAAATGTTGGGAGAGAATAACTGGAAGCTCTGAGCATCCTGGAACAGAACCAAAGCAGCTGGGTTACTGTGATGCCAGCAAAATGTAAATTTTCTGTAACATAAATAACACACCTGAGAAAGAAGGTTATTTGGCGAGACATATAGGTAACAGTGAAACCACTGCAGTTGACAAAGAAATAGTAGATTTCTGGGAATGATGGATTACATTAGAACAATTGTGCCTTATACTGCTGCCTGAATAAATAACTAGAGAATGCTCCTACACAATGACATTGCCTGACCTTAATAAAAAGTCTAAGAAGTAAAAGGAATTAATTTGGGAGGATGGTATGCCCAAAACTACATTGTCCACAGGTGTTTCAAAGAAGTGTTTTGGGATTTCAGTGCAATCTTCTTGCAGGAGAGTGGTCACAGCTAGAGACCAGTGGTTTATGAATAGTAGATGCTAACAGGAAATGAGAGTTAATAAGCTCAGATAGAAAAGGAGGCTTTGGCATGGTTGTAAAAGACTTCATGTCTTAGTTGTGGGAGGCCTTAGCTATTACTATTTTATTAGCTGAAATCGACTGCAAACCACTTATTGCTGTTACTGAAAATGACCTTGTGAACACTCCAGAGAATTCACAGCTTACTTTTTATTTTTTTCAACTACAAATGGATGATTTGTAAATTGAACCTGAACCTGGAAGAGATTTGGAGATGCAGACTCAATCTTCCAATTACTTGAAGTTCAACATTAGTATATTTTGCAAATAAAAATGAAATTTGTGTTCTGAGGTGAGCAAAGAACCTTGAGTTTCATATTGACTACTTAGGATGAGATCCCATACAAAGTAATAAAGATTAAAATTACAGTGGCAAACCCAGCATATCCCTCATCACTCTTATCAGTGCAAGGGGAGCTACCATCCCTGCATGAAATCCTGTTTCAGGAACTATACTACTAAGTTATTAAAAATTATGTGAAAAGTAGTCACAGAGGTTGATAGGGGTTCTTTGAGGAAAAAAAATGTAGCAAAAAGAGGACAGTTAATTTGAACTTAAATGAAGAAGCTCTTAAGTTCTGTTGCATATGCCAGAACTAAAGATCAAGGTGTAGGAAAGTGTTGTACTAATGGTAAAGAGAAAAAGCTGTCTGGAGCAAAGTACTTATAAATTATTTACAGAGATTAGGGGAGAAAAGTACAAAAGGCAACACTATGAACTATGTACTTACAATTATTCTGACTCCTGTGAGATGGTTTTGTTGGGAGATACATATAAGGAGTTGATGATGGATATCAAAGATCTTTTCTTTTCTGATACACCACATTTGACAGCAACGGGCCAGAATTAGTTACACATGAATGTGAGCAGTGCAGTATCAGCTTAATTGTCTGCACTGGGTTTGCATGGCAGGGGTAGCAGGTGCTGGTAGCAGGGGTATTACGGAGGTGGCTTCTGTAAGAAACTGCTAGAAGCTTCTCCCATGTCCAGTGGGGTCAATGAATGCCAGCTGGCTCCACTGACCTGCCACTGCCCAGCCCCATCAGTGATGGTGGTGGCACCCCTGGGATAACAGATTTCACAAGGTGAGAAAAAAGCATAGGAGCAAACTCCTCAGGGGAGACAAGTGAAATTATATGGAAGAGACAACTCTGCAGACACCAGGGGCAGTGGTGCAGGAGGGGAAAGAGGCGCTCCAGGCAGCAGGGCAGAGATTCCCCACAGCCCGTAGTGAAGACCATGGTGAGGCAGCTGTCCCCTGCAGCCTGGAGGGTCCCACTCTGGAGTGGCTGGATGCCTGAAGGAGGTTGTGATCCTATGGGAAGCCCATGATGAAGCAGGATCCTGGCAGGACCACTGGACCCATGAAGAGAGGATCCTGGAATGGAACAGGCTTGCTGTTGTGACACCATGGGGGACACACGCTGGGGCAGGCTGGTCCTGAAGGACTGCACCCTATGGGAGGAATCCATGCCAGAGGAGCTAATGAAGAACTGCAGTTCATGGTAAAGAGTCATGCTGAAAAGCCTGTATCTGTGGAGGACAGTCTTCTATGGGAGGAACCCCATGCTAGAGCAGGTCAAAAGTGTGGTGAGTCCTCCCCCTGAGGAGGATGGAGAAAACTGCAAGTGAAGCTGAGCCCAGGAAGAAGGGAGGGTTATGGGAAGTGTGTTTTAAGATTATCCTACTCTGATTTGATTAATAATACAGGAAAAAATTTTTTCCAAGTGAGGCCTGTTTTGCCTGTGATGGTACATGGTGAGTGATTTCTCCCTGTCCTTACCTGTCTCCGCAAGCTTTATGTTATATTTTCTCTCCACTGTGCATCCAAGGAGGGCACAGAATGGTTTTGTTGAACAGCTGGTGTCCAGCCAGACCAAAGGAACTACACCAGCTATCTGTGAGTCCCAGTGAACTTCTGTCCATTAGATGGGTGAAAAATGGTGTGTAAGACAGGAAACAAATTAGACAATAGGTCTCCTGGCTATAACTAACCAGGTGAAGCAGATGTCCTGTCTTCTGACTGGAACAGGTCTGATCTTCCAGAGGAAGTGAGACATCACCTCAGACACTGTTGGACAGTTTAGTTATTATTATGACTTCATGTGTTTGCATTAATAACGGTTTTAATTATAGCTGTCGTTACATTCTGCCTTGGAATGGAACGTGTGGTATTTGGGGCTGTGCCTTCAAAGGCTCAGCAGCTTGGCAGGGCACTGTGAGGCTCTTGTTGCAGCAAACAGACAGCTGTTTGCAGACAGAGGATTATTCCCAGCACCTCCGGTGCTGAGTAGCACTGGAGACCACAGAGAGAAGAGCTACTGAGGGCCAGAAGACAGCCCAGAGGCAACTTGCCCTCCACCTATGATTGATCAGCTAAGGCCCTGTGGGAGATAGGCCATTTGCTCTTGCTGGCAGAGGAGATGCCAACCCACCCAGAGAGAGGGATTCTGAGAAGTATCTGAAAGCGGAACCTCAAGGAATGTCCCTCCTCCCACTGGCAGTCATTCCTGCGGGAAGCACTGCCTGTCTCCGAAGGAGGTGGTGAATCCCAGTGACTGTGGTACCTCAGTCCTTCTGCCCAGATCCTCCTGCCCAGGGCTGCAAAAGGCCTTCAGGATTTGGTATATGGACAGCAGAAATTGTAAGACTTGTGTTAATATGAACAGACTGACAGGTATTGCAGGTGAGACATTTTTCTGGTACGTACAACTTAACTCTGGCAGGTTGAGATGGTGTGACTTGGTTCCAAGCCCAATAAACCAATAGAATGTGTGTTTACTATGAATGGGCTCATTCATTCCAATGTCAGTGTGTGTACACACGTGTTTGTGTGTGTGTGTGCATATAGAGAGAAGAGAATCCCTCCTCTCCGTTCTCCTCATGGCTTATATCATACAGCATGCCGACATATGCAGACTAACAACTCCTTCATAAGGAATCTGAAATACAGAGTCCAAGGGAAGTTTAACAGCTTCATAGCGCGTAATTCTCTTTTGGCCACATTTTGTTTGTCAGGGGGAGCACAAGAATGAGGCCACACATAATTTAACACCTTTCCCTATTTAGAGCTTGTTATTTTAACTTTCTCTGAGATTGTTTTTTTTAAAATGTTTGTCTGAATTTAGTGGTTGTGAAGGAAAGTGACAGCCCTAAAGACCATAGTTTTCCTTGCAGAATGGGCACGGGATGAGCTCCAGCAGAGTGCATTTCCTCATATTACCACCTTGATTTGACCTTGAATGACCTGTTGCAGGCCCAGCAGAATTGGTTTTCGTATCTTTTCAGTCCTTGGCCTTTTTGCAAATACTGACAGCTGGGCTGTGGCAAATGTGGCAGGGCTTCTGGAAGGCTGGTCTGTGTCCAGATCAGACCCTGACTTCTCTTACATAGGCACAGTGTTACAGTAACCTTTCAAATACTAAGGGGGCTGGTGAGCAGAGCTAATGAGACAGATCTCAGGGTATTTCAACACCAGCAGCCATGGAACTGCCTCCTTTCCCAAGGCTCTATTATTACAGCTGTGCTCAGGCTTTAATACTTGCTGGGCCTTGTACAAAGTCAGACCAAGGCACAACAAAATGTGGGAGAAGAAATGCTTAAAGCTGCAACTCCTTCCACCAGATCTCTTTAATAAAGGAGCAGAGCTGTGGGGATAAAATTGCTTTCCCTACCATGGTTAAATATATAAAAGGACCTGGATATTCCAGTGTCCTGGCTAGCACAGCACATTGATCCTGTGCTGTTTCAAAGGTGAATGATGAGAATCTGAACTTACATTCAGCACGTAGGTAATGACTCAAGCAACAAATTTATATGTTGCTGCACCCCCATGTTTTAATATATTTTGGGGGATTTTGAAAACAAGGTCCCACTCCTGAATTTACTTTAGCAAAGACTCATTAAAGACTATCCAATCACTTTTCTCAGCAAGGACTCTTCAGAATAGGCACAGTGTCTTTAACTCTTGTGCTGACATCACCACTGGGGCTGGTGTGGTGGGCACTACAGAGTTTTGTGTTCACTCCACCTGCCCCTCAAGGTGAATATGCTCTAATACAGAAGCCAAGTGGTCTCATGGGGTGGGTGGTATCCTCCACTTTATACAAGAAGCACTACTAAATGCATATTGCCACTGTAAGAAAGCTGCCAGAACCCCATCTGAAGTCAACTCATCAGTGTTCTTGAAATGTCATCCTTCCTGTGCAGGGAAGGAAGTGTGGAGCTGTGCAGGAAGATTAGATAGGTCATGGGGTGGTTCACAGCAGGACCTTCATTCCAGCTTCATTGGAACAGAATCCTGCAGGAAAACAGGGCCTCTATTCCTACACATCCCTGAATTATGAGTGTTAGCATTTAGAAGAATCCTTAGTTTAATGCGACATTCAGTTCTTCCCAGTAATATGTGATGAAAATCTGAGTATGGATTTTGATTTAATTGCCTGGAAGCATGGCTCTCAGCATTTTTTCTTCTGGGTATCTGTGGCTGTAATTAAGAGAGAGAGATTTAGGATCTGTTTTACAATACCTTGACAAATTCTAGCTTTTTTAGATCCAGAAGGTGTTTTGGGTCCATATTTGTAGAAAACTGCTCTCTTGTATTTAGTTTTTTTCGCATAATATCGGTGTTAGCAATGATTATTCATTAACTCTGGTCTCTCAGAGGAACCATATGTGCAGAGCAGAGGGAAAAGAGTACTGTTGTTTTTTAATACTGAGTCACTGCTACTGATTAAGTGTTTCTTTTTTTTCTTTTTTTTTTTTTTTTTTTTAAGAAAAAGAAATGGAAAAAAGGTGTTTTTTTCTGAAGCCTATATGTCAGGAGAATTGATTTTCTCTAGGTGCCACAATGTCTTCAGAAAGTTTTAGTCCAGTGGGCTACAGTGATATCAGCCAGCACTTGTTTTAAAGGATATCTGTAAAAAATTCATGGTTAGATTCCTGCATCTCAGGTCACAGGAGAGTGTGACTATTAACAAGCTCCAGCTGCCTGATGGAGTTTCACCAGCCATTTGTGGATCTTTAATTTTTTTTAGGAAATCTTTAACTGCCTTTTTTATTTTTTTCCTGGAGGTATATTAAACCTTTAAATCTATTTTTTTTAAAGTTCACTTTAAATACTCCCTTTGTGTCCATGCTGAGGAAGTCTTTAATTACATTAGTAAAAAAAAAAAAAAAATAAAAGAAGGAAAAGAAGGGATAGTTCTGATTTTGCACTCAGTTCCCTCTGATTGTGCCATCTCCTCTAGTCATGTTTTTTGTATTTATTTTCTCAGCAAGGGGCCTGTTTTAATACTGCAGCTGATGATCTAAAAATGCGTGAGCCATGTTTTATTACACACCAGCCGCATAATACGGATGAACGGCTCTCCTGGGCTGGCTGAGCTCTGCTCAGAGCTGCTCCACTCAATCCTCTGGCTCTTTCCCTCCCAGGTCCCTGCTGGAGCCTCAGCAGCCTCGGTGATTGTGGTGGAAAGGCAGCACGGTTCAGGCAGTACCTGAGTTCAAGGAGGTCCAGCTGTGGCTCCTCGCAGTCTCATCCCGCTCCTCTTGCTGGAGCCAGTCCCAGCAGTTTGATGCCACCTAGGAATGGCACTACACCCTCCTCTGTGCTTCTCTGCTCAGCTGCCAGAGCTGGGGCTCACAACTGGCCTGTCTGCTCTGCCTCCTTCACTGCTATTTCACAACAGGGAAATGCTGAATGAGAAAAACAAACAATAACCGTGCTGTTTTTCTCTCCAAATTTAGGGGTCAAAAATGTTGGCTTGAAAATCTTTGTTTGGAAATTTGGGCCCAGATCATGAAGTGAGCAAACACAGTGACTTACTGTAATATTGTGTTTGAATTTAAATGAGAGTAAGTAAAGGGATTTCTTCATTTAAAGTTGCAGTTTTCAGAAAAATGAGAGTCCTCTCAAAAGTGCATACAATGAAGAAACTGCAAGAACAATCTGTTGGTGAGTGATTATTAGCAGTAATAAAAATATGTACATTTTTTCCTTTAGATTTAGTATCTGCCATACTTTTGTTTATCCTACTGCACACAAAGCCTGAATACCCTGAAAAAAATAATATATAAATATAGCTACATCACATTCATGCAGATGTGTACTTACTGTATATATATATATATCTCCACACACATACATATATATATATATATATATATATATATATATATATATATATACACACACATACACATACACACACACATACACACACACATATATTCTGTACGGAATCATATTCTATGGTTCATCATTCTGGGTAAAGAAGACCAACACAGAGGAAAATTGCATTTTAGTCAGCACCTGTTCAGGATTTTATAGGAAATCTGGGCCATTGCCATGACAATTCCAGAAATGGTTAGTTAATGTCTTTTGTATTCTTGTAAACCCCTACTCATTTACTGCAGCAGCACTGAAAACTTATAAGAGCACTTATTCAGTCCAAGTATACTTGGAAAACTCAGAACAACCTTACTTTTTCTTTATAATTTTTTTTCTCAACATAAATGTAAATTGATACAAATAAGTAAGTTCTACATACCATTAAGCCATGCATGTCAGCAAATAAGAAATGCACCTGGAACTTCATAGCTCTTATGGAAAATTAATAATAAATGTTTTCTTGCCAACATCAATATGTTTATATTATGGTCACGGGACTCTCTCTGATGCCTAAATTATTTAAGACATTAATTTTTTATCTCTGCTCAAACCTACTACATAAAGTTGCTGAGTTCTGTATTGAAAGTGGTGGTTCAAATCAAATTGATAATGCATTTTAATTAAAGTAGTGTTAGGATACATCTCACGGTCTTTACTCAGGCAGAATGTACTGGAGTAGTGAAAACTTTCTTTCCCTCTGCTTTCTGTGCTTCCTGACACCTTCAGGTTGTGCCACTTAATGCTAAGACACAGGAGAAAAGATGAGGGCTCACTTTCATTCCCTGCTGTCTCCAGTTACGTGCTCCTCCTTGGTGCTCTTGGGTTGGGTGTATTTCATGTGTGGAAAAACCCAAAAGACAAACAGATGACTAAAATGTAAATTACTGGTGGGTGTTCTGCTTCTCTTTGTTCTAGCCAACACACAGACCTTACCTCCTTTTCAGGTGAGAGATTTGTTAAAAAAATGAAAGTAGGAACTTATCACGACCAGAGGAAAAGATTCAAAACCCCAGCCTTCTTCACGGACAGACTAACTAGCATCTGGGAAGTTCTTAATGAAGAAGTTGTTCTGGAAAATAATGAGACCAAACAATAATTTTTTCCCAAAAAAGTTCCAGCCATCACAAATAAGTGGCCTGGGAGCTCTGCAAAAGTGCTCTTGTGATACTTTGAGCTACATTGACTTAAGGCACTAACTTGAGTTACCTGAGTTTGAGAGATGCTGGCTGTTAGAGTGTATTGCATATGTGCTATTCTTATTTTGCTGTAAACTGTGATGGAGGGGAAGAGCTGAGTAGCTCCAAGAGGGCCAGTTAACCTGATCAGCATCTCCCCACCATGGCTCTGAGGGAAGAAAGGTCTTGGCCATGTAATTGCCTGAGCTGTCATCACAGTTTAAGAATTGTAGGTAATCAAAAGCAATTGACCACTGATGCATTAATAGCTCAAGTATCTCCCATGTCTCTTCTGTTATCATATCAAGCCTGCATTCTTCTACACTGCATCATTATCTCAAGTTTATAGGTATTTAATTCTGCAAAGAATAGCTAGTTACACTATCTAAATAAAAATACATGATTGTCTATGGTCAAGTGAATTAAACCTAGCTAAACCCCAGGTTCCCACCAACATACTCTATCAATCCTTCACCAAGTAAATGGGAGAAAATATACGAAAATATTTGTAGTCAAGATGAGGACAGGGAGAGAAGATAATACCTGTTACCATAGTGGACTGACTTGACTCGGGGAAATTAATTTATTACCTATCAAATCAGAGCAGGATAATGAGAAATAAAAGCAAATCTTAAACCACTTTCTTCCCAACTTTGCCTTTATTTAGGGTTCAACTTTGCTTCTTGATTTCTCATCCTCCTCCTGTCAAGCACCTCAGGTGGATGGAGAATGGGAATTGTGGTCAGTTTACCACACATTGTCTCTGTTTCTCCTTCTTCCTCAGGGGAAGGACTTCTCACACTTCCCCTGCTCCAGTATGGGTCCACTCCCATGGGACACAACCCTCCACAAAATTCTCCAATGTGGGACCATCTCACAGACTGCAGCTCTTCTGCAGCTCCACTGGACATGGGGGAAGCTTCTACCAGTTTCTCACAGAAGCCACCACTATAGTACCCCTGTTACCAAAACCTGGCCACACAAACTCAATACATTACCTCAAACAATTATGAAAATCTAGCAGAGATTAAACAGAGTTTTAGCAGAAAAAGGACAAAATGGGCAATAGCCACCTGGTCAGCAGATAATTGCTGATCCAACTAAACAAGCAAAAACAAAGGTTCAGGCAGGTGAAGACAAATTGAGATGGTGTCAGGGCTGCCCAGAGAAGTAATGGAATCATCATCACTGAGGGTGTTCAAGAAATGACAGGATGTGGCACTTAGTGCTATGACTTAGTTGACAAGCAGTGCCAGGTCAAAGGTTAGACTCAATGATTTTGAAGTTCTCTTCCAACCTAATTGTCTCTATGGTTCTATGATCGTCATGCCTTTTTTCTTTGCTACATTCTGCATTTACTTGCAACTTATCTCACTAGGAGATGCATTTCCATGTCTGACATTCTCTGATGTCTTCAGTAGTCTGCTTTCCTGCATTTGCAATATCTTTCTCTCATGAATTCTCTTTTGTAAACATGTTTCCAGACAGTTGCAATTGCCTGCTAAAGATTTTTGGATTAAATTGCAAATCCTTTAAATTCTCTGGATTTAATACATCAGACTTTGTCTACCATACATGTGATGTGTTTATCAGTTCTTGATGAACATGAATTAACTCAGATGACTGTCAGTCTGTGAAAAACAAAAGGAATCTCAGATACAGCCCAGGCTCTGCCTTCTTAAGACATTCCCCACAGATGTATGTCATGTAACTCATTTTGCAGGCTTTAATTTATGAAGTTTTTACAATACTTCTGCATTTTTAACATAAGAACAACTTTTAATATCTAGATTAAATCTCTAGCTGTAATTAATTCCTGCTGCATTCAGCCTATTCATCATGGATGTGGAGAACAGCACATCATCCCCTTCCACCTTGATGTACTCTTTTCCAAGGAAGACTGTTCCAGCATGGCTATCTTTATAGACAGCATGCAGGAATTTGAGGTCTGGACTGAAACTCCTGTAACAACTTGCTACTCATGGGAGCATTGTTACCCATCTTTTCTAGCTGAATGGTCGCTGTGATTCTGTATATCCAAGTCTTCAGCTTGATGGCAAGAGTCAAAGTGCGCTGGAATCAGTAGCAGGGTTAAGTCTTTACTGACTTAAGGGGCCTAAAAAAATAAAGAGCCCTTACTAGTGTTTACCTTAACAGATGGTAGCAAAATGACTGCTGCAGAAAACACTGTGACATTAGAATCACATCCGGCTTGGCAGTGGTGGAAGGGACTATACAAAATCCCATGTAAAACCCCAAATGTCTGTGAATGTTTATAACTTAAAAGTCAGTGCATGCTCTGACACTGCTCAAACTGATGGAGAGCTGTCTGAACACACTGGAGGAGAAGTGCTCCTCTGCCAGTCCCATCCTCTTTCTGGTTACCAGTACAGACACCTTTCCTCATCAGATCAGTTATTCTGGATCTCTGCTGCTGTGTGGAAAACATGTTACGAAAGTGGTTTTTCAAATTGCAGCCTGTTTTTTCCCCTCTCCTATGGCTGAAGAAACATGTGCTTTTTTTGCAGAATACCCAACTCAATTTCTGACTTGTGTCAGGTTCCTTCCCATAAGAATAGCAAGGTATGAGCTTATCCTTCTTTTTCTTAAAATAGCATAGGTGTAAAATATTTGTTAATCCTCTGCAATTAGGGTAGAGAGCAGGGCTTGAGTTACTTCTCAGTGAAATCATAATCACAAATATTTCTTGTATTACATTATGCAATATGAAGGCTCCTGCTAATTCCCTGTCTCTGTGGAATGGGCATGTGTTTTGGCTCTGCAATATCAAAGTTCAAGACTAGCATTTTTCTGATTCTTGTTGTCCTGCATCTTATAAACTGAGTATTTAAGAGTAGCATGTTTATTTATATATGTTGCTGCTAATCCAAACTGTCTGCTAAACTAATCCCTTGTTAAAATGAAATCAAGTCAGCTATTTTAGATTACAAAGTTAAAACAATAGCTCAGCCAGACACTTCACACATCTGTTTTACTTTTCCTAAAGAGGTATGCAGCTTTTCTTACATTCTTTCTCAACAAAAGTGCCACCAATTAGCTATACTTTTCTTTCATTTTTCTCTTATGACCTAAGTCTTGTTTTCTTGGTTCTTTTGCTGATTACTTTTGAAATGCTGGCTTTTTTTACATGTTTGTTTTCTTTCTCAGTAATACATTTTAAAATGGATAAAAATATCATGCTTATTACTTGTTAATATATTATCATACTCTATTACCCAAATTTGGACCAGAGGTAATTCCAATGTGGGAAATGCCAAAATAATACATTCTTGGAGATGAGATCTTAGACAGATATGGAAACCCATAGTAGGCTTTGATTTACTTACAGTCTGCAGGAAATGAAGCATTACCGTCAATGTGGTACATAGAGATTTTAACCAAAGATAACTTTGTTTCCAGCTTTACCTGCTGCTTTGATTTAAAGTATTTTTCACATCATCTAATTTTTCATAAGCTTTTGCATGTTTAAAGTTTGGCTTTTCTTAAGGGATTGTATAAGTTTTCATTTTGTGCAGAAACCCCCCTGTTATTTAGTGCATTTGCCAAACACTTTAAAATTACATCAGGTGAGGGTTGCTGCAGCCTCCTGGAGCCAAAAATGGGGAACAATGGGGTTTACCTCACCACTCTTTAATGTACTGTTTTTTGAACTAGTATTCTGACAGGATGCCACTGCTTCTGCCAAGGTAACCTTCAGGCCCAGTTTGATTTTATATAATTTTATTTATCCACTTGTTTCATCAGCCCTCTTTGAAAGGTGAAGAAGAAGAGGCAGGCTGTCCCCATCTCAGTCTCATATTTAGCCTTGCATCAACTACTTGGAGATTATCAGCTGAGAAACTTTTGGGGCTCACATCCCCCAGAAATGTGAGTGACTGTGCATAACAGTGAGGTGGGAACAGTTACTGCTTCCTTTATGCCACAGAGAAACTAAGGCATAGAGAATTGTATAAGGTAATTTTGGATTCCTCTTTAGCACAGGGATGTAATTCTGTATCACTCTGTGATGTGGTCAGAAAGCTGGTCCAGCTTGTCTCCCTGAGCTTGTGGGAGCCACATCTATGTTCTGAGCACAACTCTCAGCATCCCTCCTGAGGGTAAATGTCTCATGCCACTGAGCACTGTTCCCTTGTGGGAGCTCATGGGTACACATTTCCCTCACACTCCTTGCAGGTCTTTTTGCCCTCATGTTGCCTTGAATGGTGGCATGTGATATTCCATGTTAATGACACATGCAAACAGGCTTTAAATTCTGCAGGATCTCCACAAGAACGTGTGTTTGCTGCCTTGGACCCAGGAATAGCTCTGTAGTACTCACAGACTTCTACATGAGGTGTGGAAACACAACTTTCCTTCTCAAAGGTGGGCCAGGAAAGCATGGCCAGCAGAGGCAGGGCCTGCTCTCTGTCAAAGGTCTCCATCTCCTGTGGAAGCCCCTTAGCTGCTACCCTGCACTGCCTCTGATAAGAAGTCGCAGTTGTTGGCTCCAATCTGGCAAATAAACTGGGAATGGATAAGACAGGAGATTTCATCGAGCTCATTATTCTTCTCTCTAAAAAAGCCTAAACCCTACTGAAATCATTAGAGAGTGACCTTGTTAAGTCAGTGGTCTTTAAACCGAGACGTCAAGACATCTTCATATCTTCTATCATTTTTTGTGAGTAGAAAGCTCTGAGTAAAGTCAATGAGAGGGACAAACAATTCCACAATGAAGCTCAGCTAGTCCCTAATGATAAGTTTGATGTCTTCATGTCTTATGTGCAAGCAACCCCTTCTGGCTGCTGTCTCTCAGGGTCTGGCTGGACTGGCTGCCCACCTTGACAGACAAAACTGCCACGACATATGATTAGATTTTTCTGCCTCCTATATTTCATATGTTCTTCATTGGAGGAGTGAGTTCAGCAAGTCAGTGGTGTCACAATGATATCCAAATGATGCACCTTCCCTCCAGACCTGCACACACGCCCTGGGTTGCAGTTCCTCCAGGCAGAAAGGCAAATTAGTGCCATACAGAGCTGCCACCAAGGTCATGAACTGAGCTGGTGCTAGAGTAGAGGCAGATGGGATCACCCTCTCAGTCTGTTAAAGCTGAGTTTGACACTAAGGACGCATGTGGAAATCAGCAGGAGTTTGCCTGTGTAATTTTTATGAATTTGCTAGAGCACATGGAGGCTGTATAGCCTGGATCAAGCTCTGCTGTCATAGCTCCAGCGACACTCTACAGTCTTTCAGGCCATGTGTCTCCCAGCATCTCGTGTCCATCCTGCACTGATCCTCTAAACCCTGCTCAGATCTGCTCCCCAGAATGGGAATCACTGCCTCAGTTGTCTGTCCTGAAGCTACATCTGAGCTACTCAATGGTCTCTCAGTAGGTGATAGAAACAAATAAGCACTTATAGCATGTGGTTCATATGACTTCTGTTTTTGGAGGAAATTAATTTGGTCTTATAAGTGTCCATTTTCTTTTCATCAGGAATTTCCTTTTAACAGGAATTTAGGGTACCTTGCTCTGATACAGAGATCTTACTTTGGAAGGCAATTAATGGGGCCAACTGTCTGAGGCCTAGGAAAATCCAACCGGGGTTTTTCCCAGGCTGAACAAGCTTTGCTTTCACAGTTCTCAAGGACAGAAACCCAAAACAAAGATTACAACACCTGTAGTGTATGTGACTTTAGTCACGGAGTGTGTTTCTAAAGGAGTGTCCACTCCTGGCCCAATGAATTTTCTTTAAGTTGTTTACCACGATGTAAACTATTTAAATCCATGATTTCCTTCAATAAATGCTCTTTCTTGCTCCTCTAAGAGAGTGCCATGTTACTGTGTCTTTTCATCACTTGGAACCACATACAGTAACAAATTAATATTATTTCAGCACCTTGAATGTGAAAAACACCACACAGAACCTGTATAATGATGGTTTTTTTTTTTGTTTGTGTGTGTGTGTGAAGGATTATTAAAGCATATATCAAGTTAAAGTATGCAATGTTTTGTACACCTACAAAACTTTCTGGATGGGCTGTTACTTACTTTTCTGTTATCCATGTACTGTACAGGCATGTTCAGTCCTTAATGAAAATTGTACAACTGGATCAGGTTATTAATAATTTGTCAAGATGCTTAAAAGGGGTAGAGGAAAAATTCAGCAAGTCTGCCATTCCCTGTTCTATTGACCTTCTCTTTTCATCAATAAAAACAGCAAATAAGAATTAGCAGGGGGTTATCCTCTTAGCTTATGCTAACTCTCTTGCTGGAGAGGGAGATATTTGACTAGCCTAATAAGCAAGTATGTAGTGTTAATTCCATGAAGAAACAGGTTTTTAGAAAGACCGTGGCATTTGGAGGAAGTTACCTTCTGTCTTCTGATCAAGTTAGTTTTCCTGTGTTTATTACAGTTAATGTCCAGGTGCCTCTGGGAATTGCAGCAAAGAGTTACCAGTATCCTGTGACCAGTAAAAATATTGTACTCACAGTGTGTTTCCTGCCTGTGATAAGTGCATATGCAGTGACTGACCAGGTGATGTCCCAGCCATGCTTTTGCTGTGACATCCATTAAAACTTACAAGTGAGTCATATAGATAATATGCTCAAGGAAATACTGTTTGGTGGTTTGTGTTAGAATAATGTGATAGATTTCTGACATTGATAAAAACAGATTCTAGTATGCCATTTTGGACAACTGTGCCTGAATATTAACCCTGATTGTTGGCATAAGTCACATTTAAAACGCTTTGTATTCCCTTCTTAGAATATCCATTGTTCTTGTAATATAATTTTGCATTGTCAGAAGATATAAGTTGAAGGATAGTGGACAAGAAAAATTCAGTGATTCCTGTATTCCATTTCTGAAATCTGAAATATTTTTCACTTTCCATATTATCTCTTTTTCTAATCTCTTGATACTTTGGTGATTCCAAGTGCTGCAAGGTCTGCTTTTTCCACCCATGCTTTCTCCCTGGGCAGTGCTATGTGATAGGAAGATGTGTATATGTCTTTCTAAGCTGCAGTGTTATCAACAAAACCACAAGGATATTTTAGAGCTTAATTTCTGTTAAGCAGTTGAACTTACCCAAGTGTCACAAAATGCTCTGTGACAAAATAGATGACTTCAAATAGATGATGTGGGCAAACCTCCAGATCCTAAACTAGAGGCCTTCCTACGACCTGCTTGTCTCTCTGGGAAACATTGAAGCTATAACTAAGAGAAATAAGGAAGGGACAACCAACATTACCCCAGACTTCTCACAGTTACACAAACCAAACTGATAGCTTGACTGAAGGCGACATCTTTCACCCTGTCCAAATCTACAGAGTTGAATCCTTAGTTTATTCCTTATATTTACTCATTTATCTGTCTTTTTTTACATGAAGGAATTTCTTTCCTATAAGTTTTGCTAATTGAGAAGCTGATATTAAGCTGGGATTTTTGCTCAATCCTTTTCTTAAAAAAAAGAGCAGGAGACACTCTTTATAAGAAGAGGAGGACACTGCATGGGATGGGGGTAGGGAATAAGGAGGGAGAAGGAGGGAGAAGCAGGAGGAGGAGGAGGAGGAGAGATGGTTGTGCAGATTTCCTGCCCACACTTCAAAAGGGGCTCTCTTCTCCTGTATTATTTCCTTTCCCATTAGCTTCACTTTGTTGGCTTATGGTTCCAAAATGCACCAGGAGTCAACTCCAGTGCAAACCTGATATTAAAAACTAACAGGCTAATGCCAGGGAAAACACACTCTGCTCCTGGTTTCAAAGACAGATTTTCTTTTTTCATAAGTGCAGCCATGCTTTTCTAATAAAAATTCATTAAACAATGGTTATGAAAGATGAAGGGTGGGGGAGGGGGAAGGGATATAATCAAGTGAGTCCCTTTGAACTCACTTGAAAAAATACAAAAGCAAACAACCAAGCTGTTAGTGTCACACGTTTCCCTTATGAACAGAGAGGCCTATCCAGGTTTGCTCACAGTCCAGGGAATAAAGATGAGTTAGGCACCTTATCTAAACCTCTCCCTCCAAAACCTCTAGGATTTCTATTTGGTAAACGTGGATGTGGAGGCTGTTTTGTGTTGCTTCAGTTTACATTATTGTGGGTCTAAACGAGCCTCGTAGAGACTGCTTAATTCGTTTATGTAAAGTAAAAACAAATGTAGGAGCCCTCGCTATTTTTTATTGTTAACATCCCATTGGGAGGCAGGAGAGTAAATATTTTAGAAGTTTAAAGCAATCTACTTAAGCTTAATAATAATGCTGGGTTTCAAGTAACAGAGAAGACTACAAGTCACTGGAAGATCAAAGATTATGCTGAGTTTTATAGCAAATCTGGGCAAAGATCTCCTGGGAGGGGTAAATCTTCAGAACTCTCCTTTCCCAGTCTTTCATGGTGATCGTTTGACATCTATGGAACAAGAAAGCGAGCAAGAGAGAATTCAGGCAGTTCTCCTGTGTCCAGAGAAACAGAAGGCTACAAAACTGAAGGATTGCTGACATTTTAACTAGTTTATATATTAAAAATTATAAATTAAAAAAAAAAAGAGAGAGAGAAAAAGCAAAAGCAAAGTAAGTGTGTCAGAAATACCCTTTCTTTTCCTGGGTCAGTTTGTAATCTCATGTTAACTGACTTTTGAGTGAGTCATCTCTAAATAAGATTTCTGGTAATTTTCCTGGGTTTATGTTAAGTTCTTTAGCTTGTCAGCAAATATTCAGAATAATCATCTTTTGAGAGACATTAGACACTCTACACTCTTCCCAGCAATGCTGTCCTTTTCATCTGAAATGAGAAGAGTGCTACGTTTTGGGCCATGGGCATGACTGCACATTTAAAAAAAAAAGATGGAGAAAAGGGCTGATAATGATTGATGCCACATAACAATACTGTAGTATCAGGTATGTGTGTCTGTGGATGTGTTCAGGGGATTGATATTTTGGGACCATAATCAAGAATCTCTAACATAAGAAGAGAAACTGGGCCACATTATTTTCCCATGGCTGACAAACTTTCCACTGGCCCAGCTTCCAATTATAAAAACACTGGAGTCCTCAGCCATTACACCAAAGCTTGTAAATTTCCTAATGAATATTTAAAATAACCCTATGGAGTTTTTTAATGTTAATGTATTTCAGCCTTTGACTAACACGAATATCCTACAGGGTTACCATCGTGTTTAGCTACATGGTTAATTCCATTCTTTTATTTTAATGTTAAAATATAGTGCCAGAGAAAAAAAAAAATAAATCTTTGTTTCATCTTCTCCTGGTGTACATTTTATGTTATTGTTTGATTTTATTTTAATGCCACAGTGAAGTTCCAGACACAGAGCAGATGCACACAGCCAGTTTCTTTCTAGGCTGTCTTACAGCACAAAAGCGAGATGTGCACTCTCCCCACCCCCAAAAAAGCAATTATTGAAAATCAATACCATAATAATGGTGAGCAGTGCTGTGTTTTTTCCTTGATAGCCAATTATGAGCAATTTACTAAAGTTGTCAACTCGTGGCAAAACAAATAGTGTTAATAGTATAGATTTCATAAAGACCTATCTGTCTTGTTATTGCTACAGTCTGAGTGGTGCTCCAAGTTCAGGCTGGTAATGGAGCAATAACTCACGCAGCGATGGAGAGAGTACCATCACCAACACTGGATGCCTTTGGAGCAGGGGGACTGAGCACTGCTGCCATGCAATATGTCCAAATGTGATTCCCTCCCCATAAATAACCACTGGCTTTGTATCGGAAAGGTGGGCAACCATGATACCTAGAAATTTCTTGAGTGCTTTTGGGGTATTTTAAGACAGTATGATAAACCATCGTGGTATTTTGAGAAGAATTTTGGGACTGTGAAGTTAAGGCTGTGTTTCTGATTGCTGACTTCAGGCCTGAAGGCTGGCAACCCAAGTGATGTGTTTGCATAGTATCTATCACAACGGGAACTTCTCAGTGCTACTGGCACGTCATTATGAGCCACAGCAGTATGAAAGTGATGTTAATGTAGTGGATGAAAAGTTTGGTGTCAAATCAAACAGACTTCTTTCTGTTGATGACAGTTTTCCCAAGCCAAGTTCTGTCAAAGTGCTTTACCTGTGGGAAATTGTCTCTCATACATTGCAGCAAACATGACAGACTCCACCTTCTTGAGAGACACAGAGCTGTTCCTGGAATTTCGCACTCACAAATTTGTTCTCACAAAGCAGGGCTTTTTGTGACAGAAAACAGAGAGAAGTAAATAGCTTCTAAACTAAGTAGAAATAAAAAGCTCTGTGAATCTGAGGTGTTACCACCGGGGGAGAGGTGTGAAGGGGGCAAATTCCTTTCTTTGGTCAATGGAAAATTCACAGAAATGAAAGATGCTCATGTGGCGTCAGACATGCTCTATATGTCTGCACAGCTGAGATTCACAATGAGTGGATTTTTTCTTTATATCCCTAAAAGTGTGCTAAAATGTATTCTGGTGCCAGCATGATGAGAGGAGGCTCACCTCATGGCTGACCTGTCCAAGTGGCCCGTGTTCCTGCTGAAAGCTCCCAGAGGAGGGGCAGGACTGCAGTGAGCACCCAGGATGAGCTCAGGCCTTTACCTCAGTCCAAACTTTGAGTTTGAACCTGAACTATAAAGCTGGGGTGCAGCCCAGATGATGAATTGAAAAGTGCTTTGAGCATGGGAATTCAGCCTGCGCTCGGGTTTCTTTGTGTTCCAGCTCAGCTGTTCACCTCTCTAGGAAGCCACCATTCCTACTCCCAAGATTTTCCTCGGTGTAGGTGCAAAAACAAGGTGTGGGAACACAAACCAGTGTCAGCAACTGTTCGCTCCTGTGAATATATGAAGGACAGCTGTCCACAGAGAGTTTTCAAGCTGCGTCCATCTTCTGATCTCTAAGTGTGTGCATGTGTGTGTGTATATTTAGTATTTAAATTAACTTTCTTCCATTTTTATCCCTGCCCTACTAAGCACTGGAAGAGTGACACTGGCCTTCCACTTGCAAGGAGCTGGCAACAGCTGTGTCTGGTGCAGTGTCTGCCACACACATGTGGTGCTCCCTCATGGCTGTCTGGTGAGGGTCTGAAGACAGCAGCAGCACTTGCTGTCAGTTTTTAGGCACTGATCTGCTTTCTTTCAGTGCATCCTTTGGAGCAAGTGCATGCTCCACTCTCCTTCCGTAGGAGAAGCTGTAAGTGGAAAAGTCTACACTGGGCACTCCAAATGCTCCCTTAAGATGCCTTGTCTCTTTTAATCTGCCATCCCCTTTCCCACATACTGGAATAGCCGCTCTGCTGCAAACTCCAGCTAGTGCTCATGGGGTGCCTTTAAATGCCTGAAAGTGTTTCTCTGCTGGGGACTGTGAACATCTCCTTTGCCATAATCCCATCTCTGTGTGGCAGGGGCGGGGAGTTGGTGTCCCAATTTTTCTGGACAGTTTTAGCAAGAAAATCTTTCTGGAAAATAAAGGGTTGATTTTTTTTTTCTTTGTGCCTAGTCTGTTTCTAGCTAAGCTAAACCTGGCAAGCAAATTTTAGGTGCCTCTTTAAGCATTTGCAGATCTCACTAGCAAGGAGGAGGAAACTGCTTTGGGAAAATAAAAACCAGCCTGCACATGGAGGAGAAATTGGAATCAATTTCCATGTCAGGTTTAAGGTCTGTTTGAACACTGAGGTTTGAAACTGAGATGCAGAATCAAGTATGGTAGTGCTGAAACCATGCTGAAACTCTGTTCCATGAGATTTCTTCACTAGCAGACATAAATTTTAGAAGTCAGGTAGCCTGAAGGGATTTCCATCATCTTGGGTTGTAGAGGATAGAGAGTTGGAGTTCTCAGAGTCTTGTCACTCTGGATTTGTTGTGACACTAAAACAGAAGGGAAAGTACCTCATTACTTAACAGTGAATGGATGGATGTGGGGCTTTATTTAGCAGTTTGGAGCAATCTCCAAAGCCATTTAAAGAGATGAAGTGAGAACAGCTTCTTCAAGTGATTTCATAGATGAAGCTTAGTGAGATAATGAAATTTTGCCAAGATGCTGTCACTAGTACAGCTCTTCTTGAGCAAAAAATCCCATGATCTTTAATTGATAAGTTGACAAAGGCAAAAAACTAGTTTTGTCAAACGCAAAAAATAGTTTGGCCAACAAAAATAGATAAATAAACTGAAGGTGTGACACCAATGAAATTTGCATTATTACCAACACCATTTTTCCAGTCGTGACCAGAGCAGCAAGGTAAGTCATGAGGAACACAGCAGAGCACACAAGCAGTTCACTAGAACTTCCTTTCCACACACACACACATACCAGTGCAGAGAGTCTAGAGAAAACTTCAGATGGAAAATGGAAGATCAGAAGATCTAGGAAGGAAATACTTCATATAAAAATCCATCAATCTGGAAAATGTTTGTGTTACTAGTCACTGCATCTCTATTAGTGGATGAAGAACTTTCTTACTGTTTTTTGTAACTTTTTCTCGAGACTGCTTGCCTGAAAATCAGGTAGCGTAATGCTGATCCTTGTAGACTGGTTTTCTCTGCTTCCATATATAAGACAGCTGTCCCTCTTGGCTTTTCTCCAATGTCTGCTCCATGAAGGTATAAGGAATATTAATAAAATCTCACTCTAGGCCCTTAAAAAGTGTTTTAAGTTAGTAGCACAGACGTATGTTTCCTTCTGTGACCTCCTCTAGATGTCAAACAGAATATGAGCCCCAGCTAGGTTCTGTGAATGGTCCTCTGGAGCAGCCTGTCTCTCCTGGTCTGTTTACAAAAGAGTTCTAGAGCTTCTATTTTGGTGCCTCAAGTTTGCAGGCCAGCATGAGTAAACTTTCTAAGTTGTGTGCTACCAAACTCATCTCATCAGTGATCTAGTCTGTGAAAGGGTGCTGCTGGTAATGCACCGTTTGGAAAAAAACAGCAGTAAAACTCTTTGTCTTAAGTAATTTATTTCATACACTGCCTCTTTTCTGGCATGTGAATTGTGTGTTAATAGCTTGCAGTTTTCTCACATTTGCTGGTTATTTGAAACTATTGTCTGAATAATTTCTATGAATAATTCTTCATCTATAGGTATTTCACACTCATTTCACTGGGATTATTTTGAAAACTGAAATTCATCTTTCAAGCTGAGTCAGTTTTTATAGGTCTCATGGATCATAAACTGTATTTAT
Organism: Catharus ustulatus; assembly: GCF_009819885.2. NCBI lineage: Eukaryota > Metazoa > Chordata > Aves > Passeriformes > Turdidae > Catharus > Catharus ustulatus. The sequence goes on along the minus strand of NC_046222.1, from coordinate 90,268,326 downwards.
TTTCATGGAATTGACCATTGAAAAATAGCATGTATTGTCCCATGAAGAAAGAGATTTGGGTGCATGATGAACAAATCTCATCTGCTTGTAGGTTCTGTTTGGTTTGTTTGAATGAAGCATCATTCACAGAAACAACCATAGTATTAAACAAACTCACGAGTTCACCTAGCACAGCCCCCTGCAACCTTAGGTAATCATTTGAGTAATGATTCCAATACTTACAGATTTTTAGGGTATAAATTATCTGGGAAAAAAATTTCATTACCCTTTTGATCAAATTGTAAGTCCTGAAAACATTAGCCACTTTCTTGTGGACATTCTAAATCTGGATGTTGCAAGTAGAAAAGTCAGAGAGAAAAAGAAAAACGGAATATGAGAAAGGTAAGATGTAAAACTGGAAGGAATCTCAGGTCCCTGCCATCACCAAGTCTAGGCAATATTTTAAAGAGGAAAAGTTAAATATTTATAAGCCTTAAAGAACAGTTTATTTTGGATTAATTTTGCATATGAAAGTTTGGGTTGGTTTCTTTTTATCTCAGGAGGATCTGCTGTGCCTGTTAGTCACTTCTCTGCGGGAGTACCTCAAGGAACTTCCTATTTCTTTTGTGAGTAAACTGCAAACCTTCATATCAGCTGGCTGCTTCTTGTCCAGAAGTGAGACCATGTGTGGAAGTCCATTTTAATATTTAAGGATTTTGTTTCATAACAGCAGTACCATGCTTTACAGCATATTCTCTTCATTCACACTGGAGAAGTATTTTTTCTAAATGTATGGGAGTGCTAGTGAATACTAGAATGAGAGAAAGCCTTTTATTCCAGCCTTCAAAATGCTTGCTTACCATCTTGCAACAAGCAATAAACAATTCAGTATCATCTACACCTCACCCAGTTAAAGTCCTGGGAATAAATTGTTATGAATCACTATTTAATTAACCAATTAATTCTTGTTTCTGCATTAAAAGTAGCCAGGTCTTAAAGGTTCAGTGCCTTTTTTAAAAAAAGTTTTGCAATCTCCACCATACTAACATGAATGTTTCCACTGTGTACCATGGATAGAACATTTCTGTGCTCACTGTCTATCTTGTCTGGATCATTTGAAGACTATTTCCCCTAAATGCAATGTTACTGTAAAACAGAAAGATGTTTGGATGTGAGTTTTAGCTCTCTTTTTATTCACAGATCCCCAGCAGACAGCTGGCTGCCCAGCACAGTCTGAGGCAGTAGGTTATGGCAATGCTATTGCAGAAATGTATTTGGAGCAGTATGTCATTTCCAAACCCACAGGTTTGCTGAATTAGGTGAGTAATATTGGGGGCATGCATTGCCTGCTGTAGGATGCCAGGGGATCATAGAACTGAAGGGACCATGGTGTCTGTCTCATTCTGGTGTGTGCTTATCTGCGTTCCAGTGATGCTAACGCCACGGCCTTGTCAACAGGCTGTTCTGGTGCTCCACAGCCCCTGCTGTTAGAAAGAGACTCCTAGATATATCTTGAATCCTTTCACCCATTATTTCTGCCCATAGTTTGCAAGTTCTCAAACACAAGAACGAGGAAGAGATTTTACATGTTTACATTTTTTAAGGCATATGAGTTTCTTCTCATGTTTATTCCCGAAGTATTTCAAGTTCCTACAGTACTTCCTTCATTTCAGATTATGCCCCCTACATTCTCATCTTTGTTAGTCTTTAAATGCTACCTTACAGTGCCTGAATTCTTGTGGTGACTTGCCGACTAATGTGAAAGGAACAGGAAAACTTAATATTTTGAATAGCGTTTTTTTTATATAAAGTCTGGCACACTGATAGCTTCTGTAAGAATTGACATGATGTGTTACCCTGATGCTAATTCAACGATAATTCCTGATAGTATTACTAATAACTTCTGAATTAAACCATTGCCAGTTTCTAGATGATTGTGCTTGAGTAGCTTAGCTGATACATGGCCACTTCACTCCATCCTGCTGTACCTAGCTTTTGCAAAAACTTGCCAAAAACTTTACAATTTCCTTTAACTGTGTGTGAACATAGCTAGACAGAATATTTGGTATAGTACCTATTGCCATGAGCTCAAAGTGAACAAGTGCAACATATATTTACTACTTGAAAACAATCTAGAACAAATAGCTCCTCTAAGTCTCACAGTGAGGAAAAAGATGGTTTTAAATTTCTAAATTGTCAATTTTCTTTCAGTACTAGGTTCTCTCAAGCTGTGTCCTGGTTATGCATGAGGAAATCCCAACAGTGCTGCAGGATTTTGTGATAGGAGATTGTGAGCTGGAGGAACATGCACTGTTGCTTTGCTGCTTGTGGACACAGCTCCAATGGGGTTGGAACCAGACAAGGTGGTGGAGTGGGCTAGTCACCTGTCTATGCTATGGCAAATATTCAAACTTTTGCAGAGAAAAGAGAAAGGGGCTTTTTTCTTTTTCAAAACTTTCTATTCACTTCCCACTTGTGGCTTTTCTAGGCATTACACTAACCATAGACTAATAAAGAGCGAAATGACATAAAGTTTTATCAGGAAGAGGGTTCAGTGACACGAATCAGCCTTAGGAGGGAAGATGCTGAGTAGGTATCAGGAGCCCATGGGCTTTTCCTTGCCTCTGCCACTGCCTTGCCTCCCATCCCATCTCACATGAGAAATTTAAGACCTGGGACTTTCTCTTGTTCCGTGCTTGAATATTGCTTAATAACAACCTGTACATACTACTGTAATATAAAATACAGTAATAAACCTCCCTCAGACACCTTTTGGAGAGCTGTTAAATAAACAAGTAGGAAACAATATAATGTAAGGTGCAATTTACAATAGCTCATAAATATTTATGCAGCATGTATAATGATGTCATGACCACAGAGAGTTGACCTCACAATACAGTATATTGGCTGCAGAAATTATGCAAGTTTCAGAAACAAGAGCAAACTATGATTAGGAAATCCCCTTGAAAGTAAACTGGTCTTTAACTATCTGCCCCTGAGCTCCCTGTAAGTAACTTGGCAAACAAGTAGGTATTTTTGATGTTGGGACTTTCCATGGGAATGGGATCCAGCTGCTCATGCCAGTGGTTACTGTTGTGACTGCTTTTGCTCTCTTAAATATCTTTTGGTTAATTTTGTGTAAGTGTGGACTCAGCTAGTCACCATAAACAGGGAACCATTTTAATCTCTGTTTTCAAAAGGGGAGATGCTTACCAGCTCTTTCCAAACACCAGATTTGATTAATAACTATACCCACCTGCTTTGCCACAGTACATTTCCTTCAGTTTTTGCTGGTTTTGATACATCTGAAGTGCTTGATCATCTGTGCAAGTGTACAAACAACCACAGAAGAATGAAGATATGGAAATTTTGCAAGGCAATAACAAAGATATTTTCATCTCTTTACTTTCCTTTACTTTTTCTGAGACCCAAAGTGTGGTAGAGCTTAGATGGTCAGTTGTAGGCACAGGAAGGATATTTTTGAGGTTTCAGGAAACTCTGAGAGGTGACTGTTTACTTGAAACAAGACCAGATACCAAGCTCTGACTTGTGCCCAAGTTCTCTTGAAGTGTGAGGAGTGAAAGGCTTCAATCCCCTTTTGGTACCTCAATAGTGTAAAGCCTCACCTCTGCAAATACAGGGGCACTTCAGTCTAGAGAGGTGATTGAAACTCTTACAGACAGATCCTTATCAGCTTTTTTGCTACCCAGTTTATGTACCAGTAACCGCAGATCCAGAGGAACAGGTAATTCAGAGCTGGCTTTAACAATCACAGTAAGCAGTGGGACACATACTTCATGAGCTATCCAGCTTTGAACTCTGTGTTGTCATGGCTAGATGGCTGTCTTTCTAGCCCATCCACCCGATTTAGTTTAGGGATAAAATTAGGGATATGCATATGCTTTCTGTGAATGGTGTGTACATTGTCATCTGTAAACAGGTGGATGTGAGCCTGCTCCCAGCTGAGCCTACGCTGTCTTGGAAGGAGATGGAGAGGAGAGTAGTGAAAGCCTTGAAATCAGATTCTTCTGGTGCTGCTCAGTGCAAGATGATGTTGGCTCAGTCTGTTTCTGCAGCACAGAAGGAGGTTTTAACCTTTAATTTTGTGCTGCTGTGGTCAAGGAGTCTAATTATGGCTTTCTGTTACTCTGGGATTCTTGGTAGCTAAATAGGTGTGTTGGACTTCCATCCCTTTCTTCATCCCACTGCAAGGCAGACAAACCCAAATAATTTATTTCCTACATGGGAAGCAGGTGCTTAGTGAAGGGCATAAATCCTATAGAGCTAGGGAAAAAAAAACCAAAAAAACCCTGAACAGTCAGTAAAATAGATGCTAGGGAAAAAAAAAATACAAATCAGTAATTCTGCCACCAGGCACCTGCTGGCATTGTCAGCAAAATTTAGTAAGAGAAGTGTACTGAGCCACATGTTTTGCAAATGCTTTTTTCGAAGCCTGTTATAGGTCTCTCTGCATGTTTATTTATTACTGTCATCACAGCACTTCATTCAGGCTTTTAAAATGATTCTGAAAGGCATGAGGTTTAACATCCACAGGTCTGATGTCATGCTTTAACCTCCAGACACCTACTAGCAAGGGCAGAAGCTGGGTGACATTTTTTGCATTGTTCCAGCAGCACGTCTCTTAGGCTGCCTAGAAAACTAACTGGGGTGAGAGGAAGAGGTCATCTGCACACTCACACCATCAGTCCTTGACCTTTCTGTTAACAATATCCACAAGATGTCCTTTCTGACAGCTGCAGCACAGAGCTATTTTGTGATAGGGACACATGTCCAGGCTGAAATCATCAACTAATTTCATCTAAGCTGCAGAGCAGCTAGCAGAAACTTAGCACCTCTTGGCTGCTCCAACAACTGCTCTGGTTCTGAACTAGTGGCCTTTTGGTGACAGGCTCTGATATCCTATTACCAATTCCCAAACCATCCAGCTCCTCTGAACACATGCACACTCAAAAAACAATTACATGCAAATGTAAATGGCTCTGAAGTGCCTAGTGATAGAGACGTGACCTTCACCTGGGTCGGGTGGCTGGTGTGAGACAGCATAAACTGGAGGTAAGCTGACACCTACAGAGTTGTTGTCTTGGCAGTTTCAGAAACAGACTCTAGCCCCACGCCCTTGCTGTCCTTTGCTTCCTCTCACCTGCACCCTCCTCATGGACGATAAAAATGAGATGCAATACATCACTTTTTTGATGGCTCTATTTTCAATAGAAATGGGAGATCAGGAACTTGAAATGACTTGTGAGATTTACATTCATCTGCTGTATCAGGTTGTTAAGAAGCTGTAGCTCTGGTCACTTCAAAGCACTTGTTATTTTGAAAAATTGGCCAGAACTTCAGCTGGTGTACATCAGCACAACTCTGTTGCTTCAGTAGAGCTGATTTACTCCAGCTGAGGATATGGCCTCATATCATATGGCTGTTTCTTAACTTAAAATATATATACAATGCTGCTGAACACAGGCAGAGTTCAGGATGAGAGTAAAGGAGAATTCTTTGTAGGAGGATCTTGTTCCTGATAAAGACATTTATAGTAAATGATTAGAAAATTATGTGTCCCTACATTTTCTAAGCATGCCACGTTTGGATATAATTGTGTTACTTTGAATATTATTACTTCCATTTACAAAGTGAAATTCCAGCCCTGCTCTTTGAAAATTTGTCCCTTCGTAGTTAGTAAATCATAATTATACTATCACAGTGGTTACCAGTGTACCCTGAGGGTCAATGGACTGCTTCTAAGAGAATCATAGGAAGTAACTAAGAAAATCAAACCTATTGTTAATAATGCTGAATTTATCATGCAAGGATGTGCAGCACCACTGAAAAATGTTTCGGGGATTGTAATTTGTAGAAGGCTGGAAAACATTTTCATGAGGTAATATTTCTCTTCACCTTTCTCATTGTTTTTCTTCATGTTCTGGTACCATTTAGTATTCCATCCCTTTCTGACAGTGTGTTTATGTTTTCTTTCGCTTTGTAAGACAGGATCTTGGATCTTTAAAATGTGTCTGGCTGATCTGCCTGCTGCCTATAAGGCATCAGTGAATGTTAAGATATTATCCCTGTAGTCGGAGCTTCAGAAGTGGCCATCTGTGGTGGCACCTGAAGAAAGGTTTTAGGACAGTCATTTGTCAAGATGTTATGTTCCCATCCTAACAAATCAAGTGCCTTATAAGTCAGCTGTGCTATCCTTGGGCTTTTTATATATTTGCCTTTATTTGGTTCCTACCATAACAGATCACGAATATGTGTCTTACATAACAGTGGTGGTCCTGGTGAAATCCCTGTTAGAAACCCACAGCAAAGCACTGAACCACATTTATAGTAAAAATATAATTTCTTCATCAAACAATGCACAGAGTAGACAAAGTGCCTTTAATAGCACCCTGACACAATGCTGACCTGGATAAATGGAAACTCTCTGTCCCTGAGCCCTTTCTTTGTGTTGTGTTCAAATTCTACAAATTCTACCATCAGCAAAGCAGATCTCTGAAGGGGTTTGCTCCCTTGCTTTTTCATCCTTTAGATTCTTATGGCTGAGCTGGGACAGAGGGAATGCATTTCCTTCAGGCACCTCATCAAACAAGGACTTCAAAAAAAAAAAAAAAAAAGCTCACTTTTTGCTAGCTATTTTGAAATTGTGAAATTGGAGTCAATTTAAAATTTCCAGGACAGCTTCTCACACAGGCTGACATATACACTATTGAATCAAAAATCTATATAATGAATACCAGGATGAGTAACCATGAGGATTAAATGCATATATCATTATGAGAATTGTTACTTATTCTTACATGCATTATAAGGGAGAAACTTTGTTACTAGGTTCTCTTCAGTCTGGAGCAAGAGTTTGTGTGAGGATTAGATAGAAGGCAAAGAAAAAAAAAAAAAAATCTCTGTTTGCATCCACAGCTTCTGTGAGTTAAATGCATTTATTTGCTGGGTGGTAACCTTACAAGGGATATGAAGGTGCTCTGAAACTAAGTGTCAGGAATAGCTGATCAGAGTGATTTTTAAAAAATTATTATACAAGGCATAAGAATGGGTAAAAATTGCCTATTTTCAGCAGGAAAGTAGCAACATATTCATTAGGAGTTATATACCACACAACTCTTTCCCTGCAAAAAGGAGGATACTTTTTCTTTTCCATTCTCTCTCTCCTGCTGTCAAAATGGAAAAAAAGGACATAAAGGAAGAAGAGGGGAAGAACATGAAAAAAACATAAATGTGGAAAGGCAAAAATAATAATATAAAAAAAAATATATCTGTTTTCACTGCAAGAGGAAATAAATTTGAAGGAAATTAAAATATTCTTAATGTTTTTTTGTCCAGAAATAATTCTTTACCAGACCAATTTGTGGTAAACAAGGGCTCATCAAAACCACATAATAAAAAATGCTTTTGAAAACAGTGGAGACTTGCAACTTAGATGTGAAACAGCAATTGAAGAAATCTCTCTGAACATATTTAACTATTCACCTAGAATCCTGTTTGAGATTGTAACAGAACAGGTTGTTCCAATACAATATAAAACCATTTCCAGTTTTTTTTCCCAATGATGTGTTTTTGTCTTCTCCATTCAGGCCTGCCCAGAACAGTTGTGCACTTGCACAGCAAGCTTGACTGAGGAATTTATCTGGTTTAAAAGTAAGCCAGGAAATTGAAAGAGATTTCCAGGTTTCTCACCAAACTATTGGGTGGCCATCAGTGTGGGTCCTGGCACTCAAGATCCAAATATTCTGTCTGGAAACACCTTGACTTTGCATGTAGGTCTTGTCCCATGTTTCATTAGAGGTCTTTGGGATGCTGACTTTCCCTAGGGAAATTTTGGAAATGAGGTTTTCTGTATTGTACACCATGAGGCCGACCCAGGACCTTTATATATGAAACAGGAAATATAGTTTGCTAAGCCAGAGCTCTACTTCTGCCTTGGCTTTGAATGTGTTGACTTCGCTGGAGCTACCTTTCATTCTTTCATTCATGTAACAGCAGGCAGGAAGATATTTAGTGTTGAGCCTCATAACACTTTAACTAAGGAAAAATGAAAAAAAAAGTGACAGATTCAAATTCTGTAACCTCTGAATTGTTTGTTTCCATATATCTAAATGCATCAAATGACCAAAAATATCACCACAGCACCTACCTTCACGGAACATATTATCAGTTCTGTTTCCTCTGATTAGGTTGAGAAAATGGAGTACAGAAAAATTAAACCCAAAGCCACAGAGAAAATTTGTGCCACAGCTTGGAGTAGAACTCAGATCTCCTTCAGGAGTATTTAATGAAATAAGCCATGCAAATATAAGTGCAATTGTAAGTAGTCTAGCAGGATCCTTTTAGTGAGGCCTGGGTGGGCAGAAATACCTGATCCTTTTTAAACTGGCATGGAAAACAAGGCAGGCACCATGCAGTAAGTGCCCCTCCATCTGGTTTTAACCATCTTGCATTGCTGTATGCTATTTGCCCAGGCTGGGGTGAATGCCTGGCCTAAAAAACTTGTCCCTAATACATGCAGAAGAGTTTTTGTGTACTTGCATTTGCTTTCAGATAATTTTTCACCATGTCCATCTGGACCTTTTTTTAATGTATTCCTTCAGTACCATTAGTGAGGCAGTGCAATGCCATTTTTCTAAGGTCCTGAATGTTTACTTCTCCAGGTAGGGTGATTATGGGCATGATGGAATGATGTCTTTAGTCAAGTGTAGATCTTATCTTCCAATGTAACAAGGTAGCCTAATGAAATGAGTTTTATTCAAAGATCTTGTCTCATAACGCTTCAGGAAAACATGATAAATTGAATGATTCTTTTAGCAAATGCATCACACAAAGCACTGGCATATTGCTTATGAAGTTTAATTTTGTAATAGTTCATGGGGTATAATATACCTGTAGCTATTTCAGTGGAATGAATTTTACAGGCTCATTACAAAAGCAGAACTGTTGTCCCAAAATATTGCTTTTCTTGTTGAAGTGTTGTTCAGATTCAGGGCAATTTGCATGTATAACCTCCAAGGAATTGCTACATCTCACTTTTACGTTTTTTTTTCTTTTATTGTTCTATTATTATGAACTATGGTGAAACTCTTTTATTTAAATAATGAGAGACTAGCTGTTATTAGCAGCAGTTTCACTGACTGAATGTGGCATGCCAAATCTAAATCCAGAAATAGTTATTTTTTTAAACTAGGAAAAGTTTGGTTGTTTACCAACTTAAATAATGTAAAACTAGAAAAAAGTAAAAATATTGTGATTTGGACATAATTTTGTTCTCTCGGATTTCAGACTGGTGGTGTATGCATTACCTTTAACGGGAAAATGACTGACCCAATTTACTTATAAAAATGAGAAATTACTTTCTCAATACAATGTTTCCAACAGTAATTCTGCATTCCCATTACTGTAGAATTGTGCATAATGCATGAAAACTTAGGGGGAGCCTTCGGTGTACATAACCTTGTAAATTTGGACCTTCCTGAGCTTGTCTCTGACTGTGGTGGCTTGGGAGAAGAGCACTTGTCACTCCCTTACAGGCAAGACTTTCATCCACCTGGGATTTCCAAGTGCATTCCCAGGAGCAGTGGGGTGTCCCATCTCTTCCTTTCATGAGAACTCCCCTCCTGCTTCAGCAGATCTGCCACATTTGTGCTTTTGATAGCTGGGAAAATAGTAAATATTGAGTTTATAATTTGTTTCAGTGGAAATGGGTGTGGGGGTCACCTAGCAGACGGTATAGGTATAATTTAAGTGACTCAAGTTTTTGGCAAAGCATGCACTCAGTGTCTCCTGGTGACTGAAAACTGATACTATAACCATTTCACCATCTATCCTTTCTTACACAGGAGACGGTATTTTCAAGTGCATGGAGTTGCCATGCAGTGCTGGTTCCCAGAGAACACCAAACTCATCCTCCAGTGTGTGCTGTGCTTATAACCAGCACATATAACTACCACCTCAGCAACCTGAAAACTGGGTGAGAGAAAGAGCTCATGTAAATCCAGATCTTGCACCTGTTGAGGAGCAAGAAGCATAGGTTCCTAGGTTAAGGATCTCAAGGCACTCCTAGGTAGAGCTCTTTCGACACAGATTATAAAACCTCTGGGACCACCACAACTGATGGGGCTCCTTTCTTTTCTCTGGCTTTTTCTCAGCTCCATTAATTTCTCCTTGCCTTTTTCTTGCCTATAATATCCCTAGAATTAGAATAACCAAAAAAGTAACAAGGAAAAAATTAACAAGGTTTGTGGAAGCAAGATCAAAGAGCAGAACTGAAGTCCATTCCAACTGATGTGAATTTTTCAGAAGGTTAGAACAACACAGGCTCTTTTCATTCTCTCATTCTACATTGTTTGTGTTACAGTAATCTTTAGAGGAGCCTTAAGAAACTGGAGCCTCACTTTGTAAGGCACTGGCTACCAAATACTGGCTAGATCCTCAGCTTCATTGGACTCATGCCAAGCCTGAGTACCAAGGCTCTGAACCCATCTTTTCTGCAATATGGAGAGGAAACACCTGGGCTCAGGAAGCTCAGATTTGGAGCCTTTACATTCTAGCATAGCAGCAGAGCTCATTACTGCTAACGTTAACGCTGCGGCAGGGGGCTTGATTGATTTGCCCTAAGTCATGCAGCAGGCTGTGGCAGAATTGGTCTCCTGAGACCCAGACTCAGGCTCTCAGTCCTTTTCTGTCTGTCTGAGGAAATGCTGTCTGGGAATTGTGCCACTCAGGGAAGCGGTTTCCATGTTTTGGTGATGGGTTGGAGAAGTCCATGGGCACAGTGACTAGGAAGAGCAAGTGTGGTACCTTTGCTGAAGTCTGAATGCAAACTTGAAATGTTTTGGGTTCTGGGGGGGTTAACAGGCTAGAAAGCAGTGAGCTGTGGTATTTCAGTTCATATTATTTAACCTAGTTGTGATGAAATGCTCCTTTAATTGATTAACACAAACCTCTAATTTTTTACTCTTCAGTGAATAAAATGAACTTTCAGTAACTTGTCTTTGAACACTGAAAATTGTCAAATATGTATTTAAGCTAATTTTTTTTTTATAAATCTGCAAATTGTATTCAATTTAAAAACTGGATTCTCAAGATTGCTGATTCTCTGTATTCATTTTTTATTTCCTTTCAAAGCACTGAAAGATGTTTCAGGGGCTGTACAGTTTGGAGTCTACTTCTCTAGATCTTTCCAGACATTATTGGTTAGTATGTCCATGACATTTAGCTTGCAACTCTTTATAAATAAAACTTACAGGAGCATTGAACATGGTAGAATATGCCATGGTATAAAAGAGTTAAAACTCTCTATGGAATTGAGTTTGAAATCTATATAATATGTGTAATGTATTGCACATATATGCCACAGTCAGTATCTTTAATCACATTTGGTGTTTCTGTCTGTCTGCATATACTTCACAATTTTTTCTTCTGTAGCTTCAATTAGTGTTTAATGAACTTAGCGAGAGTTAATTATTAAAAAGTGACTTCAGGGGTCAAGCCTGTTTTACATAGATCCACAAAGACACAGCATGAATGTGGTTTTGCCACTATGAAAATTGTAGTGAAAAGACTGTTATTTTTTTTTTAATCAAGGACTAAAAAGCTGACCTGTCTAAGTATCCTTTCCACAATTCTCCAGCATTATTGCTGCATACATTTATAAAGAAGCAATCTTCCCTGTGTTCAGGTGTTCTGCTCTTACGAATGTAACTGCAAGCATCCATTTAAGTCTGACAGCATCATTCAGTTCTTTTTATGTTCCTCCTCCCTGCTGATTTAAAAATGTTATGAAATTGAAGTAGACTGCCATAAGTACAGTAACAATATGTTATTTTCCCATTAAGTACTATGGGATGTGGTGTTACATACCTTGCTGCAACACTTTTGATAATTAAACATTGAGGAGGGGTGCTGAATGTAATTCTTTTTAATGACATCAGAACCACAGTGTTAATGCAGAATCAACATGCCTACAACATTTTAGATTTAAATCTGTAATTTTTTACAGGCAACATTTGCATTTTGATGAATGTCTTGCACTTTCCTTTTAATATTTGAGCTGAATCTCAGGCTGGTGTGGGATAGACCTATATTGCTCTTCCATTAGACCTTGTTAATGCCTGAGCTGTCAGACGTAGTGCTGGCTTCTCCTGGCCCAATGGGGAGCAGAGGGTTGTCCCTTATCTTGCATGTAGTAAGGACAGAGAGGCAGCAGAAATCTTTTGTACACTCAGACCCTCCCATGCCCTACAAGTGGCAGTGCATGCAGAGTGAAGGGCACTCTTGTCAGGCTGACCCATGACTCAGTAGTGCTTTTGAGTCACCTTTCTGCTTGGCTATCTTTAGGGAATGGGTAGATTTGCCTTACATGCTGCTTTTCTGTGCAGCAGTATGCCTCACATCCTACCCCAGCTTTCGCTAACTAACATTGTCAGCTGATTAATGTTGCATGGCTGGTAATACTGCTGTAGATATTCAGATTTACCCTACTGATCCCTAATACTCTGTTCTAAATAATTTTGGGAGCATAGTGCATGTTTATATTTGGCAAAGGAGTCCAGAGACAATGAACTCTCTGCCTGACATCCAGAGAGGTCAAGCTCCCATTAATCTTCTGCTGTATTCAAGGATCATTGTTGATGGCTACTTGGAAGATTCAGAGCTGCCACTGCAGTAGCTGATGAAGATGAAAGTCAATCTCCTTTGCACGTAGGCATTTGGTGGTGGCTCAGAAGGAAGACTCAAAAATCTGACCTTTAGGTTTTCCTGCTCTCCTTATGCTACAGCCATGCAGGATAAACTTCACCTGAAGTGCCAAGGCAATTTAGACAAAAATTGCTGAGTACAAGTGGTGTTTGTTACTGTGCTGTTCATCTGAGCCTGCAACAGCTGATTTGAGGAGGGATAGTGCATGCTTTGTAATGATGGAGACTTGTTAATTTGAGATGAATTATTAAGTGGTGACAATAAATGAGCATAGATATGTAAACAAATAAGCAATGACAAGGAAAGGCGGGAGAGCAGGGTAAGAAAAATGGCAAGGTTTCCTGAGGATTGGACAAAGATGTTTCTCTGGGATTATTTTGACTGGTGTCAACTCTTCCTTTTATTTGGGAGCAATTTCTTTCAAAGCAATAAATATTTGAAAACTTCATATTTATTAAGTGTTAATTTTACCCCTAGGCCTTCTAAGCAAAAAGTTCAAAACACAACACTGGAAATACACACAGGCTCCATCTGTTCATCTCCTGCTGCAAGCTTTGAAAAGTGTCACCCAAAACCTTCATTATTTCTAGTGGTGATATTTTTTTTCAGGTTTTGGATCCTTGCTTTATCCTTCAATACCTGAACCTTGCTTTCTGTAAGTGAGCTCTTCAGCAGCTGGAACAGTGATGCCCAGTTGCTCACTACAGCTCAAGGAGGTCAGGCCATCACCTGAAGGTGGCTAATTTCCATTTCTAATTATGGCCTCTGGGCAGGCATCCGTATTCAGGACTTTGGCCCACTTCAAACCAAAGAGAATTTCCCACTGCTGATACCAGAAAATTACACACAAAGATGAAATATAGTACCATTTTCTTCCAGGAGCCAAATAAAGAGACAGCACTATTATTTAGGTACCTCTTTCAGGGTTTAGTACATGCTCACAATTTAGATTTTGGGAGCACTATTTATGGTCCACGTTGCTCTCCTGTCCATCTCCTAACACTTCTCCTCAGTATTTCCCTTTCTTCAGCAGTTCCCCAGACCTTCTCTGTCTCACAGGCTGAGATGATCAGCATTTGAATAATCAGCGTTGACACTCTTGAGTGCCATCATTAGGGTTAGGCTAAATCCCTTGGGAGGAACAGAGCCCTAGCAACTCACACTTTGCAGAGCATTTTCTTTTGTTGTCTGCATGTTCAGCACCAAAGGGCTTATGATTTACTCAGTTTTTGAAGTTCTTTTTCTAATTTTGTTGGTCATTTAAAGAGAACAACTCTTCAGGTTCTGCAGAACACCTATCATAAGAACACCAAGCCAGTCAGATGCCATGGACAGGATACTAGCTGGATCTGCTTTGAAAGGTTTTTAATTTTTAAAATTTTTTTTTCCTTAGGAATTAAGTTTCTGGTTATAGTAAGTGGAAGCACTATACATCTGGTATTTCAATGTTTCTGTAAAGTCGGCTGTTTATTTTTATGAAATATGGATTTGAATGCAGCACTTAAAGCTTTAGATTTCACGTGTACTTTGTTCTTGCTGGGAGAATGCAAGAATTCCTCCTCCTGTGTTATACAGAAAAGTGCATATAATTGAGTTTTGTGTGATAGCTCTTTCCAGTTTTAAAGAAGACATAATTGAGGTGTAATTTCACTGCTATCCCTGGACTTCCTAAATATTATCAAGGAACCTTGGTCTGCTGAGAGACCTGACCTGTTAGCGCTGTGCTTTATGCTAGGTAAAAGAAATGTTTGTCATAGAGAGCAAAGAGAGGTATTAGTACTCACTGCAAAGTCAGGGCATGAATTGAGCTACATATAAAGGCAAAACTTGAGGGAGAATATAATCCTGGGTGGACATAAAGGGAAGCTGCTTTTGAGGAAATACTTGAACAGGCAGAGCATCATTCTAGGAGATGAAATTGGTCTCATTAGCTAGCAAATACAAGAGGCTCAGTAAAGACCGCTCATTTTGAAAGAAAGCTGAAGATTTCTCATTTTACCACACTCAACAATGTTGGTAAGCCAATGTTGATCAGGATGTTGATCATCACAAACAGTTATTGTTTGATAGTACTGGTCTTTGCCCATGATGATCTTGTGAGCTCTGGTCCTAGGACTTCTAAGTTGCTGCAGCCAGACCACTCTGAATTTGTTATTTCCCCAAGTGCATCTTTCTTCTCCTCTGTTGTTTCTCTTTCCCTCCTGGGGGATGCACTGATCCAGGCAGACCACACTGTGTGACACAAATATTTTCAGCCTTTCTTAATGGGAGTGTGCTAGGTCAGTGTCCTTGTCTTCCTTGTTCAGGCAGTGTTGGGTTAGGATATCTGTAACCTCAAACTTGGATACCCAGCTTGCTCCTGGGAAGTCTGGACCTTCTCTACAGACCAGGCTGAGACTAGAGATACTTGCCTTGCAACACCTTCCATAGGATGACAACTTATAAAACATCGAGAAAGCTGAGTCTTACAAAAATCTCTGTTATAAGCCTACAGAAACCCCAGGGTTTCAAAGGGACCGTTCATTTTTGGGTGTTTTACCCAAGCAGTAGCCATTCCTGAGGACCACAGCATCTGTTCTGTGTCTTTTCTCATCTGGGTGCTCCTCTGCCTTAGAGCTACAAGAGCCTTAAAAGTTACATTTTAAGCTTTACAACACTTTAAGAGTTGGTTGCCTCTCACAGAGACCCTTCTCCTCTCCTTAAATGGAATGGGCATCTTATTACGGTTTTAACTGACTGGTTATAATGGATTTGCACTTAGGAATCTAAGTTCCTTTAACAGCTTTTTTAAATTCCAGACATAGGGGTTTGGGTGGAAAAGGCTGCAAAAAGAACAAGAAGTCTTTTAATTAAGTGTGTATATTCCTCTTTATACCCCGAGCTGGTCGTAAACCTGGGAACAGGACCCAACTGTTCAGTTTCTAGCTTCAGTCATTCAGCCATACAGAATGTTCTTTTTGCCATTAGAAATATTAATAACAATGATTTATCATTATTTCACCTTCAAAGGGAACAGTAAAAAAAGACAGGTGAAAACATGTTAATGCAAGGAAAAATCACTGACTCCAGATTTGACTTAAAGGTTAGGAAATGTGAACCAATTTTTCTTTTATAAGAGAATATGTCATTTTAACAACATAATTTTAGTGTCATATGATTTTTCTTTGTATTAGCCTTTCCTTTTGTTTCATCTTCTGTTAGGCATAAGAAGCCAGTTCTCAGTGCACAGCCCTCAGTGCTAGGCATTTTGTATCCAAGAACCTGACTTGTTTCCCCACTTTCAATTTATACCTCTACGCGAGATGGTAACATATTGAGATATCAGTCAAGCTATTAGGCTGGCTGTAACTATTTTTAATAAAATACAACAAAATGATAGAAAAAATATTTGAAAAATGAGGATTTGACGTCTTTACATGTGTTATAGATTCTGAACATGATGTGCAAATGGTAAATTCTGAAAAGTTATCTTCCGTATAATGTCATTTCTGCAGAACTCTCTTGCCTCAGGGTTGTGAATTATTGTGCTGTGAACATTATAGGAGAGATTATTTACAATAAATCGTGTAAAACCCCAAATGTTTTGCAATCAGAATATGTCAAATGCTGAGGAATGAGGAACCCCCTTTGGTTTATAACTTCTTTCAAGCATGAGCCAAAAACTGCACAGTACCGTTCCTAATGGAAAAGCATCCAGACCAATCTTTATAAATACTTATCACAGTCCCATAAACTAACCTATTAGAAGAACTTGACATTTTCATTTATACCTGCAAAACTGTTGAAAAAAAAAGTTATGTAGGCTGAGGTCTCTAATGCTTTGTCAACATTTTTTACGCACAAAATAACATAATATAAAGAGTTGCTCATACAATCTTTTGGCTGACCGTCTATTATCTAAAATAAGATTTATCTGAATAATGTGAGTCATTCTTTCTCCAGTTTCCAGTTTATGGTGTTAGAATCATTGTTTTTTATTTCTCCAGTGCAACTGGTGTGCTGCAAAAATCTACTGCAATGTTCACAGGTAATAATGTAACAGGAACCTTTGCAGTAGTTGTGAAATTAATATGGGACCTTACATTTGTAAAATGTTAAAGGTTTTTTTTATCACAAGATCAGGAAATTATTTCTGACGCATCACTCATCTGCAATATTTGATATATGTATTTATGCTCTGTATCAACACTTGCATTTAAAAAGGGAAGCAGAAAACAGTGTGCTGGAAAGGATGTGGGCAGGTAGGTCAGCCCACAGATTCTCTTGGACTGCCCCAACTTAAGTATTTTGGTGGCAGATACAGAAAACTTTCAGAAAACTTTTGGGAAGGCTGTTGAGAGAGGTTCGGTATGCTCAGGGCTTGTAACAAGACTCACAAGTCTACTAAAAAACCCAGAAATGGCAAGACAGAATATTAGCATTAACAGCAGAGAGTATATGCCAACATTATGAATTCCAACAAAATATAAGATGTATGTGGTGTCTAATGGGTCACAGGACAGGATATTTCACCCTTAAAACCATTGAAGAAATGTTGGACTGGAGCCCAGTGAGTAAGATAAATATTGAACCTAATTCTAAAACTACATGACAAAGTTTCTTACAGTGTTGCTGCCATATCCTTCATTAGCATAAACTTTTGTGTCTCCTGCTTTACAAGTAATTTACAACCTGTTTCACTGAATGTGAATGCGGAGATGCTTAAAGCACAGCCATGATGGCAATGAGAAGAACAGTTCCTGCACTTGACTACCAAATACCCAAACACTCAAAACAACTCTGCTGCTCACTTCAAAGCAGTCTTTTTGAAAAGGAAAAAAAGAATGCAAGGTTCCCCAGGAAATCTATTCTTTATCAATCACCTGCATCTATAGTCATGGAGATACAGCATTTTGGTGGAAAAACCAAAGTATTGATTATAAGACCACATCTCTGCAGCCCCACTTTCTTTCCAGATAGTTTTCTGAAAAGCCTGGTGCTTACACACCACCAAGGAAATTAAACAATTTTCTTGGAATCCAAGAAGTTGTCTTGGAAGACACTGTATGTGTTGTTACCCAAAAGTATAGGGCAGAGGGTATATTTTAAAAGAAATTACGTGAAAAAAAAAAGAAGTACAAATGTTATTTCAATTCTATATGCCCCCTCTGACATTTAGTGGTTAAGACTGACTGCTAAATCCCCCACTCCCCTAAAATATCAGGTAAAATACCAATATGCAAAAGTAAGACTTGTGACATCCATGTAAGGAAACAAATACTATTAATTTTTCAGAAATTGTGATGAAAAATGTGGTTTGTAAACTTTGTAATTGTATATTTCATTTTGACCTCAAAAGAAGTATATTTCCAGTCAGCTCATAGAATACATTCCTGCTGATAACATTTTACTATCTAACTTATTTTTATATTATTTGGAAACTCCTGCAACAATGATTTTCACAAAGATGTTGAAATACTTTGACCAGAGAGCAGATTATTTTTACCTTACACAAAAATTGGTGTCCATTGACAAGCAAATCAAGTAGTTATGTGCAATTTTCTGGTATTCAAGCAGAAAATTCTGTAGAAAATGTCTAAGATATTGCACAGAAAAATAATCCACAGTGCATAGGACACCAGCACAAAGAATGGCAAATTAAAGGTTGCCAGGAACAAAGCAGAGCTCAATAAAATGCAGCACATTCCATTATAGGTAAGATAGATTAGCAGAAGACATACCCTGTATTTTATACTTACTTGCCAGGTAAGATATTTCTCTTTCTGTTGATCACTGCCTTTTGAGTTGTTTGGAAAATGTTGGTTTTGGGTGCTGTATGGCGTGCAAGCAGCAGCAACTAAATTTCCCTGTCAAAGATATCTTAAGGCTGCAGCATCTACTCTGGTGTTAATTTTTCCTGATGTGGAGGGAATGGTACCAAAGGTAAGGCATATGTGAATGCCATTCATCAGCACTTAGCAGAGATTTTCTGTGCTTTCTCAAGAAGAGTTCATGGTTTGGTTCTAGAGGTGGTTGGTGACCACCTCTACTTGCAAAACACCTCTGGTGACTGCTAGAGTGTCCTCACCACAGGCACCCTCTGTGATGAGTGAAAGAGTTACAGGTCTTCAAAGGGACTCCAAGTCCTTTCCTCTGCTAGGACTACTCTCTAAGATGTTTTCATCTCTTAAATCTTTTTTGCACAGTTGAGGAAGGACAGACTTCTGGTGTCAGAGTCATGTAGCCCTTTCCTCCCCTCTATATTCTGTGTTCTCTTATTAAAAGGAAATAAAATGGTTTGGAAATGTATTCCAGACACAAGATTTTTTCCTTAATATATATTTCTGATGCAGCCACATGCTGGGTCCTTTACATTAAATACATTTGTTGATTCAAGTTTACTTTTGAAAACAGCCTGCTTTGTTTTCTGGTTTTAGTTGTTTTGTTTTGTATTTTTTTTTTCATTTTAAAACCACTAGTTTATTTTTTGTACTTCTTGTCCTTTTAAAGAATGCAGACCTCTTCTTCCATCTCCTCTTGTTTATTTAGTGCTTCATGGAAACACACTGATCTTCACAGTCAGAAGCCCATTGTCAGCCTCCTTGGGTTGCCTCTGGCATCGTGACTTTTAAAATGATGATTTCCATCCACTAAGAGGTAACTTAGTTTTGGTTTGGATTGATCTCATTCAGCTTTAACTGTCCAAAGTTAAAGTATCTACGCCAAGCTAGTTATATGTGCTCCTTCTAAACTTAATGGAGAAAAAGAGATCTCCAGAGGTTACTCACCTCAGCGCTAGTTCCCTGTGTGACTGTCTATTGCCAGAGTGCATGGATGATGAGCTTTGGCTGTGAGTGGACCCTCCCTGCCCATGTGTGTTTTATATTTCCAAGCTGACCTTCACAAGGAAGGGGTGAGGAGCCTGTTTTTGTCAATATCCCCAACACACATACTGCACTGTATGATTGGTACTTGGCCTAAATTGTTTGTTTCAACCCAGCTTAAATCTCTCTCCTTCACATGCACCTTTTGCTCCTGGTAAACAAAAAGAGTGTAAAAAAAGGGTTGTGTTGAGCTGATGCAACTCCAAATACAAACAGCTCTAATCACTCCTCTGATTCACCTTTAAGCATCTAATTTTCCTGTAAAAGGCTTCTCACAGCCATAGGGTTTTTGTTGGCTAAAGACTAAACACTTCTAATGCTGTTTTTCATTCTCAAGACCAGAAGTACAGCATACTTCTTTTGCAGTTTCACTCTTCTTGATTCCCTTCATATTATTAGAGCTTCTCTCTTGGGATCAGCAAAATAATATGTGAAGAATATTAGTGATGTGGAAGCTTGCTTCAGGGTTATCTTTAGATATCTGAGTTGAGCTCCAAAAGCGAGGTACTAAATCTGCCTTGGGACTATCAATACTAGAACAAGTGAAAATGCAGGCTTTACAAATAGACTGTACTCCTTTTGTTCTAGGACAGGAGCAGAAACTGAACCGAGCGTTGAAGTTATTGTCACACATCTGGCTTTACTGGGCTCATAGTGCAACAGCTGACAGAGTAAGGCTACACATGTTTTATTTAAAATACTCTTATATCACAAGGTGTGCAGATAGCAGGGTAAGGCACAACACAAGGTACAAAGGACTGCTCATTTTTGAATATGACCATTCTGAGTGTTGATGGAAATAGTCATACTATTAGACTCTTTGACTGGAGTATATACAATAATAATTTTAAAACAACTTAGAGAAATGAAAATACAGTAATATTGTATATGCCAGTCAAAGAAATTAGACCTCTGATATATGTTATGTACTCTGTAATACCTTTTGCATGGTTGGTGTTTCATCAGTTAAGTGAAATTTCAGTTTTGTAATTACATCCCATTATTGAGATCCACAACAAGCCCTGTTGTTTTCAGGGAGGAAAGCCAACCTTCACTAACGTTTTTGCAAGGACCTATATATTGTCCTTCTCTTAAGGCTGATTGAGTAAGTCTGAAAGTTTTAAAAGAACTAGCTGAGATCTGTACCTGTAAAAGTCTGTGTAGTTTTGTTTTTTTATGTGTGTTTTTTTTTTTAACAGTAAAAATACATACAGAAAACAATTTTTAACTTTCAAAATTATAAAGCTTAGGTTATACAGCCACTAATATTTTTTTTTTGGTAAAGTAAAAGTAATGCATGTTTTTCGTACTCTGTTTCAGGAAGATTTGCATATATGGAACTGCCTAATAATACCTTTTGTCTTCTAAGCTGTCTGTTTTAAAAATTTCAGTCTGTTTTCAAAATAAAAATGCAAATAACCCTTTGGTGTAGTTTGTACATAAATGAATATGATGGGTTTTTTAAATATTTCTTTCTTCAATTACTTAGTCTTGCCCAACAAGTTTTAGTGTTTTGTTACTAATAACTAATGAAGAACAGGTAACAAAGCCACAGCAGCATCTTGTACTCATTAAGAACTGGATGAAGCTAACTTGCACATTGCATGAAGTATGCCATCATATATAGAAAGCAAGAAGTGTCTGGGGCAGCATACACTATTAATTAGAGCTGAAGCTGGACTTCTGTTGTGGCAATCATGACTTTCATGTTCTATTACTTTCATGTTCTAAAAATACTATGCCTGACTTGAAGTTTTATGATTTATATGAGCAGGGGGACATTAGACACATTTCATGAGTGGCTGCAAGCCCAAATTCTCCTCACTAAAGGAATGGAGATGTTCAGCAAGGGCATGGGGACATAAAGGGTGACATAAAGCTCATCCACTTGGGAATGAGCATCTGTGGAGGGGCAGCAGTTCATTATGGGAACTTGAACTCAGTAGGATGAAGCTGGAATAACTTCCATACCCCAAATATTCAAATATTTCGGAATATTTTGTAACATCTTTGTTTCGTATTTCTGAAGACTATTGGTGTCCCTGATCTAGGAGCAGCATCCCATTCCCATCCGTGGGGATGGGAATGCACTTTGGCTGGTGTGGCAGTCTACCCCATTTAAGAATTTCTGCCAACTCCTGGTATTTACTACAGAAATTTTCTTCAGCCATTTCACACTTCCACTGTTTGAGAGTGGTCAGATTGCAGTAACAAGATTGAGCTGGTTTAGGGAACTTATCAACTCTGTCTTGTAGATGTAACGAATTTAAGTGATCAAGCTCATCATGTTTTTTTAGAGTAGTGATAACAAGTTAGGCAACAAAGTGTCATTGCAATGCTTTCCAGTGTTTGGATCCTCCTGTTTAGAAGTGATTAAGAAAACTTAAATGTGAATGGGTGCAGAAATTTGGCGATGGGTGGAGAAATTTGGCGATGCACAACTGGAGGAAAGGGTTAGAAGGTACTTTTCTGACAGGAGCTCCATCAGAGATCAGTAGGTTAATAGGATGCAATCAAAGGTCTTCTTTGAACCATACTTGAACAGATAAAACACTTATGTGGATCCTTCAAGCCAAATAATTGTATTTTGTGCTGAAACAGAAGAGGAACATAAACGTGGATAAATACTGCCTTTTATGTGGGGGCCTGTTGAAGTAGCTGAAGAGCAGTAAATTCCTAAACGATTGGAGCATGATCCTGGTGATACTTATTTGGTCTTGAGGTAGTTTCAAGTAAAGGTAATGACAAATAAAACTCCCTGGTCAGACTGCTTGCATCCTTTTCATTGTCACAGAACAGACACTGTAAAATTAATTTGTCATATTGGTAAAAAACAAAATCACACTACTGATCTAAGGAATTTGAATATTTTTATTCTTGTAATTTGAACTATTACTGTATGAAATTATGTTGATTGGGTATTTCTCCAATTAGCTCATTTTCTTTTTAGATGGGTGCAGACTCTTCTGTCCCAATGCAGTGAAGTCATCTATGAATCATCTTCTCAGTAAATCCATCAAGAGTCATGGTTTAATGACATCATCCTCATATCATCAGTGGGAGCAGAGGACATTTAGAATTGCATAAAATGATAATGCTAGTGTTAGGCTTTCTAGTGCTAGAAATTTTCTAGCAAAAGCAAGCAATTGAGAGATCAGACAAATGAATAATAGCTTCTAAGACCTTTTCTCCTCAAGTGAAAGTCTAAGTGTGAATGGACTTAAACAACCTTAGGGCTTTAATGGAAATGCTTAATATATATGTAAGTGTAAAAAATATATTAATGAACTTACAATGCTTTGTGAGATTTATCTTTCAGCCAACCTGCAAAAAATTTGTAAATAGTTTTTTTTTCTTGGTTGCTTCAAGGTCTCTACTTAAATTCCAGACATCCTTGTTCAGCTGCTTTCTGAAGTGTCCAAATTTTTCCAGGGCTATAATCTACTTTGACTGAAGACAGTCTGAGGAGGACTGATGTTCCAGGGAACATGTGTTTTGAATTGAAGAACAATGATACAGTTTTGTTTGCACTCATAAATAATGAATCTTTTTCTGGCCACAAGTAAAATTGTTTAAATTAGTCTCCTGATTCAGTAATTGATCTGAAGCTTATGCCGTGTCAGAGCTATCAATATACTGATGACTGCATGCATCTCAGAGAGCTCCACTAGTGCTTATGAAGGACACTATAAAAACATAAAGGGGGTTAGAAATGAGCTTTGTGGATTATCTTCAGTTAATGGCACGGCAAATGTCATTTTATGGACCTAATTTACTGAACATTAATAACGCTACAGTTGAAGTAAATCATTTTAATGCCAAGATTTATGTGAATAACACTAGCACTAATTTACCAATGGAATTTACAAAATCCATTTAGCTCGTCTAAGGAGGCACTAAATGGATGTTATGGCTTGATTTTAGACTGCCACTATCATGAGAGCAGGGCAGGCCTGCTCTTCCTTTCTCCCTTGTGTTTGTACATACTGAAAGCCAGAAGATGAGTTCAGCAATAACACTTCAGTGAGTCAGAGAATAGTGCTGAGTGATCAACCCACTTTTTGTGTGTGTCTTCAGCTAAGAGCAGCTGATTAAAATTTTGCCAAAGCAATTCTGAGAAGAGGTGCTTGGAGACTCTACCTCCTGCACAGTGTTCTCCCTGTACTAAGCAGCTTTTATCTTCAGATAGCTAAGCTGATGTGAAGTTTTTGTGTCCTTTAGGGGTGCAGAATGCTACTGGGAGATGAAGATGCTAGGGGTGAACCTCAATGTCCGTGCCCATTTTGGTTATGAAATTATTATCTGCTGGCATTAAATGTAGAATAAACTACAGTATCTACAGTGTGAAGATATCCAGGATGACTGAAGGTCCTTTGTCTTTCCAAGAGGTAATCAGAATCTCTCATGGCAAGTAAGATGCACTGAGCCAGCAAGACTTTATTTAGCAGGCGAAGCTCCCCAGCAGTGTGTCCTGAAGCAATGGAGCAGTAACACTGCAGAACCTTCTGTCTCCATCAAGATGACAGAGATGGTCTTACAGAAACAAATGCAGAAGTCAGATATTTGAAACCTTAGATTTCAAAATTCACAGTCATTTACTGTAAAAAGCTTGCTTGATCTCGTCATGAGATCAATGAGTTTAATATAAATAGTTGACAAACCTATGAACAAAACAAGCTGCAAAAAGAAAGCAAGCAAAAAAGAAATTGATAAATACTATGTTTTTAAATACATAGTAATTACTTAGACACTGTCATAGTACAGAACACAAAAATACAAAATAGATAGATAGATAGATAGATAGATAGATAGATAGATAGATAGATAGATAACCAGCCAGCCAATGGAAGAAAAATGAGCAAACACTGTAGTGTTTGCTAATCAGGTGTCTAGCATGAACATACAAGCTGATCAAATAATGCATAATTATCAGCTTAAAAATTATTGCATAGGGCATTTGATTACTCATGGAAAGTTATGGGCTCGGCTGAGTGTGAGATTTTATGCATGTCTGCTGGAATGGGTTGTTTATGATGTGACATTCTTTAATGGTAAAATGAAAAACAGCACAGTTCTGTGCCAGGACATGAGAGGGTCATAGGGGGAATGAATATTTATGAAGCAAAATAAATATGAAGATGGAACTTCCCTCTCCTTTTCCCATCCCCCACTACTGATTTTTTTCCTGTATAGTCCATGACATGTAATTTACATTGGCTTATATATACCCTGGGACAGCTCATGTCTGTGTTTAGCTCTGATTATGGTGTGGTGATGCAGGTACCCTCTTTGAGAAGTAAGTGCTGTTGAAGATGTCATTTGTCCTTTATTGCTTTAGGAATATTCATGTACTCCTGAAATGCTGCAATAAGCCAGTTTTGCAGGGCTATGGTTCTATTTCATCCATCTATTTTAAGGAAATGTGAATACCTGTTCCTATTCAAACCTCTTGCCATAGGATTTCCCTGTATTCCATACTGTGATGTGTAATGTACTTACTCTCAGGGAAGGGAGGGTTTTCTCCTCATTTTGCAAGTGAGAACCAAAGAAAGAGGCAACTAATCATTACAGAAGCAGCCTGTGGTAGGGTGAGAAACCAGAGAGAAATACCTTACATTCATAGCCTGTGCATAAAGTACCAAGGTGGGTTTTGTCTTTTCAATGTTCTCTAATATCCACTCTTTCGTACTTCTCATCCACCTGCCGGCATAGGTGGTACTTAACATCTTCCCTCAGCTTGTCAGGATGTAATTTGGGTAGACTTTATGCCATCTATAATTTTAGACACATAATTGAAGTGCTTAAGATAGCTTAGAGCACTGAACTCCGCTCCATAGAAAATGGAGAGAAGCATGTTCTTCTGGAAAATAGTTGAGCCCTCCCAAGTTTTAATTTAACTATGGAGATGACAATCTCCTTTCCAGCAGAGGGAGGTTTGCACTGAGGAACTCCCAGGATGGAGACTTCTGTCAGATGTCTGAAGTTGGAATGGATGCTTGTAAGTGAAGTTTCTTAATAGTGAGACAAAACCTTGATGTCCCACAGAGCCTCCTGGGATCATGATGCATTCTAGCAAAATTATCAAAGAGAACTGCTCTGAGGAAGTGTGGGTAAAGTGAAAGCAGAGAAACTGCTAACACTTATCTTTACTCATTCTATGAGCAGGTACTGTGCGATTTTTCCAGAAACACCTCTTTCCAAGAAGTCTGTTTTTCAGTCCTGGGCACAGACATTTGCTAACTTATCAAATAATGAGGTGTTTTTTGTAGTGTGCACAAATGAAGTTGAGAAAAGAGCATTCCTTGTAAATACATTCTCAGAGGAAAAAAAAAAAAACCCACCAGAATTCTGGATGAGACATGACACATGAAAGCACTCAGTCTGACTCATATTATCACTAACTCATCATCACCTTTCTCAATAAAACCAAGCTGCTTAAAAATTGTGTTTAAAATATTTTTTTTCCCAGGGAGGAACAATATTTCGAGTGACAGAGAGGGAATGCAGCAGACAGAAAAGAATTCAATATAGATAAAATACTATGGTTTCACTCTAGTTTTTTTCTTTACCTATTTCTTTTAAACTAAAATTTGTTTTTTTCTGAATTCTTTATGGGCTGTGTTCTACGGGGAAAAAAATGGCCCAAACAAAACAGGCTTTAAGAAGCAAAGTGAATTTCAAAGACAACCTGAAATGACGAGTGAACATTCAAACAACTGAGAGGAAGCATATCCCTCCTTTGAACTCTGGGGGTTAGTATGAGCTGGCAATACTTTCTTTCAGACCGTTCCTCACAATTAAATACAGCACTGATGAAAAGTCAGAGAGGAGATCAACGATGTGATCTGGAAAGAGACTGAACCCATAATGGAGCAATCAAGAGCAAATGCTTTCTGAACATGGGGCTTTCACAGGGATCAAAATAATTGCTTCAACAGTCTGTTTATTTACTAGGGAAGGTACTTGCATTTATTACCCTACTGAGAACAAAGAGCCAGTGCTGGTACCTGGTTGTTTTATTTCCACAACTCTGCTATCACCATCAATAGCTGAGACAAGTTCCTCAACAGAAACAAAAAATGGGCCTACCTGTTTGCCCGTAGTTAGATGGCTTGAAGCAAGAGCATTATGGTGTAACTTTTTCTTCTTGTCTCCAGCTCTCTCCCATGGAAGAAAGGAGCCCATCTGCACTTCCCACTTCCTTTGTTGCCCTAACTTCCTTAGAAAGAGCACCAGAAATCCTTCTTTGAGATGTTGCAGTGTGGGATCTCAGTTTGCGTGATCTTGCTGAGGAAAGTTATAGCTGAGAATTTTCAAAAGGCAAGGTAATTTAGTTATGTCACACAGATGAATTTTATTGTCAGGAGATGGGATTCTAATGGAAAGTTTTGTTTGCATTTTGTATGTTCTGCATTATTTTGCTTCTTGGGATTGACCAGGGATAATGGATATTTGGCTCTGCCTCCTTGTGCAATTTACTGAAAATAGATAATTTTCTGACCTGAAACTGAGAGAACACCATTGTCCATCTAATTCTGTGTTTGGATGCTTATAAACGGTGAGCATGGGGCACAGGGACACAAATCTCTAATCCAAGAGACAACTTAAGGACTTTTTTTCAACATGGGAACAAACCTTTTGGAATTAAGAGCCTCATTGGATGGGGTCAGAGCTCATAATTTGGTTTTGAGCCAACATAAGCAGGGCTTAGGGATGCATCTACTCATTACAGCAGCATCAGGCAGCCACAGCCTCCTGGTGAATCTTGCTCATTGTTTCAAATTCTATTTATATATTTCAAAGTGTAGTGAATGGAAAGATCATAAAATCATGGTGACTGTTCATAGAATTTAGGGAAAACAAAATAAACAGTCACAGACCCTCAGTTAAAAGAATGAAAAAAAATCCACAGTTTTTCTTCAACAAGAGATGTATTCCCATGATGTACATTCTTGGTATAATTCATATCGTATAAAATGAATAGACACAAGGAAAAGCCACAACACGAAGGCAAAAAAAAGAAAAGAACAGGAATGAGTCATTCTCTGGCAAGGAACAATTGTAAGAAAAATTAGTATCTGCAGGACCTGTCTGCAGAGCTTCTTCTACCACTTAGTTACAACAAAGAAAGATTCCATCTTTTAAAACAAGACAATTTTTTAAATAATGAAAAATATCCTCAGAGACTATGACTTATTAGGGTTTTCTCTAGAACAATTAATACTTGAGATTTGTGTCAAGGTAAAAATTAGGATTCCCTTAAACTTATTCTACCTACCTGCAGCTTTTATGTTTCTCATTTTATTGACCTACTCACCTCACTCTAAGCAATTTACTCACTCTGTATATGCCCAGTATTTGAAATGAGTTTCTGAGTGCCATCCAACATAAAAACAAGTCTGATGTAGCTGAATGGTCACAGGTATGTTGCGATATATGTGGAGTATTTTGTAATTTTTCTGCCCATTCTATGGCATCCACACAGCAACTAAGCACCTTTGTGTTAAATCAGCTCTGACTAATGAAGTCCTTGTCTGCCATGGGGTCTTCCTTAATTGGGTACAAGGATTATGTTTTATTTATTTGCCCTTTGTTTCTTTGAGTTTCCTTTTCCAGCACCTCTTTTCTTGGAGGATCCTAATGATTCTTGAAGATCCCCATAGTGGTAAATTTCTATCAGGACACAGCTGTATTGTTCCAGGGGCTTGCCATGTTTCCTCTAGTGTGATTGAACCACTCCCTGAGAGTGGTTGGCAAGGTCTTGCCTTTTTTGGGTCCTTTTCTCACTCTGATTTTGGCAGCAATTTTTTATGGTAGAAGAGAACATCCTTTGTCCCTGTTGTTCCTGTAAGTATAGATGTATGATAGGGCATAGCCAGCTGAGAGCAGATCCTGTGAAGAGGTTCTTGGGGGTCTCTTTGACACCTTCCCATGCTTAGGAAATGTGCTCCAGTATATTTATTTGCTTTTTGATAAGGTACAGTGAGACCAAATCTCCAGATATCTGGTGATACCACCGTGAGCAGTGATGGAAACCCCTGCACAGTTCAGTGTTCACCACAAAACCAGACTTTTAGCAAAACAGTCAAGTAACAATGGACATAAGCAACAACATTTCTTCCTAGAATCAGTGATAACAACCTACCAAAACAAAGAAATTGTATTCAGGTGAAGGTGATGAGTAATTTTGACCTCTATCAATGTAATGTTTTTATATATTTGGCTATTGTGATCTCTCCTATTATGCTTTCTATAACATCCAGGAGTCTATGTGAGGAAAGTAATAATCTAGTAAGGACAGTCTGGAGAAAGTGAGAATAAGCTCCTTCTTAAGTGCTTCAAACATCGCTAATACATAACATGGAAGTCATTATTATGGATATTTGCAGAGAAAGCATTTGTAATGTATCATACACACCTTTGGTCTCTGAGAAAACAAATAATGTGAAGGGCAAGAACACATGATATTACCATAGTTCCAGCCCTTTCTGTTTCCATATTTTTGTGCCTCCATGGGAAAATTACATTGAGTCTTGAATGCATTAAGAGTTATGCATGAAGTCACATGACTTGAATTCTGGACCAGGCAGAGATTAATTGATTTCTAATGGAAAAATATGTGCTTGATGCTCTCATCATCTCAATGCATTTGTCCTTTCCTGCCCCAGACAGTAGTAATCTTTTTTCTATGTGAAAGTTAAATCTGGAACATTATTTACCCTTGTTGATACAAACTGTGAAAGTATAATGCTTCCTTTCCGCCTGCATCATAGGGCAACATTTCCAATTATTTTCGTTTGGTTTGTGGTGGATCCTTTCACCATGCAACTTCTAATTTTAAAAATCAGTTTTGTGAAGAGCTGTCTTTGTTGCAGACAGGCTGTGTCCTGCTGCTGTGTTTTCTGCTAGGGTATGTACCAGAGGTGCATATATCTAGCTAGTAAACAGAATAAATATCTTAGGTTTGTCAGGAACAGGCTGACGAAACGTGTGTGTCTTTAGGGAGTTGGTAGCATATTCTAACACCAGCTTACACCCCTGAGGCTGTGCATCTCCGGCTTCCCTCACAAGGCCATTTAGAAGTGGTCTAAGTTCAGCTCAAGGCTTTTGTCAAACCTTACCCAGCACCTTTAAGGTCTTCATATCAGATGTATTGCTATTCTTACTTTTTACTGTATGGTTGGCCAGACTGGACTGGGTTGCAGTGGGATGTTTTGATCCAGTATTACAGTGTTTTGTTGACATACCTTCATCATGACATGGATTTGACAGAAAAATGCCCTGACTTTGTCCTGCTGGACCGCTTCTCACAGCTGTAACATGTGGCATACGAAATGAATATGTCTTCACTTTGCTTTTCACTTTCATTTCTGGTCTTTTGCTGCTTTTCGGTCTATTTAGAAAATCAGCTCTTCAGGGCAAGAGCTGGCTGTTCTAACACATCTGTAGAGTATAGTTTCTGTCAGTCAAAAGAACAAATGAAATGTGCCTCACTTCTGGTTGTATTCACAGAGTGTGTCTTACTCTGGGGACAGACACAGAGCATCTGAGTCACTTGCACTGACATGTAATGTTTGTAATCCTTGAAGGCTACACCAAGTCCTTCTGATGTGTTCTTGGGCAAAATACTGCTTCTTTGGCAGTGACCAAAAGAATGAGTGCTTTTGGCCTCTCTACCACTGTTCTAGTGATGCAGTTTGTCAGCAAATAACCATCTCTCCTCCATCTTTGGTGGCAAAGCCACCAGGAGCCAGACTCCACTTCCTGGGGATGCCTTGTGATTCTAGAGAAACTAAAATGATATTCTATTTCTAAGAAAATTGTGACTTCATTTCATGAAAATATGTGGTCATGGTATGTAGTCATGAAGTGAGAGATATGTTTGAGGAAGCAATCTGCTTTCAAAAAATGTTTGCCGTATGGGATGAAAAAGAAGCACCTTGCCTTTTACTGCATCCCCTCCAACCTGGTTCAGTTTTGCCTGCACCTATGTGCAAGGTTGCAAGTCCTGGGAAGGTGTGTGCTTTTTTTCCAGCTTTCCTTATACTGAGTACAATCCCAGTGCTGAAGCTCTAACTTTTCCTGTGAAAGATGTTCCAACTTTTTAAACAGCTATTGTTCAAAAGATGTTTCCACTCGTCTGACGCTTCAGTAATTGCCCACCCTGTTTACAGACATGCCAAGCACAGTTCAGAGGCAGATTCTGAAAAACTATTCTACTGTCATCGTTCCTAGTAAATTCACAGATTTAATTGAACCTATCTTTAGAACACACATTTTGTTTCCCAATAAAGTATTCTTTTTGCGACCTCCTAATTAATAAGATTAAGGGAATTTAGCCCAGGAAACTGACAAAAGACAGCATTCTAGGACCCTCACTGAATATTAATATCCATCTTGTAGCAAAAGCAGAACACTTGTTTGTGTATATTGGAGCCCCACTGGTTTAGGTCTTTACTAGGAGAACAACAAAGAAGAGGAAAAAAATAACAAATTACAGCTGAAACAAATCATCAGCATTGCTGTTTTCAAATTACTATATTTCTGGGGAATTTCAGTCAGTTACATGAAAAAGAAGACACCAGTTTCAATGGAGCTTTGATAGTCAGGTTATGTTAATAATGGGAACTCATGTAAAATGCATAAGGTATACCTTACAGATGAAGAAGATTGCTAATAATTATTCTGTATGCTAAGAGTGTAGCTCTTTCTGAACTGATACATAAAGACGCCTTTACATCCCAGTCTAATTACTTATAGACAGTTGAGCACAAAATTACTTTCATCTGTTTGAACATGTGGAAGGAAAGAGATTAGAGAAGTACCTTTCAAAACAGCTGGTTGGCATGTTAAAGAAGAAAACCTACTGGTTCCTCGGTTCTGACTGAAAAGTGCATTTCTTTATAATTAGACCTATTAAAGTAAATGTCATGCAGGGGGATTCTCAGAGGAGGTGACTGGGGTGCACAGCATGAAAAGTCAGTTGCTCTCTTATGACTGCTCCAGAAACTGGAAGTTTTCAAAGATGGGGAAAGATGGGACTAGGTGTTTTGACACCTTGTGTTTTTCCCTGGTCATTTTGTGATTTCTTTTAGTGCATTGGCTCCCATGAAAGAGGGGTGGGAGTTCCTGAGGTGATAAATGGCTGTGTGCAGTCACCACCCTGACCCTTCTTCATCCTTTTCTTTTGCTGTCCTTAAAGAAGAAGTCAATGTGAATGGTGTGGAAAATAATCTCTAACACAGGAAAAATCATATGGAGTGACATCAGAATCACAGAATAATTCTTGTTGGAGCCTTTGCAGTACTTCTGGTCCAACCCTCCAGCCCTCCAAAAGATTGTTTGTGTCCTTTTCCTGTCAGGTTTTGACCGTCTAGGAGAATATCTTAAGATCAAGTTTCAAGAACAAGGGAAGAGTCAAAATAACCAGTTTAATGTTGTATTCTATCCCTGACAGTCACAAGTGGGTAGTCACATTTGGGGGGCGATTTATGAGAAAGTCTGAAGTAATCCTTCCTGTTGCATGCCTCACATCTGTGAGTTTTGGGTTTATTTTATGCAAATCTGGCATCTGTGGCATGTGACTTGGTCTTTTTTTCTCATCATAGGTATTAACTCTTTAGAGTAGATATGACCAAGATGATGCATAGGCAGAGTTTGTGTTCAGTCCAGGTTCTCTTGTATTTCTTCCCTAGATGAATTTTCACATGCACAAAGACAGAAAATTATAAATTAGACTTTACAAGAGATTGCATCAAATAAACAAGAGTTCCACAGCCTTAATATGTACTACTGCCCTTTATCATTAGAAAAGGTCCAGAAAGATGCTTGCTCTTTGCGTCCATCTGGGTATGCTGGTAGTTGGACACTGAGTCTCTAAGTACTTGAAATAATAATGAAGCTGCTCTGTGTAGTGGCTCACAAATGCCAGCTCTTTCTGAACTTACTTTGCTTACCACAAAGGCCTTTGGTGAACCTATTTTGTTTAAGGAAGGATATCCTGGCCTCTCCTGAGCTCATGTTAAGAGGATTAACCTCTTCTTTGAGAAAGAAAAAGGCAGTGTGGTGTGTCACTCCTAAAGATGACTGACCTTTTCATTAGTAAAGTTATTGAAGAGGACGTGGTGGAGCACAGAGCCTGCTGGATGCTTCCTGCTAAACCTCTAGGGCAGCACAGGAGAAAGACTGTCTCACAGAGCCCTGACTCTTCCCAGGGACCTGCACCACACAGCAACCACTGAGTGCTGGACTAGAAATAAAAATAACTGTGACAGCACCAGTCATGCGAAGTCATGAATGAGTTGGCCTTTTTTTTTTGTCCTAACTTGTTTTGGACTTGAAACAACTTTGAATTCGTTATGGAAAGAAGATACTTCTGATTAAAAGATACATCTTGATTTAAAGGACAGCTAGTGTGTTGTACACATAATACATGGCTACCAGGAGCACTACTGATTGCTGATAATTTAATTCCTATAACAGACTAGAGAAAGCTTATTACCTGGCAGCCAGTATTCAATCACTATTTTCTGAAATAAATAGCCTATCAGACAGCTAACGATAAAAAAGTAAACGTGATGTTCTTAACTTTGTGTATTTTTAAATGTAATATACTGTGCTAACAAAGACATCCTAAATGCTGTCTTCCTGCTAATCCTTCTCAATGGCTTTTCCCTGTGTTTGTGGCATGGTTTATTTAAGTAAATGGTATGGTTACATTAATTTTAAAATCTGATGTATCACTAAATAAGATAATAGAGCATGAAATGCACTAAAATACTGTCTTCTGTGTTATACTCACGAGGCTCACGGTTGGTTTTTATTGTGCTGTAGAAAAAGAAAATGTCTTAAAATAAGTAAGTACTACTGGTTGTGTGTTTTCTTTCTTTCATTATCACTGTTCTTGGAACCATAAAAACAGCTGGAGGAGCAAAGACTATAGAAACACTCAGGGATCTTGGCAGCAGAGGATTAAATACTGTAAAAAAAAAAATTCTCCTAATTTCTCCAACAACCAAAACCCACATAGCCCTCCACAAAAAACTTGTAGTATGGCGAAAAGTAATAAGTGGATAAGCAGTGAGGTTGATAGGGGAGGTAGGAGGGAAAAATTTCATTCATTGTAATTAATTAACAAACCAAATTAGAGCAAATCTGTGGAAAACACATCAGTTCTTTCAGTTACCTGTTTTTTACTGATATAGATTGAAGTCTACTGTGACATTGATTATAGATCAAATATAGAGTTGGTTGGGAATTTTCAGTGTGACATGGTAAACAATATTTTTTAAAATCAAAACATAATTTTAATAAAAATATGGAATTTTTCACTATGCTATAATTAGCAAGTGACATATTATGATATTCAGTTGAGGAATTAGAACAGCTCAAACATTTTATTCACCTAAGAGATGCAAGGTGCTGTATTTCAGCCTAGGTGAACATGAACCCCTGACTACCTAAGACACCCCACCAGAAGCAGAGGAGCTGCTATTTGTTGTACCCTACACTCCCATGCTCGACTAATTAGGATTTTTGTCTTGATGAGACTTCTACAATGTATCATTGCCCATTTTCATTGCCTAAGAAACACGTTAAGCTGAAACACAGAGTAAATTAATATACAGATCAGTCCAAAATGTCTTGTTTGGGATTTGGAGGAAGATAACTTTCCAAGGAAAAACAGAATGGTCTTTGAATGTACTACATCAAATTAGTACACGATTGATAATATGATGTATACATTTTTGATAACATATGATATACATTTATTCCTCTGTAATGTATGTATGTAGCAAATAGGCAATGTACATACACTGTATTGAAATTATTCAAATCGAAAATGAGGACTCAAATCAAGTTCTTGCATATTTATAACCACTTTTAAAAACATAATGAGAGAAAAGAGAGGAAAAAGTGAAAATAGGCTCAGAGATGGGAGTATATTGTTAGACAAAACTTGTATGCAGGGATAATAATAAAAAGGTAATGGGGTGTTTCCTTACACATATACATATTCTGGGGTTGTGGAGATTAAGAAATCTGTCCGCTTTTACCTTCTCCTTCCTTTGTAAAATCTATTTGAGCTGTAATGTAATGTATTAATAAACACTAAAGGCATTTTAGAATAAATCAGGTCATAGCTTCTGCTTCCTTTTGAGTGTCCATCTGAAATAATTAGCTGCAGAAAAGCATATACATAAATATATATATAACACTTTTGGAAGAAATGGCACAGCTGCTGCCAGCTATGCCCTCTGGCACTCCGAGAGGCAGAAGCTTCTCCTGGGTTTTGCAGTATGCTCTGAAGTAGAGCTGTGTTTTAATTGCTCCATCCATCCCTATTAAGGGACAGGCAGAAAAGGGAAAAAAAATCTGATGAGAAAACAGATATCATATATACATTTCACTAAATACCTGTGGTTAAAAGAATATGAAGGTTGCTAAATGAAGCACTGAAAAAACAGGAACTATATGGTTCCTGGTGTAATGTTAATTTATCTTCTGCAGCCAACACCATTATGCTACAGTTCTGGGGACTCCTGAATCACCTAAAGAAACAACTAACTGATCCTTCATGACTTTTCTACTCTTCACAGGTGGTATGGAGATCCAAGCCTTATTTATCTTATAGAATACAAACCCTGTTCTAAGTTCAGGGTTATTAATTTCTCATCATATTTCATTTAGCCCTCCTACCGCATTCGGTTAATGGTACTCATGGTACTCATGATTATAATATGCAATGTCTTCAAGAACATTCAATAATGTATTTCTGCAAAATCCTTGGAGCTGGACAGTGATCACTATTATTTATTATATGTGCTCTTACACACACAATATTGTTCGTGAGCAAAGAAAAAGCACACTCTATATATGAAGCCAAGAATTTATTGTTGTCATGTTTAAAATATTTTCAGTATAATCCAAGAATCATTTGTGCAAATTTCATTTCAGAAAAGAAGATTTTAGTACACAAAGTCTCATTAATAATAAAATGTAGTTTAAAATGTTATATGATGCTTAGTTTCCACCCCTTTTTATGTTATTATGCTCAACATTTTCCTTCTCCTCTTGCTCCCAAGTTTGGTTGTTTCATTTTGGTCTTAAACATGTTGGGGCAATGCTGATTAGCCAGCTTCTAGTCACTGACTTGAAGAAATATGTTCATCTTAATAGTTTCCTCTTCCTCAATGAAGGACTTTATACATGCTTGCTAACATATAATTGCATATTTGCTCTTTTCTCATGGGTCTGTAGCTTTAAGTTATGTCCAAATTTACTGGATATGTGCCCTTTTTGTGGGTTAGATGTCATGTCTTTATTCTCAGTTATACCTAAACCCAGTTTTGTCCAGCCCCAGGTATGCATTTCTTTGACTGACTCTAGGTCAGCTGCTTACAGCTGTGGGTCTTGAATAACAAGTCTGTGTACACATTTCTTATCATCTCAGGGAGGTATTGCTCTACACTGCATCCTCTCTCCACTTCTCCACTGTCCCACCAGGCCTGGATTTCTATACACTTCATCATTATATATACTGGAGTTGTAAAATCATAGTGGTATTCCATATAAAGATAAACAAAAGTAAAACAAATCAGCCAGAGGTGCTTTCTTACATTAGACAACTTGATGTTAAAGATAAATCAAGAGAAGCAAAGTTGCCAACTGGTCAAGAAAAAGCCAGGGCAAGACAGGGAAGCCTGGCAAGCTTCAGTCTTGAGGTCTGGGAAACTCAGTGCAAATCTTATTGCTTGCTACCAGCAAGAGCTATACCATATTACAGGGACTGAAATTACAATGTGCATCCTGAGAAATAGATTAATTAGAAAGAAAATGCTACGTTTCTTTAGCAGTTACTTGAACTCATTGAAAGTTGTGGTTTTTTAAACTTCAAGGAGTGTTAATTGACTGCAAGTACTTTTAGTTCCTAATTAGATCATTACAATTATGCTGTAAACAAAGGCAGTGATGAGCAGACACATGCTGAGTTAGAATGTTATGTCTAGTAGAAATGGTCACATTAGAGGATTTTGGAGTTAGCTTGCAGCTCTGCTCAAAGCCCAGAAATTCAGAGTAAGTTTCAATGGTATTGGCTGTTTTGAGCTGCTCTGGGAATGCAAAGCAGCCATAAACTTGACTTAAATGGCCAGTAAAGTGGGTTTTACTGCTGCTTTGTGTCACTGAATTGCTCCAAAGCAGCTGGAATATCCCATGAATCTGGCCCCAGATGTTTATGTGGCGTTTATTCAAACTATTCCAACCTCTTTGACGTGAAATCTGCTGGAAATCTCATGAGAATTAGTTCTCCCTCCTTCTTCTGCTCCCAACCAGAAATGCAAAATGAATGGTTAGGTTTTAGTTTCCCTACTCTTTTCATCCAGAACTTAACCAAGTATTTCGGAATTTCTCTTCAAACATAATTTAATTTTAATTCTAAGAAGATGCACTGTATTTGGGTGGTAGTGACATCACCTTACTTATATCTAAATTGGTTACTTTACTGTTGCTGATATGTATATATACACACACACACACACACACACACACACACACACACATATATACATATATATACATATATATATATTGCAGGGCTCATCTTCTATCAGGTGATCTTACACCTAATGGTCCTGATTTTCAGTTGGGTTGTAAATATCTTGGGTTTTAAATTTGTTGCCTATTCTTTTTCCATTCTAGTTACTACGTTATCTACTACTGTGTTCCAACAGGTGGTCTTGTGTGGGGCTGGTTTCCCAGGAGCTCAGGCTTTTACAGTTGATTTCAGTAACCTCTCATTCTCTTTACATGTGATGGTGCAAGAGGTGCTACTACATCACCTCACTCATCTGGGCACTTAATCTATGAGTTCAAATCAAAGTTAGAATTATTTTATAACAATGCAAAAGTGCTTTAACTTCAAGTGAAATTTACAGTACCTTCATTCACACTAAATCCATACTCCTACTAAATTGGCTCACTCAAGTCAGGGAACACCACTGTGGAGTAAGGTACTTCTTGGCGTGAGTAAACTGTCACAGTCTGTCCCATTCTGGTGACAGCTCCATTCTGAATCTATTTTGCTTTTATAATGAAATTCAGGTAGGAAGAAAAAGATAGCTTATCTGTTTCCTTCATAAGGTCACAGAATTATGGGATGTTCAGGATAGTCTCTATCAGGACACTTGTGTCATCTTTTCTCCTTATCAGAGGCCAGTCCAGCTTTTCATAAGATATAAATAATGTAAAATTATATAAAAATATTTCTGGCTTGAGTAATTTGTAGCGCAGCCAAGCAAAACACTAGGGATTGCATTGGAAGGAGTGTCTTTTATTTTTTGGCAGCACAAATGAAATAGCTGACCTAACAGAAAATATCTCTAATATATTTGGTTTAAATTTCCCAACTTTTGTCAAGCATTTGTAGAAGTATTGAACTTTAAGTTTACACTTTACAGCATCCTTGAAGGAACATGCTGCATTCTCCAAATTAGAGATACACTAACAGACAGAGAAAGGGCTCATTTTTGTGGCCAAGGTGAAGGCTAAAATCAATATTGATTACAGACAGGGTTTTATACAGCAGTATTCAAAAGGAGTTAAAGAGGAATTTTCTTCAACAGGAATGTTCATTCTAATCCTCTGTTTATCCTGTGTTTATTAGCTTTATTTTATTTAATGTATTTGACAATAATAAGGGCTTTGTACAGGTTGCATAGTGAAGCTTTTAAATATCTACATGAAAAGCATGACCTTAAAAAAGAGGCAGGAGGGACAGAATAGGTGAATTGTTAACAGATGAATAATTGGTTTTGAGAAATGTCAACAGAGCCTGCTTGTCTACACTACAGCCATTCCAGGAGAGGTAAATAGAGGTAGTCTTTTTGCTGCAATTATATGTGTGACATTCAGAGGGATTCTTCTAATGACTCACATGCCTGACATTACTTGGTGTACAGTGGGTTGGGGCCAAATTTGAATCCAGTAGCACACTGCATGGTGACAAGGTTATTTGTCAAGGAATATGTTTATTTAAAATAAAAGTACCTCCAAATTAGGTGCCAGTTATTTTCTTAGTCTATGTTTTGGACCAGTAGATAAGACCTTCAAATAAAGGGAAAAACCAGCAGAAGGTTCACATATGGTTTTATGAATATTTAGCACCCAGTTGATAATAGAAAGGTTAAGGGCATTCATTGTTTGCAAATTTCGATTTGGAGGACCTTGTTATGAATAGGGTTGAAAAGACATCACTTTGTAAGAAGAATTTAAAAGAATTCACTTTGTAAGCAGCCAGGATGGATAGAGAGTGGGAGAGGATGTGGAGTGTCTATGTACAGTTCTACAGTGGAAGGAGTGTTAGGATCCATGGTGCCCTTCACACAGTCATTGCCTGATGCCGCACTTCACTTTGTTTTTTCTCTCAGATTGAATCCCTCAGCTTTCTGTGCTGCAGAGTTTCCTCTGTATAACAGAGCTTTTGCATATACTAGAAGCAGTAATCCAGTGGCTCAGCTATCAGTCTATTAGTATTCCATTGATTATTGTTTTATTGAGAAACTGGACATTACTATTAGGACTTCTGTCCTATTTTATCACTTGAAGATTAACTTGTGACCTAGAGATCGTCTAGCTGAAGTACCTGTCACATGCTTTTTAGATAAGAGACTTTATTTTAACACAGGCATCAGGAGAAATTGATGTAATTTAAAAGTCTGCCAGTACTCCTTCCTAATTTCCCCAAAGTGTCACTAATATCTGAGTTCAGACAAAAGAGTCTAGGATTGCAGGTTCAGGTGCTGCATTGTGTCTTTACCAAATATCCTCACAAACACTAGCCTGCTGTTCTCCATGCTTATATTTCCTCTCATTGCCCAGTTCAATGCCCACCAGCACTGCAAACCAGCAGTGTCCCATTTATCCCTCTTCTACATCTGCATTAGGCAAAGCAGAGATACTTCAAAAATGTCTTTTGACTATCAAATTAGGCTTCAAATCTCATGAGAACTCCAATTTCAAGATTACACATGTTCAATAGAAGGTCCCACTTGTAGGATTAAACTTTCTAGGAAGCAGACATCAAACAGCATGATATGAGAGATTTTCCTCACCCAGGACATGTGAGCCATGTGTCAGGACCATGACCCACGTGAGCACTTTTGTTACACACCTGTGTCCTGTAAAAGTAGACAGATATGTTTATTAACAACCATGTCTGTGCATAGTAGCCTGTATAGAAACAGCAACATCCCATCATTTTTATGTAGTACTCGACAAAGAATCTTTCCATTACTTCTGTACCTCTGTTAGGAATTAACAGTTGGTTTATACAAGCAAGAAACTGACAGCTTTTTTGCTGCAATCACTGAGATTTTACAACTGTGCAACCAATGGACCTTTTGCCTTTTTACCAAATATTTCTGTCTGAGGGCACTATAGGATGAGTATTTTAACTGATATGAATATTATTTGCTTTTTAATTTCTTACTGGTCACAGTCTAATTGTTGTGGGTATTTATATTGTGTTAGCTGGTGCAGTGTAAGAGTCCAGTTAGAGAAAAAAGAATTATAAAAATAACCCTACCTGTTCAGTACTAGAGGTAAGATGCCATCTAGTTTTTTACTTTTGAATTTATTTGCCGTGTTCTTCAATTAATTCATTGATGCTTCTTGGGGATTCATCCCCCAAGATCCTCTATTACTTTTACAAAACTACACTAGGCACATAATGTTTTTCCTGGTATGATTCCCTTTTGCTTCTCAAACACATCTCTGCTTGGTGTTGGCAGTGTGAAAAGTTTGATGGGGTGGAATTTATAAACATTATCCTTTAGAACTTGCACAACTGGATGAAACCAATAGTTCACTTTTCTTCCTTACAGAAATGTTTCCAAGGCTAAAAACTTTCATGGTATTTCTAGCTTTCTGTTTCCCAGGAAAATAAAAAAACCTGAAAATACTAGCTGTTACTGAAACAGCTTGTATTCTACTTCTCTTTCACCAGTATTCATTATTTATCATTGTCTTCACAAAATTAGGCCAGCATGTTGTCGTCTTTGGAGACAATTTTAAAGTAGCACTGAACATTAAAAAAAGGAACATTATAAAACAAACCACATTTGAAACTATGTCCTTTTGGTTTCTGGATTTGAAAAAGTGTCAAGAAAAATAAAGGTGGTTGAGTAACTTTGGAAATAGATTGAATATTCTGAACTATTAGGTACTCCTAGGTAAAACAGATATTTTCATGTTCATTTTAAGTCCTGCAAATAATCAAGCTTCATCTTGTGTTCAAATCTGTGGGTTTTTAAAGGAAAGAAATGCAATTGCATAAAAACATGTAGAAGATATAACAGAGTAGCTGCATAACTTTACTCATGTTACCAAATGAACTGATTGTGAAGGTACAAGTGTCTAGGGGTGTGTTTTAGCAGATTGGGAATCTGTGAGTCATCTTCACTCCACTTCAAAGTTAAATTGAGGTGTGTGCCAGCTCTTCCCTACACATCTGCATCAGACTATTTTTGATGAAAAAAGAAATGGGCAAGAGATTTCCCACTTAACTAACCCCCCCTTCCCCCAAACACAGATAATGTGAGTGTGTTCTCTGTATAACAGTTCTGAACACTCACTGGCACTTAATAACTTGATGTTAGCCAATTAGGGTGACACAAGAATGGTATCACAGAGTCAATTGAGCACATGTGTGTTTTTGCCCTGAGCTGAGTCTTGAGCAACAAACAGAATTCGAGGGCTCTCAAGTTTTCCTTGGTTGTTATTGTGGCTTTTCTTTCAGAGGGTTATGGAAATCTGAGCTGCACTTTCAGCATCTCCATGAAGCACAGTTGTACTTCACAGAGTTGTTTAAAGGACTCTGTATGAATTACAACAAACCTCAAAAGTTGCCACAGATAATTGACTGATCATCCCTTAGGAGTCTGGAAATATCACTGGGGAACTGTCCAGCAAAAATTTCTCGGCTGAAGACTGTTTTATATGGTGTCCACCTCAGAGCTGGTGCCAACAGGAAAGAGCAGGGTGAGAACTGGCCATCGGTGTGCTGAGGGAGAGAGTGTAACTGCCTGCCCTGTGCCTGATCCTGCAAGAAGCATTTGTTCTTTGGGTCAAGCAATTGCTGTACATTCAGTTCTTAAAGATGACCAAGGAGGGAATAGATACATGAGGAAATTCAGAAATTTAACTAATGGAACCTACAGCTTGCCTACAAAATGAAAAGCTGAGTATTGATGCATGCTGGACTGAACACTGCGAAGATGGGAAGGCCACAAGCTTGGTACTGAGCTCAAATATTCAAACTTCCTCTGTCCATTATTTCCTCTGGTCTTTGATCAGAGAGCTCTCTCTCCAAAAATTTTTCATAAGTTTATGTGAAAGGCATGCACCTGTGTGTCGACTAAATTACGAGAATTTTGAAGGGAATCTTCACTATTATTCAGTCTTCTATGAAGTGTTTTTTGCAAACAGATGGCATTTTGCTACAAATCAAATATTCTGCTTTCTTACAGGGATATGTATGTAGTGGCAAATGTCTTTTTATTGACGCCTTCCTTTAATAGTACATTTACTTTTCCATT
Organism: Catharus ustulatus; assembly: GCF_009819885.2. Classification (NCBI taxonomy): domain Eukaryota; kingdom Metazoa; phylum Chordata; class Aves; order Passeriformes; family Turdidae; genus Catharus; species Catharus ustulatus. Next base: position 90,226,166 of record NC_046222.1, on the reverse strand, counting down.
CTTTTGCCATTTTACTTCTACTGCTTATTGACCCTGTCTGTGTTCCCCTGCTTAATAATGTGCTAAATGTTTCTGTCTACTGCATCACTTGCAATGAGACCCTTCAGTAACATCCTATTAGACACCTTGCATGAATACCTAGAGATGAACAACAGAGGTAGCTGAAAGAGCACACAGGCAATTCCAAGACAGAAGTGATGTGTGACAAACTGTCTCCACTCTGCTTACATAATTGTCTGAATCTTGATTTAAGTTTCCCCTGCTGCCAGAAATGAATTATGCCATAGAATTTGTGCTCTTCCTATTTGAACTCTGGATTGTCATTAGTGATGATTTGTGCCAGATATCATTAAAATGATGCATAAAAATATAAATGATCTGCAAAGCAATTACAAGCTTACAGTTCCAGACTATTTTTTGGTCACTGCAAGCCCTCTGTGTTTTTAATGAGATTTTCACATACAGAAAAATAACTCCTGTTTTGATTCCTTGAAACTAATTTCAGGACAATTTTTCCAATTTATTTATTTTTAATTAAAAAATGGGCAAGTTATTTAGGAGCTCAGTGTATACCAAGAGAATGTTGTGTCCAAGCACCTTAGCAAATCTGGGCCTGAGAGCAACTGAAGTTGAGTGTACTTGAAATACATGGCTCTTACTGCAAATGGAAATAGCCAGTTCTTCAAAACACAGAAAACCTAAGCTGCTTGTTGATGTGTTTTATTTCTATGATGTATTTAATTCAGTAGAAATATGATTGCTAGACTTGATTTTAAACAGGCATCATGTGGGCAGATATTATACAATTTCTCAACACAAGATCTGCTAATGCATCTCAGTTTGAATTTGTAAATCTGCCAAGTTTCACTCATTGAGAGAGAGGCTTCCTCATTTGGGATTAATTTTAAGACTCTCTTAAAAATTGTCTCCACTTGTGATGAAACATTTTGCTGTGTGTGAATGAGATGTATAAAACCTCATTCTAAAGGCCAAATTAATTTCTGTTGTAACTTCCAGGGAATTCCACAATGCTTTGAAATCTCCTTCATTCAGGTGATCACAGCTCAAGAAATGTGAACATATCTTCAACTTGATCCCTGTGCATTTTGCACAGAGTGCCAGTCATACAGTGGTTTTCTGAAATGTTCATTTGGAGTGAGAGATGAGGTAGTCACAGATCATTTTCATTTTAGCCTAAGCCAGGATGAAAACTCTACTGATGAGGTGAATTTGACATACGGCTTAGCTATACATACACAAGAATAATATTCACTTTACAACATATATAAACATACTTAAAATAGTAAAACTTCCCATTTTTCTTTTTTCTTTTCTCCAAAATAAGCATATTAAGAAAGCAGTGAAATGAAGCAGCCAGTGGTGTAAAGCCATTATATATATATATATAAAATAACTTAGACATCCACCTGCCTTTTTGAACACAATAAGCGATCAGTAGCGAAACCAAACAGAAAACAAAAATTAAAAAAAAGCCCCAAACAAGTCGTGTTTGCTGATAATATTATTCAAGACTAAAGATTCCTTTTGTCTTCCGTGTGATACTAAAAAACTCTCAGGCTGATAAAATCAGCAAGGACAGGGCAATTGTCATTGCTCATTTTATGACCTGCGGCATTGCTCCAGTGCCTCAGACTGCCTTGGCACCATTAGTCCCTTGACTGCTTCTGCTGATCTTAAAGAGGCTTTTGTTGGTAATCAGTACAGACTCTGGAATCCCAGGACACCACTGCTAGTTATGCTGAGCTAAAATCATAAGGAGTGCAAGCAATAACAAGCACCAAGGCCTGTGCTGACCCTTAGCAGCTGTTTATATCCAATCATAACTGAGCAAATGACTTTCCAAACGAAAAGGCATGTTTTTGGAACTGATAATAAATCAATCTTAAAAGAATGAGAAATACTTATTAGTTTTATTCTCTGCTAGGTTGTAAAAAAACCAAATAAGAACCCCTGCCTTAGAGCCAGACGGCTTTCACATATAGAGAGAGATTTAAAGGGGTTGCACATCAAAAGGGGGCATTTTTAATAGTGCTCACATGACAGAAGAACACTACTGCATTTCTGAAAGTGATACACTCCAGCTTAATGAAAGGTAACTTACAGAAAACCAACTAAATTGCCACCAAATCTCTGGCAATTAGTAAAAATAAAACTTTTAAGTTCTTAACGGGGCAAAGGCATAATAAATAACATAATTCTGATAGTGTGAATTTCAGTGTCAGGGATAACGTACTAAAGCTGTTCTTACTTCAAAAAGTTTGAAGGTAATTAATAACAGAAGAGATTTTTATGGCTGCAGGCAAGAGAAGGTAACAGTGCCTGCATGAAGGGAGAGAGGACATGCTGCTTCAGTGCCAAGAACCCTGAGCCTGTCCTGCTCCCTCCCCTCTGGGAAGCCTTGGTGGGAATTTGGCTCCTGTGCCTGGCACAGCAGCACAGCTGCTGACAGACCCCAAAGCCTCCTCCCTGAGCTGATGCACCAAGGGTGATTCTGGTGGGTGAGGAACTGGGGGGACAGTCATGTGTGACACCCTGATGATGGTAACCCTTTCCTACTGCACCTTATATTTAATATTTGCAGAAATAGCTACTTTCCTTCTCTTTCTCTTCCTCTGCACCAGCTTTGTAATTGAATGAAGCTTATCAGGAACAGAGTGGAGGCAGGATTCATCTGTCTGAATTGGGTGTTTACCCAATCTGAGCTGGCCAGCTCTTCTGAGATCAATTTGTCTCACCCTCAAGATGACAACCTGCTCAAAGAGCTGCACAATAGAAGCACCTTTTGCTGACCTTAAGGGAAGCTGGTGACACCTATCCCAGGCAGAGAGGTGCGTATGGCAGGCATCTTGAGCTCAGATGAAAAAAAAACCTCTAAAAGCCATCCTCATATTTTCCTTTTGTTGGTTATGAATCCTGGGTCAGGAAAAGGTTGAGAATATTAGACCGAGATGAGCAATATCATGTTTGTAGCCATGGTGTTGTTTTGAACTTTTGCAGACAACTACCACACCCCTCTGATGTTTTCTTCATAACATACCAACTGCTGTGAGATTGGCACAACAGTGTATTATTAATAGAATAAATCTGGTTTGAATAACCTTAAAGTCAATGTTCTTGTAAATCTAATAAGTACTTGGATATTGGCGTGCTAGTCCCCATCTGCAGGATTTAAAAATCTGAAATTCATTTAAGTCTTATAATTAATAAACAAAAATCCTCAGACATTATTAGTTACACTACATTTTTATGATGCTATCCCTAAAAGGATATTGAAGTGCTTCGAAAGTGGCCAGATCCCCTACTATACTGGTGTAGGAGGAATGTTTTTCATCACCACTCCACAGAGAAACCAAAGAAATTAGTAATACAGGCCAAACTTTGAAATGCCTTGGATATTTCCTAAGGACCATTCTTGTGCTGATTGTAGGACATGAAAAGATGAGAGATACCATGGCAGTGGCACAGAAAGAGCAGCCTAATCTGTAGGTTCAGTGCTAGGGGCAAGAATGTATGGCCCATGCTTGTAGCTGGAGTCTGAGCATGCAAAAGCTGCTTCAGGGGTAAATTAGCAGGTGCTTTCAGAGAGTAATTTAGCAAAGCAGCCACGAAATGTGTGCTGCCCTGAAGTGGCTGAGAGGTGAGGCAGAGGTGGGGAGCGACATCAGAGGCTCCAGTGGAGTCAGTGAGGAGAGTGGACACATTTGCTTTCTTCCTGGTGCAATTTGCTATGGCCACTGCCAGGTGCCCAGCAATAATTAGGATATGCTGATTGGCAAATGAAGTAGGCTAATGATCAGATGAAGCAGATGCTAATGAGATTTGCAGGAGTATGGTTTCTCTGTCAGCTGTGTAGCAAAATACAATAAGAAGGTGAGGGTATGGGGAGGTGCCCAGTTGACCTCTCAGAAGGCCTTTGTTCCCAAAAGCAAGATAGTAATTTAGAGGGCTGTGTGTGGGGGAGAAGTTGGGCTGCCCTGTAGTAACCCTCATCCCTCTCATCAGGAGACTTACTGCAGAATAAATGTGTTGTCTCTGACAGGGATGAGCACCTCTCATCTGCCCAAGGTTACTGGCTGGTAAAAGTCAGACATGTGGTAGCCATAGGAATATTTGGTATTCCAGTGAAACTATTCAGGAAACACAAGGGGTTCATGTGCTTTTTTTCCTAATAATTTGTGCTATTGTATACATGCAATGTAGGGACTGAACCCTCACAACATAAAAAACAATAGTGGCATTTTCGAAGAACTTGTGGATGGCCAAAGACAGATTTGAGAGATTCAAATAGGTTAGCAAATGAGAGGTACTGCTGTACTGTCATTTGACTTTGACAATACCTGTTGATATTTTCTTCCTCAAAAAATCCTGAAATAATCTGTGAGGCCCATCACTTTGACTCCAAAAAAGACCATTACTGCTTTAAACCTCAAATGTTTCAGGAGTGCAAGAGCTTTGAAGGCTGCTGGCCCTGAATTTTCCTTAGCTGTTTTGCAATCCCACCTTTTGGGATGGAGTAGTATGTGTGTTTCTTGTATGCTTCCCTCTGGGATCTATATCAGATTTTAAACTATCCCTGGAGAGCACCATGGATTGACAAATATTTTTGAAGTGCTTCCTGTGTTAAGTTTCTGCCAGAACTGATTCTATCTAAATAAGATTATCCAAAGGTAGGGTGCTATCAGTTACTGAATTGTGCAGGAGGAGCTGATAACTTGTAATCTCCTTCCAGCTGAGGAGTTTGAGAGTCTTGCAAAATATATATGATTGTTAATGGTGCAGGGGACAGTGACAACTTCAGTGGGAGAAGCAGGATTTAAACTGGTGAAGCAGCAGTGGGACTGTAGAACACATCTTTCTACTTATGATTTTAAATATTATTTTGGTTCATCTACTAATGTTTCTCCTTTTGTTTTCCCTCCATTTTGCTTGTAAGATTGAGGAGCTGGAAAAAGGCTTTCTGGGTGTGTCCGGCAGTTGACAAAAAGTGAAGCTCTAGGTGAACTAAATATAAAAATTCTGTGGGTTAGTTTTAATGAAAATATTAAGAATTAAAATGTATTTCCATATGATTCAGACCTTGTTTTGAATAGTGTGGGGGTTTTTTGGAAGTTGTATTATATTGATCAGTTAAAGTGGCAACGGATGTTTCCTGTGCGTTACAAAAGTGCATTTGTCTGGCTCTTACTGGGTATGGGCTCACCATCAGGGTCTGACAGGGCTGAATGGTGTGATGAAGTGGCTCTGGGGGAGAGGAGGAGGGGCTGAGCTCTCCACAGTACTGCTGTCATCCTGGGACCAAGACCAGACTGCACACCCAGGGGTGGTGCCACTGTCTCTTGTGACAAAACTGGTACCACAAAGAGTGCTGGAAGCTGTACTTTGCATTCTTCAGACACTGATCCTGCTTGTTACCTTTGGCAGCAGGGCTCCCAAATGTGGATATAGAGGTGGACCAAAGGAGGTTTAACAACTTCCAGGGAGTCATTGGCAAAGTGAAAAGAATATAATTTACTCAGACTTCTTTACTTAATGCTGTGTGTCTTTATTCTCATCCCCATCATATCTAGGTAATAAACACTGTTCTCTGTTTCATTCAGCTATGATCTTTTTCTTGTAAATAAATGAATTATGTGAACGAGGTTGAGGACAAATTCTAAAATATTAAAAGCTGTCCTTCTCAAATCTAACTCTTATGTTAGTTGTTTACATACATAATTTAATAACATGCACATATTTTTTATATATTATTCTGACAGCAGTAAATGAAACCAGATTCAGTAAAAATATTCTGGTGCACAGAATCTCAAAGTACACATTTGCATTGGTAAGGTACTAGTGTATATTTTGTAGGGCTTATATTGCTACTCGTTGTGGTTAGTGGTTAGCATGACTATCATGTTTTTGCAGTATTACGTATCCGAGAAAATGTAATTTTTTTCTATTCCTTTTAAAATCAAATTACAATGTGACATTCAATAAAATATCTTTTGTGCAGCTAATAAAAATGAGATCCCATCTCACTGCTTTGACAAATAAACCACACAAGTCAAAATACTGCCTCTGATACAGTTTATAGCTTAAGCTTTCATGTCAGCCTTTCCTATAAAAAAGCCCCATTATTTATTAATAGCCTTCTATGTCTTAAAAGTTTCTTTTTCTTGTGTGGAGAAAAAATCATTTGCCTTTTAATGGGGTGTCAGATTTGTTTTCCAAACCTTCTAAAAGGTTATCGTTGTTACATATGGACAAGTGCTTTTTTCAGAATCAATGTAAACTCTGTTACCAGGGTAATTTACTGCAGTCCCCTGGTAGCTGTACGGAAAACTTAATTTCACCATTTTGCAAAGTGGAGGGGTGGGACTCTTTCCTTGTGGTTAACTATTTTCACATGGAGTGAAAAGAAAATGCATGCTTCTAGCACATACTAAATAACTGATGGTCTCTTACCCTCTGTTTGAGTTCAGGGCACACTGGCAGTCTGGTAGGGTTCATGGCATAGAAGGATGACTGACCCAATTAGATATACCATAAAACCTTTTGGCAATTAACTCTCAACTAACCAAAAGATTCAGGCTGATACTAAGAGTGGATAATAAAAGCTTGTTAAATTTCTGTCCATTACCTGCAGACATACACACACAAATATCTGAGCCACATTTTTGATGACAGAGAAGTCTCTATGGAGGGAAGAATATTCTATGGAAGATCCAGAGGTGTCAGCTTTAAGTCTGTCTTGAAGTCTGAGTTGAAAAATGACATGAAACACAAGAAAATATTGAGTTCAGGATTGTGCATTTAATTAGAGCTTGAATTAGCAGCTGCAGTACTTTATTTTGAAAAAGACAATAATAGAAGTATTTTTTCTCTAATAAACACTATCTAAAACACCTTCCAAAGCCAGAAAGCAATAGAAACTACTTATGACCTTAGCAACATTTTTAGATTAAATTAATTACCTTTTGCTAGTAATTTCTATTAACTTGTCTAATTGCCTAATGTATTTGGAGGTGATACCTATATCTACACACTGAAAATTGGGTTTCGAAAAAGGCTTCAAAAAGCGGGTTTCAAAAAAGGAAGGAGGTTACAAGCTATCAGCTCCTCCTGCAGAATTCAGTAACACATAGCACCTACCCTTGGATAATCTTATTTAGATAGAATCAGCTCTTTAAATGCCACAATTCACCAATTTTCCAACCCCATTCATGACTGTTCACCAGACTGAAGACAGTTTACTAAATCTGTGCTGTGCCTAAGAGGAAGCAAGCTGGTGATCTCTGCTACCAAACCAAGCTGAGAAACAAATGACTCTAGAATAACTGAATTTTGAAGGTCACACTTGTTCTGCACAGGGGAGGGATATGCAACAATTGGCATAACAAAGGTTTTCATAAGGAAGAATGGAAAGGGGAATGCAGATAATGGACAAATCTCATGTCACTTTAGATGCTGGGAATCCCATGTTCATGCAGTGTTGACAGACCCCAGATGGATTTTCCCATGGCATGTTGTGCACATGCTGTCCATGGACAAGCATGAAAATTCAAAGACTTCTATTCATCAATTAAATTTTAGAACAACTGTATAATATGTTAAGTAGGGGGGAAAAAGTCTAAAATCAAGCAGTCTGAACTTGAACTATGAACTTTAATAAATAGTGTGGTAGGCATTGGTAAATTTGTGGATGAGATTACATGGTATTCATTGTCGGGGCAATAAAGCACTAAATTCGGTGACCCACTGTGTCCTATGGCATGTATTTTATGAGGAGTTCTCCCATAGGAAGTTTTCAGTAAGGTGTCATTTTCATATTAAATAAAGGCTTTGTCAGACTCTCCTGGATCATTTTCAACTACGAGATTTTGAAATGAGATGTGGGATCCAATATCCTCAACATTTTCTGGCTGCACTCTGAGAAATACCACCCACTTACAGGCTGAGAGCTTCTGCAAAACCTGCTGATGTTCCCTTTTCAGCAGGTTCAGTCTGTAACTCTTCTCCCTCAGCAAATCCTAAAAGTAAGGCGGATTTGTGTGCATAATTACTTTGGAACTTTGATTTCCAAGATCAGGAACACATTTTTGGCAGTGTTTTCCTCACCATCTTCACACCCATGCGTTTGCGAGACAGTGTCACAGATTATTTATTAATGCCACTGACAGCAGAAGGAAAGATGTGCCAATGTCATTCCTCCAGCTCATCTCTGGGAGCTTGACTTCTGGTCTCTGCTTCTTTTGCGACATATGAAACTACAAGAGCAGAGGTATTTCATGGAGTTAAAATGAATCTTGGTAGTGTAGCTGAATACATGTAGACATGGTAGAGGAAAGCTTGAGCTATGTGCATTTACAGATAAACTTTGCTTCATCTAGCTTTTGTAGAGATTGCTTGGATGGCTCCTGCTTTTTCAGACTGAGACAGTAGGGCATTCTGTGTGTTGATGGAAATTTTCAAATAACTTAGTCTCTGAAACAAAATTATTTTCCACTGACTGTTAACAAACAGATTTTTTTTAAAAACTGAGTAATTTGTTCAAGAACACATAGATTTTCAGATGGTGGCAAAAGATGAGTTCCCAGCTGAGATGGCACTTCCTAACAAAGACCATATTGCTCTACCAAAGCAGAGGGCTTGTCTGTCATACTGTCGTAATAATTATTTCAATGCAGTGAAGTTTATGTTTTTGCTTTTTTTTTTTTTTCTTTTAAACTCTTTATATTTAGAAATGATCCTTAAAATTCTAAATATTACTACTACTTCTTTTGTCACACTGTGGCAGTCACACAACATGAAATATTTTTGCTCGGACTATTAGAATTTGGCAAAGTTACAATACCTGAAAATTAGGTCTTATAATGGGAAGCATTAAACAACTATAACTCACTAAGCAGCTCTATCTACATGAGCTCAAAAATACAGACATAAAAGCAGGAAATAGAGCACTGTGTTTCCATGTGATTGTACTGTTTGTACATTGATTTTATCTGAACTTGCAGTGGGGCAATGGAGTCATTGGAAGGTCGAGTGACCCACCCAAGGTCACTGACTGGCAGCCAGTGACCAAGCCACTATCACTGCCCACGGAAGTTCCCAGCTCTGAGCAAAGTATGAGGTAAGTGACACAAAGGTACATCTTCTCTCAGCTTCCATTATGTTTCTAATCTCTCTTCACTACAGTAATGAATGATAATGAGTTGCAATCTTTTCTCTGGGTTGTTCTTGCTGTCGCATCGGTGACACTTATTGTTACAATAAAGATATAAGTGGAGAAAAAAATGGTGCTAAGTGATATTATGAATAAGTAAACCTAAATAACTCACAAAAAGAACAGTGGTTGCAATAACTGGTTAGAAAGGACTGTCTTGTTCAACGTGCCCATGTCAGGCAGGTTACTCTCTGCCTGCAAAAAAAGACACAATTCAGTAAGTTCTATTTTATGTAAGCAAATCTTACTAACAGAAAGATGGGCAAGGACAGGTACCTAATTGACCTGATGACATTTACTACACAAAGCCAGAAACTCAGTTAACCAGGCACTAAGGATCAAGCTCCTATTATGCAGTTGCACTTTGGTGCTATAATATTAGCATTTGAGACTCCCAGCAATTTTCAAAATTGCTCATAACTCAGGTCAGGTTTTTTGAAGGAACAGAGCACCCAGTTAAACTTTTTCAAAAGGCAACAGATTTTCAACCCTGCTCTGCACTCAAGTTTCTCCTGCTGGGCAGACTGTGATCTATGGGGCCTGTTGGGTGCTGATGCCTTTATCAAGGTCTGATTGAGAACATTGTGCACTGCGAGAAGAAAGGGAGTGAGAAGGAAGTGGGAAAGAGCCTTTAGCTGCTTTGTCTCTTTTTCTTCCACTCCATCCTTCCCTTGGCCCCCATATCTTCTTCCTGTGATACAGTATTTGCATCTCCAGCCCATTTCCAACCATAGAAACAGCAGCTCTAGGTTGGAGCTGGAAAATACTACGGGAAAAGAGTGTGGTTAGGGACAGTTTTGAGGACAGGTGGATAAAGAGACTGCAGTCAGCAAAGCTGATCCCCCCTGGTGTTAGTCTTGAGGCATGTCCCATCCTTGTGTTCTCGTAACAGTATTAGCCAAGTTGGCAGCTGGTGAAAATTCAATAGCAATAGAATCCTTTGTGTATTTTAGCAGGATAATATTCCATATGTTTGATGCTATCCCCTTAATCATCTTATGCAATGTTAATGCTCTTGCTTTTCCTTGGTCTGCTGCAATCCCATACCTTGTGTTTTTTCATCCAGTTAGCTCTGTGTGTGTGTGCATATGCACCATAATTAGTTTATACTATATCAGATCAATTTTTTATCCCACCCAAATTTATGATTTAAATTGTCATAATTCCTCTAATACTTTATTTTGGTAAGTCATCTGCTGTTTTCCTTTTTGTGTAAAATTAGCATTTGATTCTTATATGAACCACCAATAACAAGGAATCCTGCAAGGAATCATGAGTCTAACTGGTTGCTTAGGAGTCCTGGGGGTAAAGGAAAGGAGTAACCAAAAACTCATATGATAGGGGAATCTGCACTGTCTGTAAACCTTGGAATTGCCAAAGTATGTGATGTGTGTGATGGGGTAAGGTTCAATTTGAGTTGCTTATGTTGATGCAACTCCCCTCACCTATGCTTTCACTAAAACTACCTTCTTTCTAAAAAAAAAACCCATTAACTTGCAGATCCAACATTTTACCATGACTTTGGTTCAGCTGTTGTGCTGGTTCCTTCCATGAATTGTCATTTCTATGGAGGAAGATATTAAAATGATATTAAAATATAATTTTTTATATTTAGCTACCCATTTTCCTGGTCTCACTTGAGAACATCAGTTTAAAAGACTACTATCTTTTTAAAATAACAGTTTATTACAGTCACTATTTTTCTTCTACCATTTGGGTTATAAAAATATTTAAAATGTATCTAAGATATTTAACCTTTAGTTTGATCAAGTCTGTTTTATGAAGTAAGATTTTTCAGTGGTTCATTATGGTAATTAAATTTAGCACTTTTAGTTTAAAGCATGCTGGCAGCTTTAAAACACCTGGTCCCTCTCTCTGTCCGTTCATGCTATAAAGGTTTAACTCGTATGAAATGCCTCTAAAAATCTTTGTTGATTTTGGTTTTGGTGGTGTCATTCATCCCAATCCCACCAAAGTGGTTATGCTGGTGAACCATAACCCTTAAAAGAGTGCCATGGTGTGGGTAGAATTGCTATTTTCCACACTTGAAATGCTTATTACCTCTGTTCTACTGTGATGTATCAAGTTTTTCAAACTTTAGGGAAAAGGATCATGAAAGTTCTGCTTTCCTGAAAGACAGCTTCTGTACTTAGGGTAGTAAGCAGCAAGCAGAACTGTCTAAATAATCAATTAATTAAATTTTTATTGTTACTGTGGATTATCTACCCAGCAACTTTTGGGTTTCTTGAAGAAATTTGTTATTCTAAGCAGATTCATGCTACCCTGAAATATTTCTGGTCCTACAGATTTGTTTTGAGTATTTAATACATGAGGCTGGACCTTTGCTGGTTAATTTATCAGCCACATCACACAATATTGTCTCTGTTTCTATCAGGAATGAGCATAATTCTTCAAATTGTGTATCTCCTGGGAATACACTGTTTCTGAATTCACAGTTTGTATTCTACGAGTATACTGTACTATTCATTTAACATTAATTTTCCATGAATGTTTCATGTACCTTGTACTGGTTAATAACATGAAGAGACTTTATGTATCCAAAACACTTCTTGTGGTGTATTTGGGAATTTTTAAAGCTGTTATTACTATCCTTCACTAGTAGTCTGCAAACAGAATTTTTCAAGTTGCTTCCAAACTCCTCTCTTGGAACCTGTTCTGCATCCTTCACAGGTCACCATAATGTAGTTCTGAAAGTTCATACTGAAACTGAAATATCTTCTGAAAGTTGATGCAAAAAGAGCACTAAACCCACATTCTCCTCTATTTTGTGAGGCACTGGCCAGGTAGGATCAATAAATAGGAGATTATTTGCTTATTCTACCAAAAAAGTATTGAGAAAAATAAACCATGGATTTTTTATATGAATCCTGCTTCTCGCCATTTCCCTGGAGGACTTCTGTTTTTCTTCCAACATGCCGGGTATGTTCATTTAGCTTCTACATAAAAATATTAAGATCTATAAAACAAGCAATTTCTTCTGTCTATGTGTCTGCACTTAAGATACATTCCCTAATTTTTTTCTCTCTTTCCCCCTTCACTTACAGGAGTTTTTCCCTTTCCTGTGGCCATAACAGTAAAAAGGGCTCAAGAAGAACAGCTTCCCTCTCTGGTTAAATGTAAGCAGCAGCAGCTGCTGTGTGTTGGGCTGGCAATGCTGGGAGGGGCTGTTCATCACCTTCCCTCTCTATCAGCCCTTGGCACCAGGCAAGGGCCCTGAGATACTGCACACCTGTGAGAAGGGGCAGGTTGAACCCCCACCCTGTATGTAACCCCAGGACCCCCAGTGGTGGTTATCAACTATATTCTCAGGGATAGGGGTCTTTTAGGGATACAGCCTTCCAGACACATGGCTTTGATGGGGCTGCCATCAGCCATCTGAAACAGCCCTTGTGGGAATGCCATCAGGGCATGGTAGTTAGGCAGAGGTACGGAGTCACTGAGGTACCTGTGGAAGTGCACTGTGGGGAGTGGACAGCCATAAGTCTTACAGCACTTGCAGGTTTAATCATGATATACTTGCTTATAAAGATAATTTCAATAGGGCTGCACATCATTCATTTTTAGGGAAGCCCAGCGGTTGCAGAAATCCTAAATCACAGCATTTGCTTCCTGCTTGATGATAATTTGGGCCAGTTCCAGCCCACGGAGTTCCTTTTCCATTGTGTCATTTAATTACACATTTACCCACACTTCTCAGCTAGTAAGAGTCTTGATATATGGCCTCTTAATCTAATACTGATCTATTAAAAACTACACTCAGTATTTTAAAGTGTTAGACAACAGATGGAATTGACAGTTTTAATAGGTAGCAACTAACATCATCTCCCAATCTACACCTCTGTATTGGATTTCAAGCAACTGATATCACTGTGGACATGTGCAGATATGGAGCTTGCATTTAAAGGCAGAAATTCAATCAATAGCCTGTCTCTCAACAGAGCTTACTAGATTATATCAGTTAGAAGTGACCATCTGGCCTAATCTTGGGAGTTCTGAGATATCATGTAGATCTTTTTCACTAATGTCATTTTTATTTGGTTAACATTAATAAACTGTAGCAAACATTGCAAATCTTGCAATCTGAAGCTGTAACTCAATTTTTGCCTTTTACATGAGACAAGTCAAACATCTGCTTCTCTAGGGGGAACGTGTGTGAGAGCCAGCAAAAGAAAGATGCGATCGCTCTGAAGATTTTACTGCCTTTCTAGGTGTTGTGAAATGATGGAAAGTGGCAGTCTTTTTTATTTACTAAAAGAAGAGTGTGTTACTAAAGGGTATCCAACAACTAATGTGATTATTTCTATGAATACAAAATATGGAGGGAAATATGTAGATGCATTCTGGGGGGTTAAAGTTTCAGCGTATTCTATGACTGCGATAAAAGAAGAATGTACATTACATATTCATCTACCAGATTTATGCTACAAATAAAGTCTAACTTTTAATCTGGTACAGTCAATATATATCAAATATCTGTGAAGAGTCGTTTAACGCTGTCACAGCCAGAATGCATAAACTCTGAAAAACCTTTTTTAATACCAGAGTCAAGAACATTCTCTTCTGGTTCTTTGCTCCTTTAAATTTAATTTCAAATTCTATTTTGTGTTTGGCTGAACACCAGCACTATTAGAAGTTCAGAAATGTTCTGTTCATAAAAAAGGAAAATAAATGTCAGTGTCCCAAGTCTAATTATAACTTTTTACTCATAAGTGGCACAATAGTGGTTCAGTTATGAAAGTTATTGTCATTGGATTTTGATTTTGCAAAATAAAAATCAGGAGTGATTTCTAAATGGATCTGATATAATCTAACCGCTTGAAATTCTGGAGACTCTTCTTTCTTGCCTTTGTTTCATTGTTGATCAAGTGAAATTTTAAAAATTTCGAACAGCAGAGGGGTCCATAATGAAAACCCATAGGTGGGGGAGGGGGAGAAGCAAGACAGGCAACATTTCTAAAAAGAAACAATGCCAGAAGAAATTGGAAAAAAAAAAGAATATTTGGGAGCTTCATTAGAGCAGTACCTCTGAGGGCATCCTGTTGTAGGGTGCTGGGGACCCAGAAAACAAAGACATAAGTCCTCTTGAGATTGGTAGTCAGAACAGTAATAAACTGGACAACTTATTTCAACCTACTTGACCTCATTTCTCCATCTGAAAAGGATGAGAATGATTGCTGCTTGCCTTTATTTCCAGAAACTATTATATCATTTAATGCCTTCTAAATATCCAGGCTGTGTTGCTACCACAAAATGTTTTGCTTACAACATGAACCACCTGACTTTGAGCAAAACCCCCACCTACTCTGCCTCCCCTCCAAACAAAATCTGAAATACAGACAAGCCCCTTAAATTCCTAAAATAATAGTAAGCAGTAGAATTTCAGAGTTGTTATTGCAAAAATATTTCAAAACTGGGGTGAAAATGGAATCTGGAGAAACTGCACAATCATGGAATAGTACTCCTTACAAGTTAAATACTTTTTTTTGGATGAACAAAATTTTGATAAAAACTGCTGTTGCAATACCTTGGATGCACCACTTTGTTTTTTTAATTATTTCTTTTAAAATTATTTTCCTGTTGTTTGGTAAAAGCAGAAAACCTAAAGTGGATTTCAGTTTCAGCCTTCCCTCTAAAAATTCTTATTCAAAATATGTAAAAAATATTGTTTCTTTCAAAATGCATCACAGGCAATGTTAACATTTTCAGCCAGATCTAGCAAGGGAATGGAGTTCTGCATAGCAAAGAGTCCTGAGACATCTCCTTTTCATTTTTTGCTACCAGTGAATCCAGCAGAATCTTAAAATTGACACTGGCTGGCTCTGCTCTTCCGTAACAGTAAAATTTTTGCAGTGTTTATTTACAAGAAAACTACTGAATAGTTTTGCAGGAAGAAACCCCCTAGATTTACCCATTGCTAGTAGTTTATTGAACAGGAGCAGAACACAGCCAGTGGCTCCAACCACTCTATCAGGCTATGCACATACAGTACTTTTTAAAACTTTCTCTTTCTCACTGTAGTTAATAAATCAGGATGCAGATGAGAGATTCATAGTTAATTTTCAATAGCTAGCACAGCATGTCTCAGCTTATAAAGTCCTGGAAGTCTTGGGCTGTGAATTCCTTGATACTGACAAGCCAAACAGCTTAGAAATTATAATTATAAGTTACAAGTGTCTTAAGGGTTGTTCTTCTGACATAAAACTAATTTCATGTTTTTATTCATAATGTGAAGTAGACGAGAGGATGGGGCCTTATTTAGATTGAGCTCTCAGAGATATCACAGGCTCTGTGTCCTGATTATAATGGGAAAAGATCACTTACTTCGTTCCTTGTAGCTAGTTGCCTCTTTCTGTGTCCTTTTTTTTGACAATCAGGCTAACAAAAAAAGTGGGATTTCTTTCACTTTTCATTCCAGCTTTGTTTGTAGGCAGATGTCTACTGGTGACTGTCGTTTTTTCCTTAATTGTAGTCATACCAGAGTGTATCAGGTTCTCTCCTGGTGGACAGGTTCCAGCTTGACACCTCCTTTTGTGTGAGTGGATGACTGGCCACTCCCTGAACCGAGCAGTAGGGAGGTGAGACCTGGAAGCAGGCACAGAGAAAGCAGCTTCAGAGGGTGAGGAAGAGTTCCTGTCACCCTGAAAGAAAGCATAATGTTCTGGACACAACAACTCACCACCCAAAATTTGGCCAGGGCTTTGAAGGCTGAGGGTATTTGAGGGGCAGGCTATGTGTGTTCTGGCACCCCAAAGCTCATTACAGCTGTCCCCAAGGCCAATACCAGTCACATTTGGCACACGTGCTACAGCTTCTAGGAGGCCCAGGGGGAACCAAAGCACAAATATGGGGCTAAAGCTGGATCCTTTCACAAATTTCTGTAGAAAAAACTTGTCAAGCTAGATGGAGCAAGGCAGGCCAAGGGCTATATGACACTAGTGAGAGAGAGAATGGGTTTCTGTTTGTTGAGTGGGCCTTTCTTCCTTCCCTGCCTCAGGAAACAGATTTGGCGCGTGTTAACTGCTGGGGATTAGGAGTTACTCTGCTTCAGTAGTTGAGTTGTGCTGGCCTTTAGGTGCTTAAAGGAGCTGTGGTAGTTTCAGTCTCAATTTTGCACACTCAACTGAGTATTTGCATTCATTAGAAGTCTAGTAATTCCCACATGGACATGCATTGTCAGCACTGGTAAGGTCAGACATTGAACAGGTAGGACAGTTTTAGCTAGGATAGGTGAAGTTCCTCACGTCTCTCTCAGAAAATTCCATACATTTATACCTGATGGATTCAGTTATTTCTTCAGAGAGATTTGAAGTGGGAACTATCTCACAGGGATGTTGTGAAGTTATGCAGAGAGAAAATTAGAAGGGCTAAAGCCCAACTAGAACTTAATCTGGCTACGGCTGTAAAGGACCAAAAAAAAAAAAAAAGTTTTTACAAATAAGTCAGTGACAAAAGGTCAAGGTTCCAACATATGAACAGCAAAGAAGGGACTCTATGTATGCATTGGTTTTCCCATGCTGTGAGAGGTCAGTGGGAAATTTAATTTTTCACACAGCCCCAATTTACTTGAAGAATAGGAATCCTTTCTCTTTTTCTTGTCATTCAGCATGGATTAAGGAGTTTAAAGAACCTCATCACAGTTTCTGCAGTCATCCATGATTAATTTAACGAGGACCTCTGGACATGGATTTTTATGGCCTAAGGTCTTCCCCACAGAAATATAGAGAATTGTACAAAGTTATCTGCAATTTACTTGTGTGTGGTACTGAACCAAGGCGTGACTGAACTGGATGCTATGTTCATCTCTGTGGACAAGAAGTATTTGGAATTACTCTCTTGACATTTGTTTATCCTGTCTCTTTATATTGCCTATTGTTATTATTACTACTATTATTATAGTATAATAAATTATTATCAGTAACAAAGTCGCTTTATAACACCATTAAAAGTTGTTCATTGTCTTGGGTGGTCTTCTTCTGTGTTAGCTTTCACTTTGTTTTTCATTTTGGTCAGGTTTCTCTTGTCCTTGTGATACTCACTTGGATTAGACTGTGATGCATGTCTTGCTTGGCTGAGCCAGATTGTGGATGATAAATACCAAAGAAAAACAACCTGCAGCTGCTGGAAAATCCACTGCAACCTCTGCTATTGCAAAGACAGACCCCTAGAAGGTCAACTGATAGAAGGGTTTCCAAGGCATTCAGAAGGTAGATTTCTGTAAGGGGAATGAAAATCAATTGCAGGGTGTGTTTGAAAGGTGAGATTTGGTTAGTTCATTACATAGAGAGATCAGTTGGAAGAGAGTTCTCCATCTGGATTAGTTTTTGCTCACAGCAACTTGCTTTCATATCCTGGACTGCTGGTCCTTTCTGAGCCAATTATATTAATATATCTGGAACTTCTGCTTAATAATAATAAGTGAAAAATCTCTAGGAAGCTTATACTGATCCCTACCTCCTTGAAGAATATATTTGTAAAACATAAAATAATTATTCTCATTATTTAAATTCTAAGAGAGGGAAAAGTGAATTTTTTTTTAAATAATGTGTACCAAGCTGATAGACAATATAAATTGAATTTAATTATATTCATGGCTTATGGTGTTTTTGAAAAAAAAAAGGTGAAGAAGGAAAATAAAAGGAAGGGGATGGGGAAAGTAAAAAAGGGAAAAGGGAAAAGGGAAAAAGAGAGAGTAAGTCTAAGCTTTCCTTACAAGAAAGTACCTCAAAAGGGGAAAAATGCAATGATAGTCCCTGGGTGTAGCTCCTTTAGTCTGAAGCAGTGAGGCTGGAAAAAATCAGGTGCAAGCTGGGAACACAGGTGACTGTATTGCAGGGAGGGAGAGAATTGAGAAAGAAAAATCTTACACAGAGGGAAATGGAAGTAGAAAAAGAGAGGAGATGACAGGAAGGAACTGCAATAAGAATATGAGGAAGAGAAGGAAACAAAGAACAAGAAGAGAAGTGCCTGATGAGAGACTGCAGTTCTGAAAACCTTTTAAGTAAGAAATCTGCTGATGAGTTCAGGCACCAAATGAAAGACTGATCTTCACCTTCACCTTAAAACCACTGTGTCGCATCTCTAGGATGTCCCACAATACATCCAGAGCTGTGTTTAAGTTCTTTGGTTATATTCAGCCCAATCTGATTCCACTAAGGTGGAATTTAACATTCCCCATAATAATGTGCCTGACAGTTCAACTTGATATATATGAATGAAACAAGTCTCCACTGCTAATAAATGTTCAAAGTGTAGGATTTTTGGTGGAGAGAGTAAGGAAAAATATACACTGTATAGCATTAATTGCATATCTCTCAAGCATGAAATTCTGATATATTATGACTTTAAAAAAAATATTTGACAATAATATATTGCATACATTTCAGAAGAAAATTATGTCTTTACCTTGAAAATCTACTTTCTCTGGCAAGCTGATACAATCATTTTAGTGAAGGACGAGCGCTGCAGAGAGAAAACCTGCAAGTATTTGAAGGTTAGAAGCGATGAACAAAAGGCTGAGGGTTTACTTTGCATGCAAATAAGTAATTCATCACAAATCCATAAACCAATTAGTAATGAACTAATGATATTGCTTAACAACTGTATTTTTGATTAACATATAAATAATTTAGGTGAGCATTTCTTTGGTCATGCCAGTTTCTGCTATTATTTACTAGCCTTGTCATGGCTGCTCTTAGATCACGTACCCCTTATAAAACATTTCCCAATCTGTTGCAAGAACCAGTTTGTTTTAATGCGCTCAAGTTAACACTGCTGGAGCTATTAACAAGCTTATTAGCATAATCCATTGTGATATATCATTGTATAAAAGTTCAACTCCACAACTGAATGGGACTGGGAAATGGCTTTGAAGATTTTATGATACAATAACTATCTATTTGATAAGCAATTAAAAAGATATTCTGAGACACTAAGAGTGAAGACAATGACAACAAGAGGAAAAGAGGAGGGGTTTGAGAGTAGAAGCTGCTGCCTGGTGTAGGAACCATGTAAATTGTATTGCTTCTGCTCCTTAGCCAGAAACTGCACGCTGCTGCTGGGCTCTGAAGCTCCAGTAACAAGTGGGGTCTGACTTTTCTTTTTAAGCAAAGGAAAAATGAACAGTTTAAGGCTCAATATCTTCTACTATCTCACCCGTGATCAATTTCTTGACCTCTGAAAAGAACATTCTAATACACAGCTGAATATCTGATTCTATGTTCTCTCTTTGCTTCTCCTAAATTTCAAGTTCCTTTTCTCAGCTGTTTGCATTACCCTTAGTGAACTTCTGCAGAAAGAAACAGAATAAAGTTACTGAACACATTCCACACATTATTGTTCAAAACTCATTCTGTATAATATGGCTGTATTGAGCTTTTAAAAACGAACATTCAATGAAAATGGTAGTATCTCTATTGTAAAAATAGTAGCTTTTAGAGATAGTGTTGCTTTCTCTGATATTAATAGCTCTGATATGCTGGTACTTTGTTCAGCTCAGTTCTGATTCTCCAGAGATTATTTGACCAAAATGCCCATTGTCCATATAATAAGAAATATTCATGCTATCGTTCACCTAACACGGAATTTTTTTACTAGGTTATTTCAATATCTTACGTACATTATTTTTTTTCTTCCTCCTGATAGGGAGTGGAATGGAAAGCTGGAGTTTCTGAGGGCAGCATGATCTACTCTTTTGCACAAAAAATGGAGATTTAGTTTCCAATCTTGTTATCATTGCCATTTTATTACATAAATTTTTTAAGACTGGGATTGCCTTTTTGTTTTAACTGGTATCAAAATATAACGCTTTTCAGAATCTTTTGGTATTTTTGCATGAAAAGCATTTACATCTTAAATAAAAGGTGTTACATGGAATGTGATATCTAAGAATATATGTATTAAATAATTTTTCTGAAATCCCAAATCAAGTTGCTTTAAGAGGAGGGCATTATATTTTTAACTGTTTGAAATTTGATATATTTTAAAACAATCTTAAGAGTTGTAAGACAACAGAAAGCATACCCAGACTGAACCATTTCCTGCTTAATAATTCTCTCTGCAAACAGAGTTTTTGAAGGTAAGACCTATGAGGAGTCTAGTATCCTTGGGAAAGCAGGTCAGAGAGATTCTCCCACTCACTGCAGTCTTGTGACCAATCACATTTAGAAGCTACCTCAGAATAGGAAGGACTAGAGTTTATTTTGGTATTTTCTTTGAAGTCACCTTCCTATTTTAAAGCTATTTTTGTGGTTGAAAGTCTAAATTTTTGGGAATGAAAATTTAGACCAGAAATTTGCATGCTTTTTGTAAAATGTTTCTATATTTCTGTTGTCTAAAGTACAAATACTAGAAGAAAATGTTCTTGAAGTTCAGCTGTCATAATCAGGCACATTTTCTTAGAGGAAAGCAAAACTAATTGTGGTAGTGTTTTGCATTTATTAGTGGAATAGTGTTTTGCATTTAATAAATACAGAGAGCACTCAAGGAAAAAAAGTCCAACAGGTAATGCAATTCTTCCCCTTCTGATGAGGGTGGTCAAAGCTGCTGAAGTAAAGGAGAATTAGCTGAATCTTTTCCAAGTTCTGGTTTTCGATAGGTCCTGCGAGAGCTTCTTAGAGTTGTTCAGAGGTTGTTGAGGAAGAGCTGGCCTGAGACTGCCCTGCTTGCATTGTCTTGCACCGCTTTTGCATCATCTGAGAATTAGGAAAGCGCAATGGTGAGCTAAAGCCACCTTTGTCTGCTATCTTGAAGTCTGGCATCCTCTGAGCCTCCCTGAAACCTGAGGACTCAGGCCTTATATATCTATTTGTTTGCCAAGAGATTGGATGATATATAGGGTGTCATCATTTTAAAGTGGGTTCAGACTCAAAACTGTGGGTTTCATTTGAGTGCGATGTGAAGTATCGTATACCTCTGGCCAAGGAACTGCAGCTCATTTAATAGATAAATTGAGATGAGAAAAATGGCACAATTTAAATATCAGCTATCAACAGGAACAGGGGAGGGGGGGAAAGAGAGAGAGAGAGAGAGAAGGAGTCCAGCTCCTTTTATTACAGCCTTAGTGCTTCAACAACAGGTAGCAGTATTACATATTCCCTTTCCACTTTAAAGCTTTGGTAATTTCCTTCCTCGTGTCGGGGCGATTTTATTCATTGTTTCCTTGCAGCAGTGATTGATGTTCTGAGCTGCTAATCTCTCTGAGTGATAACTATTTTCATGTAAGTCCATGAGTCTATGACACAGGCTGCTCGGCCAGGGCTACTGCTGACTACTTATTTTGTGCCTCATTTACATTTCAATCTTGGCCTCATGAATGTAAAACCTAGGCTGCAAATTAATAACAGGAAGAATATTAGACCGCTCCAGAGTGGGGGAACAATGCAAATCCACCAGAGCACAAGGCTTTACCATTGTGTTCCGGGAGGGACTCATTTATTGGTCGGCAGTGAATGACATTACAGAGAATGGCATATCCAGAGTGACACAAATTTATTTCTGTCCCCAGCGCTCCAGTATATTTTCATAGAATCAGGGGGCTATTTGTCTAGGGACAATTTAGTTTCCATGAAAAATTTAAATGGTTTCTGTGGAGATAGTGGAGTGAAATTTAATTTGTTTCTCATTTACTACAGCAGGTATGAAAAGGAGAAAAATTGGATGTCTGATGGGCTGAAATTGGTGCTGTCCCTCCCCACTATCCCCAAAAGGCCTGTGGGCCTATATCATAGAGATTGAGCAAGACTACCTCATCCCTCCCCTTAGAGAATGGTAACCTTAAACCAACTTACAGAAAACCTTTGGGGAGGCTGCCAATCACCCTGAAAACAACATTTCCATCGATCCCCTGTCTGTGTGATTTATGGCTTCATTTTACGGTAATTGAGAATTAGTGAGAAGATTAGCAAGGCTCAACACTTCACCTTGATATGCACACTAAGCACCGTAATTTGTCACTAAGGGATGTCGGACACTTTTTTAGTTACACGGGGTTCCCATCTAATTGAATTTGGAGATAACACGGAAATTAATTTGACACAGGAAAATTTTGAATACAGCCATTTCCTCTATTGTAATGCACAATACTGGGCTGCATTCAGGGGCAGCTATATTGATCCTGATCACTTTCAATTGTGGCCAGCTGAAGGATGGAATACACTAAATCTTATTTAAGCTCATATGAAAGCAGTTCATCTGCAGCAATCTGTGGCAGATAAAGAATATTACCTTTCATTTTGTCTGACTGCATCAAGATGAAGTTTTGAAAATTTACTTCTTGCAGCAAATATACCAAATGTCTAAAGTCAACAGTTACAATTCAATTACGGGCCAGCTCTTGTGGGCTGTTTACAGGGTAATTTGCTACTTAGGCAGCAAATGAAAATACTAACTATACTCTCCATGCATAGAGAAGTTACAGCACATGGAGAAGCCCCAAGGAAAGACAAAGAAAAAAGATTCCAAACTTCTCAGCAATTTAAAGCACTGCACATTGGATTAGTCTTGTTATAGCTTGAGTGCTTTCATACACAATCATTTTTTGTTTGTTACTGAGCCATTTTGTAGGAAGTTTATTTTATCTTGGAGGCTCAGTGTCAGAGTCACAAAGATGGGACACGGTACAGACTCTTCATATCTGAGAGACACTCTACTGCAGGACTTACCTGCATTTATATTTCTATATTATTCCAACTTTATTTCCAATTTTAATGCTGTAATTTATCCTTCAAATAAGGACTTTGATTTCAACAAACTGCTTAGAGAGATAATTTTTGGAGAAAGGTGCTCCCTGCTGAGAGTAGTGGAAGCAGGTCTTGGCACTTTATGCCAGAGGGTGCATGGTGGCTGGGATATTTATGGACATTCTTTACCAGACCATCTGGCTTGTTTTATTCATATCTGTTTTAGTGATAATTGGCCTGAGATGAGTTGTAATCAAGATATATTATTCATTACCTATTATTATTATATGATGGATTTTAATCTGATCATCATTACATTGCTGTTTGGAAAGACTTTTGAAAGGTTTAATTGCAATAGTTTAAAGATGTTATTTATGCAGCCCTGTTCTGTAGTTGTGGGAACATACTTGATTCTCTGAACATTGAGGACATTCCTCAGGGCAGAGGCATCAAGAGACATGTTCAGAGATACGTAGATGTGGTCAATAGGTCTAACCTGGAGCTCTCAAGATGTGGTCATACAACTTGGATGAAATGCTATGCTGAAAGCATAGCAATGAAAAATGACAAATTCCCTGGAATTACCGATGGATTACTGATGGCACATGATATTTGTTATCAGCACTTTTACATCCCTTCAGTACTTCAGTCTCCTGTAGCTATGTTATTTGGTCTCAGGAGTTTATCTGCAGGTAGTCTTGAGCAGGAGATGATGAGTACCAGAACTGCAAGAGGTCAAACTGTTAGAAGTAACCTTGTGATTTTTACTCCTTTTATAGCTGAAATAATTGTTTCTCAAACTAGTAATTTGATGAATCTTATTAACAATGTGCATATGTGTATATGAAATTTTCTTGTCACATTTTAATGGGTTTTCACCAATGTAATATTAAAGGGTGTTAACATGACAGAAATATAACTACTATAATAAGCTGGAAGGAATTTGGATCATTTTAGACAAGATTTGCTTTCATATTTGGGTACCTTCTGGACTATATTAGAGACATAGATTTGTCCAACATAATGAAAAATGTATTAACTTAATAAAAAACTTAGTAATACAAAAAAAATCTATACATGATTTTTCTTTCAAGTTATAGCATCTAGGAAAAAAAATAGCCTTTTCTTCTCTCTGAATAGCAAGCAGTAAGGTATGATGTCATAGTAGTCTGTGTTTTTTTACTCCAGAGTTGTTTTTTTTTTTCACTGCCTGCAAGTGTACTCACTAAAAGGTCTGTCCATTCCAAGACAAATTACAGAATTTGTATTATTAGGTCATGATTCCACAGATGTTTGTGTCTTCCTGTTTAGGGCTGAAAAGCTGTAGTCACTTTTTTTTTCTCTAATCAAGAGAAAAGAGAAGAGGAGAGGAGAGGAGAGGAGAGGAGAGGAGAGGAGAGGAGAGGAGAGGAGAGAAGAGAAGAGAAGAGAAGAGAAGAGAAGAGAAGAGAAGAGAAGAGAAGAGAAGAGAAGAGAAGAGAAGAGAAGAGAAGAGAAGAGAAGAGAAGAGAAGAGAAGAGAAGAGAAGAGAAGAGAAGAGAAGAGAAGAGAAGAGAAGAGAAGAGAAAGAGAAGAGAAAAAAGAGGAAGAAATAGAGAGAAAAATAAGGAAGAAAGAGCTAAAGTATGGAAGACTGAAAGAGTGAAAAGTATGAAAGAAAGAAGAGAAAGAAGATGTCAAACCCATGGGAATGACTGCAGTTTTGCCTGGAGTTAAAAATGTACTTGGTGTCTGAAGTTATATCATCTTAGGCTTTGATCTTATTAGTTTTCAGAAAACGAGGGTTACATACAAAAGGATTCAAAGTAATTACACATATTTACTTTCAAAATGGCTACCCTCAACACCTTCACCCTGTTTTTGCTGTAAGACCACAAGTGCTTCTATGTCAGACACACTGTGGTCTTTGACCATGAACTTCCCTGTGCCTTGATAGTTATAAATCTGTCTGTGGATTTCAACACCAATGATCATTTTGGTTCTAAGCATCACCAAAGCAAAGGAAAGGGACTTTCTCTGTCATCTAACTCCCTTGAAAAATTTGACACAAGATTAACCCTTAAAATGTGATAATAGTTCATACTTTTGAAATACAGTTTTTCAAAGCAATTGCTTAGTGGCCAGAACCTTCCCAGAAAGTAGGATTTCTGATCCAATTTTTGCCTTTGTCTGAAGAAATTAAATTCCAAATCACTCACCCTATCATGAGAATGTATACTGGATGTTCTGTGCATGTGTTCCTAAACATACTGAATGCATTTTCCAGCCAAGAGAGAGCAAAATAGAGTGTTTCTTTCACCTGGACTGGAAATGGATCCACAGGCAAGGAGAAAAGAGTTCACTTCTATGTGAAGTATTTTTGTTTTCTATACCAGGTTCATTAGTTCTCCAAACAGGGTTTCCTGTGTTTACAGCAATTAAGTAGTTTGCATATATTTATCCAGTTTCACTATAGAATTTTAATATTTGAAGCATAGCATGAATCAGTGTGGTGATCATTTATTCTGTGTAGAAATTTTCTTCCTTAAAGGAGAGCTACCTTTGGGAGATACATTCAAAGGCTTTTAAAAAGTGTATGCATAAAAGTGTTCGGTTTATGTTAGTAGGGATGATGCCATAAAAACCTGCCTTGTCTTTGGAATGGAAGGTGATGAGCTGTGATTAGATCTCATATTATTCCTTGGAGTTAGGATGGCTGCTGAGAATGGGCTAAAAAGTGGTAGGAAGTGCTGCAGACAGCCTCTTTATCTGACAATTTAAAGTTATATTTTAATCTTGGACAGTACCACGAAGAAACTTAGAGATAAGGAGAAATTATTTAATTTAAATGATAGTTTAATTAAGCCTCTTGGAAGGAGCAGAGCACAGGGAAATAACAGCTAATGCTGAAAGTCTTGCTGATAAGGAGGACTAGGGGGAAAATTTCTAAAGTAAAGGAGGAGAGATTTAGATTAGATATTGGAAAAAAATTTTTAGAGGTAAGTGAGGTACAGGAACAGGTTGCCCAGGGAAGTTGTGGATGCCCCATCCCTGGAAGCTTTCAAGGCCCGGCTGGATGGGACCCTGAGCAACCTCATCTAGTGAAAGTCTTCCCTGCTCATGGCAAGAGGGTTTGACTTAGATGATCTTTAAGGTCCATTTCAATCCAAGCCTTTCTATGATTCTATGATTCTTTCTCAGTCAGTGTTTTTTAACTACTGCTTGCTGTTACAGGATTTTGCTGCAGTCTAGTTGAGAAGTGCCATGGCTCTCATGTTGTCCATTTTCCAGATGAGGTGCAGTTCAGATAAATTACTATGAGTACTCTGATTTGAAAGCCTGATTCTTAACTGTGTTTGTATCTTTCTTGTCTCTATTTTCTCAGCATCACCCAATGGCTTCTGGAGTATGAGATAGGATGAGCTCTCTTGTTCAGGCTCTAGAATATCCAGGTGACTGTTTTGGGGCTATTTCTGATGAAGGAAAGGTAGATCTAGATACCATACCTGATGAAGCCTGTAAGGTGTTTTAAAGCTCACCTCAAACTTCTAGTGTAATGTGTAAGTACATATTCTGTACCATTTTGGGGCTGAATTCAATCCACATGTAGCTAGGAAAAAATATTTTTATTTCTGTCAACATTTTTGAATTGCTGAAGGGCCCACAATTTTTTCAAGAGTCTTTCCTAATTGTCAGTGTTTCATCTCTGCCATGAACAGCCACAAGGGATTAAAATCAACTAAGGAACCCTAACCTTGACTGATATTATTCCAATTCTAGAATAAAGTGACCCATGATTCTTTGCTGTTCCTCCATTCTTTAGGGTTTTGATTACTTCAGCTAAAATGGAAGAGATCAGATATGTGTCCTAATGAAAGATGCTGAAGACACTGGTGGAACTGGAAATCTAATAGCCATATTGGTCTTCCAATGGCAAGTTCAACTGAACACAATGAGGCAGTTGTCTCCACTCCCCCTGTTCAATAATGCTCCTTCATAAGTTGTGTATTCTGAAAACACCTTCAGGTTTGCAAATACTCTCTTGTGCACTAACTATCCCAATTTTCTCCAGTTTGGGCACTGCATTTCAACATCACTTAATGCCCCTGTTTGCTGGGTGACTTTTAATATTATCCGAGAGAAAACAGGAGAGCAGAACCACCTTGGTCATCTCCTGCCAATGCAAATTGTTCAGAATTCAGGGACTGTAACTAACTTGTGCTCTTCCTTTACATGTGAAGAAATTTCCTGTTATTAAAAATTACTCTGCAACACTAAACTAAAGAATGGCAACCTGTGGGGCAGAATGAAAAACAAAAGTTGCAGAAAAAGTAGGAAGTAATGATAATTAGAAACAAAAGAAGAAAAACTAACTTAACGTGCCTCAGAGCTACAGCACAGCTAATGCAAAAAAGTACATTAAATAGAAGAAATTTGCATAAGATGCTTCTTCAATGTAATTATGAAATGGTATATTGTTTATCATCAAGACTAGGGCTTTACCTATCTGGGCTAAAATGTATGGAAGGGCTGTACTTCTGTAATTACTGCACCTGCCCAGGAGCAAGCACTTCTAGGACAGACATTGGTTTGAAAGTAGAAATAATCTTTTATGCTTGAGACAATTTTGTTTCCATCAGTTTCACTCCATTTCACTAGATCAGACTTCCATGCTTGTCTCAGGCTCCAGCATCACAAAGACAAAAGTCAGACCTGGCTTCCCATACACATCTTGTTTCCCACAGGGCAAGAACTGGAGAGTGTCAGCCACCCTGGGCAGCAGGAAAGCAGTGATTCTTCAAGGAACCTGCTCTAAAGTGTCTCCTCTCCTTTCCTCCCATGGCTATAGTGCCACTTGCCAGGGAAGCTGGATATTGCTTCTCTAGGAAGGGAAGGAAGCAGTAGGTAGGGAATATTTTGAACAATCTCTGTCTGAACAATCTCTGTCTGTCCCTGCTCTTCCACTTTCTGCTGCAGAGAATCTGGGTCAGTTATCTCTGCTCTACTTGAGAGGAAAAGCTAAAAAGAGGACTTGTTCCCATTCAGAGAATTTCTCAGATGAGTGAGATACTTCAAGCAACCACTCAAATTATTATGTTTTCAACACTTTGGATGAAAACAGGAATTATCTTGAAAATAGGTCATAAGATGATGCAAACTTGCACAATGACTCAAGTCTATAAACCACCAAACTTTTATCCTTCATGAGTTGACTTTCAATGCTCCTCAGGTTCAAGCAGATGCTGATGCTTTGTTTCCCTGTGCTCTGCACCCTGAGTTTCTCAGGGACTATGAAGCAGCCCTGTGCTTGATGGGAGCAGTCAGAGGGGGATGGGGCTGAGCAGCAGGAGGAAGCGTAACTGAGAGACTGATAGAGACATCCTGACAGCTGGAATGGGTCATCAATAGATCCATCATGCCAGTAATTTGCAACAAATTTAACATACATCACTTTAGTCAGGCCACGCTGTATCTGTCTTGTCACAGCATCAGAGTGAATAACACTTAAATCGGGTGTCACCATTGACCTCTCTGACCCTGGAATTGACACTGCTGTTTGAGCTTGGCCTGGCTGGCAGCAGATGTAGGGAAGATTAGTACAAAAGGTGGGGGTGTACTAAAGGAGGACAGAGCATAACAGTGCAGCTTAACCAGGCAAACAAATGGGGTCTCTGGATTTTCTCCCAGTCCTGTTTTGCTTGATGAAGTGTTGCCATTTGTTTAGACCTTCTTCCAGCATTCTTTAGTCACATTAGCTGTGTATATATTTCTCATTCTGACTGATTCTATACACATGCATGAATATACACATGCAATGAAATTTGTAAATTTGTAAAATTGTAGACATAAGGTGACTACCATGGAGACTGAAGTCTGTCATGGAGACTAATGAAGTAGAACACAAGCAATAGTAAAATTAAATTCTCATCTATGTTTGAAACATGAGATCCAGCCTGAGACATGAATGGATGCTTTGATTCTGTTGCCACTTTCAGCATCTCAGTGCAGACCTAGCCCTTTAGGAAATGATGACGCTTCACAAAAAGTGTGTCTCGGGTAGAGAGCAAAAGAGACCAAGACCCTCATCAAATCCCAGAATCCTGTGATGGCTTGGGACAAGTTAAAAAAACTCCTAGGTTATGCCATGGAAAATGAAGAGCCTCCCAGCAAGCACAGCCAGTCCTGGAACTTGGGGGAATTTTCTCCTGACGTCAAATCTGAAGACTGCTTTAACTCAGAACTTATGAGCAAGGCTCACCAAACAGCTAAACAGCATATTTTCATTCATCCAAGAGAAGCTGCTTCCCCCATTTTCAATCTTAATGAATACCTTCCATAGACTTCTGCAGTTGTTTCTACAGACTAGCATGGAAATGACTACAAACCTGTTAATTCTCCCTGGTGCTAGAAACGAGACACCCTCCACAGCCAGACGGAGTCCACTGAGTCTGCTCAGCATTTACTTTTGAATCAGCACACGATAGAATTACACGATTTGTTTGCTCACTCAAAAGTGGCTTTAGAGCCATTCACCACGTGCGTGTGACTGGATGCTGGGTGGGCTTTTCCCCTGCAGTCATGCAGTCTTCCAAACAAGTATGTGGCTATGGGCTGAATTCAGATTTTTTTTTTCCTTGAGGCATTGTTCTTAAGTGGGTGACTTTTAATTAATGGATTTTGAATGGTAATATAAGATGTTATCTTTCAGCAGGTAATTGGAAATTGCAAAATTAATACGATTTAATTAATATGCATTTTGTACTATTAATACAAAATTAATATGTATATGACTTGTATAATAGTTTGTCCTTTTTTTTTCTCACAGTCTGCTTGATATTTGATATCTTGATTAAACTGATTTATCACATCACTTAAATATCCCTCAAATGGAAGAACAAGAAACTCTTTGGTTATCCTATATGTCCTATAATGTTCATATTTAATGAAGGTTTGAAGGTGGAAACATATAAAAAGTGACAGAAATAATAAGCAAATTATAAAATATTAGAAAAATTAGTGTTTAAAACAAGGAAAACATTTTATTTTTGCATTATTGCTTCTTTTAGAAAAGACTGGTAGTAAAGCAGAAGGTATTTTCCAGTAAGTCATCTGGAATTTTAATCAGATTCTGCTTGTCTTTATTGGTCTCTCAATGTGAAGCTGACACCTCAGACACTCACTGACACCACTATGAGTGCTTCCCTTCTCCTTCTCAAGAGTAGGACTTGGCTTCCAGGGATCCCAGTTAGGCTGTCTTGTTTACAGCAAGGGCTACTGAGGGCAGATTATAACATTATGGCTTTAGAAGGAATCATGTCAAAATTAAATGCTTGTAGTCTTTTTATAATTAACAACTGAATTGATTGTACCCTGTGTTTGAATTTCTGTGTTGCTTGGACAGAGAAAAGCAAATCACATTTTGCTCAGGGTACCTGGGATTTGAGAGCTGAATGGAAGTGAATTTACCCCAGGAATGTGAAGACCTTTGCCCCATTGCCCAGCTGTCCATTGGTGCACTGTGAAGGTGGCTCTCAGAGGAGCTGTGGTCACACAAATGTGGGCATGAGGCACAAGAAAGTTCACATACAATTCATAACCATGCATAGCCACAATGGGGAGTCAACTTTTAATTTTTTTTTCTAGTGATCTGTTTGCATTCTACTCTAAACGTTTTTTTCCCTCATTATTTTTGATGTGAAAGGAGGAAGGAAAATAACGTGTTTGACAAAGGACCTTTGGTGTGTATGCATGGTGGTTTTGGGGTTTGCTAGTGGATCCAGCAAAGAGTCATGCTGTGGATCTAAAAGGACAGTTTGAAACTTTCTCTGGACTCTAGGCAGCCCTTGGGTGTGTATAACAGCTCTTCAGGGTAGGAGGTAAGAGGCAGACAGCACAGGTGCTAACTGTATGGTCCACTTGGTGCCATCAGCTGCAGTAACCAGCCTAACTTACCTGTGAGAGCTCTGAGGCTCTTCAGGGAATTTTTTCTTACCATCACCAGATTTCTATTAGTAGGGGAAGATACTTGTTAAATTAGCTGTGTATACTCATGTTTGGAGTATATGAGCATAAAGATTTCTTTTTTCTCCAAGGGACACAAATTTTAGGCCTAAACACTTGAAATTCAAGTATAGGAATACAGCCCAGAGTACCTCATGAAAATTGGGATTTATTTACTTTATGGCATCA
The DNA here is from genome assembly GCF_009819885.2 of Catharus ustulatus. Taxonomy (NCBI): domain Eukaryota; kingdom Metazoa; phylum Chordata; class Aves; order Passeriformes; family Turdidae; genus Catharus; species Catharus ustulatus. The sequence continues at coordinate 90,195,074 of NC_046222.1, read as the reverse complement.
TTTTCCCTTTGGTCCAGTGTCCTTTACTGGAAAAAAAGTCATGTAATAGGTTATGAGTTCTTCTCAAAGATGAACCATTCCACCACTAGGATTTCTGGTTATTGTGCACAGGGGCAAGATGAAAGTGACAGTATGAAGCATTTTCATTCCAATCTCTGTAACATACTCATATATTACATACATATGAATGCTCAGTACATCAAGGAAACTATTCACTTTTGGGGCGAATATCTGTGTGGCTATGCTTTTTTTCAAATGTGTTATTTAATAGAAAGTTGTTAAAATAGATGACCCAATTCATGTGGTAGCTCTACTCTTCTGACCTAATGTGGGTAGAAGAGAGCAAGCACTAAGGTGTTAATAGCATTGTAGGATCGTGCCTTCCAGTAGACCAGGTAGCTCAAAGCCCCATCAAATCTGCCTTTAACATTTTCAGGGATGGGACACCCACAGCGTCTCTGGGAAACCTTTTCCAATGCCTCAACACCTTAATGGTAAAGAAAGTTTCCCTTATATTTAATCTAAACCTACCCTGTCTCACTTCAATATCCCTTGTATCAATACATGCCCTTGTAAAAAGTCCCTCTCCAGCTTTTATGTAAGCCCCCTTTAGGTACCAGAAGGCTGCTCTGTCGTCTCCCCGGAGCCTTCTCCACTCTGAAGGACTCCAACTCTCTCAGCCTGTCTTCACAGCAGAGGTGTTCCAGCCATCTGATCACCTTTGCGACACTCCTGGGCTTACTCCAACAGGTCTGCCACCTTCTTTGGTCTGGTAGGTGTTAATACCCACATTCCTTACTGTTTTCACAGGAAATTAAACTGAAAAATTACAAAGGGGAATGATACTGAACCTTTGCGTGGAGAACCATGCAACTGTGGCTACACCTCATTCCATTCTCAAAATAGTTTACAGATCATTTTTTGGCTCTGAATTCACTCCCATGAGGTAATTGCATCCTTTATTTTCACACTTTAAAAATAAAACAGCCTGGGACTCTATCCCAGTCTCTTCCTCTGCCTTCTCCCTTACCAAAACAGAGCCACAGCCCTCTTCCTGAGAGGGAAACCTGAGATTTTTAGCAGCAGTACTTGACAGAAAGGGAAGCCAGCTTCACTTTCTCAAATGCATTTTGTGGTAATGCTCTTGGTAATGCCCTATGCATACCTGTAAGGGAGACAGCTCATGTGGGGAAGCACTTTTCCTCTGCAACCTTGCACTCCAGAATTTCTCCTCTCCTCTCCTCTCCTCTCCTCTCCTCTCCTCTCCTCTCCTCTCCTCTCCTCTCCTCTCCTCTCCTCTCCTCTCCTCTCCTCTCCTCTCCTCTCCTCTCCTCTCCTCTCCTCTCCTCTCCTCTCCTCTCCTCTCCTCTCCTCTCCTCTCCTCTCCTCTCCTCTCCTCTCCTCTCCTCTCCTCTCCTCTCCTCTCCTCTCCTCTCCTCTCCTCTCCTCTCCTCTCCTCTCCTCTCCTCTCCTCTCCTCTCCTCTCCTCTCCTCTCCTCTCCTCTCCTCTCCTCTCCTCTCCTCTCCTCTCCTCTCCTCTCCTCTCCCTCTTTTCTGCCATGAGGACAAAAAAGATGACAGTGAAATACTCATTTGGTCCAGATTTATATGTCTGCTTAAGCCTAAAATTAAAAGATTCAGAAATATTTTTCTCTTGTCGAAGTCATAGACTTTATGGTTCAGTTTTCAAGACTTTTAGGTTTGAAGTTGTTAACCTTGCTGTCTAATCCCTGATTTATACTGACATGGTTAAATCCCTGGCTTATAGTGAATATACTTCCATATTAAAAAAATAAAGGTGTACCAAAATTCTTTCCCAATAATAAGTTTTATTAGGTACATCAGGTGTTACTGTAGCATAGATATACAGTGTAGGTACATTGCAAACAGCATCTTATAGTATCAGACAAAGAGAACCTTTTACAAACCCCATGTCTCTAATTTCATTTTAGAAAATTAGATACTAAGAATTTTGCATAAGATAACTGTATTACTGGGATGCAATTTGGCCCAGGTTTCTAGCTTTAGTGCATGTGGCTCCTTAATAAAAAGTGTCAGTTAAAATGAAAATACAGCTTGGGTAATTAAATTTAATTGGATCTTGTCACTTTAAATCCTCTTCGTTTTTGAGTGTTTCTACAGAATTGCAGCTTCTGGTTTGCTAATTTCTTTATTGCAAGCTGTGCTCTGAACCTGACTGTCCTATAATAAAGTGGGACCTTGTTTTTGTAGAGGGCTTTGAACCATGACTGTAATAACAAACAAAAGGAGGGTGGGAGCTGATTTATTGCCAAAAGAAAACCTCTCCTTTCTTTCTTACCTCTTCAGATGATGAAAAATCATGTTTCTGATTTTATTAACTCTTTAATTTTCTTGCCAGTTGATCACCATTTTACACAAGCTCTCATGTGTATTATGGTATGATGCTATGCCTGTGACAGGTAGCAGCAGCAATTATCATACTTTTTTATATTGGAGCTGTTTGGACAAGCAATAGGGATTAGGTGAATTGCAGTATTATTCATATGTAGGTGAAGCAGGGTGCAGGCAGTGACAATGCAAATGATGTGTACTGCCTGCCAATAGCCACTGTGCAGATTCACAGGGATCACCTTCTCCAGAGGTGAGAGGTAATTCAGTTTCGTTATTACACATTGCACATGCACAGCATCCAAAGGCAAGGAAGATTTAAGTGTAGGTGATGAAGCAAAAAAAATACTGGCCATACCAACAGACACATCTTAAAATGTTAAGTCTGTCACAAATTGTACAGCTGCTAATGTCCATATTTCAAATTAAAGCCAGCTGAATGAATTTGTACACTCAGGTTTCATGTGTGAAATGAAGTATCACGCATCCTTGATTAGAAGACAGGTCACTTAACGCCGACATCTCAGAACGATTAAAGATGTGAGATTGTCCTTCACAGCGCAGTAGTGGTCCCCTGATCCTCTGCTAAAGCATATGGATATGATGTAATTACATTTTGCAGAGTGCTGGCAACATAACTTTCTCAAACAGAACTGTCATGCCAGTGTAGTCTCTAGTGCCTATAACCTTCTCCAAAGGTGTGCCTCACATCCCACCCATACTCCTGGGATGAAATCTCTGCAACCAGACTCAGAAGGATCTGTTCAGTTGCCCATCCATGGGTGCCCAGAGTATTTGAGATGCCTGAGGGTGTATGAGATTTCTGCACATGAATGAGATTCAGAACTCAGATCTGTCTTCAGATATTGGTGTCTACATGGGAAATATGTTCCTAGGTATGTATTTTAACTAATGAAGCTTTAGCATTTTGTTTATATCATCTTGTGGCAGCCGAGATGTCCTAGTTTACCCCAGCTGACTGCTACTTGCTGGTCCAGAAGGGCATAAGGATTGTATGTCCCTGTTGTATATCTGTTACATCTGTTTTGGTAATCCAGGAGAGTTCAGCAGCACTAATTACTTACCTATGTTTAAACAACTAAATCTAGACCTAGAGATCCTATAGATGCCTTGTGCTATAAAGGGAGCTCACACACAGTGACCTGTGAGTGGGTACCTAAATTTAATGAGTCTGTAGTTTGAAGCTATGCAACAACTCCTCATTTAGGTAGGGCTCACACCTACCCTAGGAGCACCCTGGGAACACCTAGAGCATGGACACACACCTCTTCACCTGTCCAGTCTGCCTCTCTGCTGTGTAGTGACCGACTTGCTCTGCTGAGCAGCACCTGGCTGGGGCTCATGCTCCCTCGTTCCTTTCTCACTCATCTGCAGCTTGTTCCCTAGGTAATTCACCTTGGAGCAGCCCTCGTGGCTTCCCAGGGAGGTAACATTCTCCTTGCATGGCTGCATTAGGACATGAGAGCTGAAGGAGGCAACTGGAGGCAGGAACAGCTCACCCTCTCTGAAACAGGTGTCTATCACCATCTTTAGATCTGCTTTTTCCATTCATTAGAGTGGAACCTGGATGACTAATTAGTAGAATTAATCTAAATATTAGATTTCTAGATTGATGGAACTAAGATGAGGTGCATTCCATATCATCTGTGTCTCTGTATCTTATTAATGGGGCCACAGAATTTCTATCTCCCTAAAGTCATACAGTTAGATCAAGGCAGTAATAAAAAAACCCCAGTATTTAGTTACAGGGATTAGACTCACTATAAGAAAATGTCCTGGCTTGCTATCACTTAAAATAGTGTCCAAACATCACGTCATTCTCAAAGAAGTCATAATAAATTATTTCACACCACTTTCTGGATTTTTACAGTGTTTTATAATGTTGCTAAGGAAGCACATAAGTAAAGACAGTCTTGTTTTCATATGTACTTTTTTTTTCATCACTTTTTTTAGGGCTTCTGTAAAGCAATCCACTACAAAGAACTAATTAATGAGATTGCATGCTTTATTTATACACAGAACAGATGATTGGATGCACAAAAGTAATTTATGATTTCCTAAAACCACCACTTAACCAGCATGATTCACCAGGCTGTTGTAAGTCTGCTAGTAATTCTGACTACTTGTTTTTTTCTCACATTTGGGCCTTGGGATCCAGATTGAAATTGCAATTCATTTTGCAAGTGAAATATCATCTTCTAACTTATAAGAATGATAGATGCAAGAAATGGTTCTCGTGCTTGGTGTATGATATCAGATACAAAGAATGGACTGTATAAGCACGTTTTTTATTATTGACTTTTTTTCTTGATTTTCAACATATTGAATCATTCACAATGGTATGGCATTTAAAAAATATTCAAGTTTCTGGGGCAAATGCTGGTAAGGGATTAATTTGTGCAATTTTATTTTCTCTTCTGCCAAAAAGAGACAGAAACATGAATTCCAATTAATTTTCATCAGGTTCTAAGCTCCAAGTTTATTTGGTACTGCTTGGAAAATGCTATCTCGTATTTTTAAACTTTGGAAAACATTTCAGCTAGCTCCACTTCCCTTTCTGATGTAATAAATTTTACCAGACTTCACTGACACTTGCTGGGTATCGGTTTCACTTTGTTTATGGTTGAATATGTAGTCTTTATTGAAACTGGCAAATTAGCCCCTAAAAAAGGGGAAAATGGTGTAACCCATAACCAGAGTAATCTGCATTAAGAGCTACAGTATTAGAATTAATGCTGTCTGATTAATTTATGTGTTTTAGTGAGCAATGTCTATTTTTTTGTAGTGACAAATGGCTCCTTAAGAACATATGATTACAAATTTACAGATTGTTTTTGAGGCTGCATGTCTACGTCTTTGATTTTTAAGGGTTTACAATAATCTGGTGCTAGATCTTTCCAACATAGTGAGAGTAATTACTTTAAATTTATGGATGATTTCCCATTTGATCACTTTTGTCCTAAATTACAATCCATCTGAAAGACAGTTTAAAAATCATGATAACAAATCTTACTTGACCTCTTCATCATCATACTTTAATACACACTCTTAAATGAGCATTTTTAGTATCTGATTGTTCAGCACTTGCACTCATTATTGTGAAACATTCAATTTCAGGAAACGTCTCTGTTGGGAGTAGGGGCAACTCAATACATATATGCAAGAGATTATGCAATGCACTGTCTGAGATCTCAGGGGACACTTGGTGACCCAGGTGTTTCCTTCTGGCCTTATGTTTTCATTTGGGCAAGCATCCTCTTTTGGGTCCAGCAATGCTGGAAGTCACTATTTTTATAGCTCTTGCCACTGTTTTTCTGTAGAGAAGCTCCTGGCTTCTGCCAGGCAGGAATTCATGTAACAATCCACATTTTGCTGCAGGTTGTGTTTACTTGAACAGACGGTTGTAGCATTTATAAGCTAGTCCCAATGACCTTGCCTACAGTAAGTGAGAGAGAACAAGCTGCTTGCTGGAAGTGGTAACCATTTTCAGGATGGATGAAATGAGTGACCACCAGAACTCTTCCCTCCTGAATACTACTTTTTAAACTTTTGAATTAAAATAATTAACTCCCATTCATGTAATTACTGCCACTGACTTCTGTGGGACTACTACCACCTGTGAGAGTATCACTTAAAGGGTCCTATAGTTTTCTTTCAAAAAGCTTCACAAGCTTGAGAGAAACTATATCAGGTACTAGTTACCTCCTGATCTCTCTGATAGCTCTGGCACTGATAGAAAGATTCTCCCTGCAGGTTCCCAATGCTCTATCGCAGTACAAAGAAAATTCACTGTACTACTCCCACAGGCACACCCATTTTTACAGGTTGAAGGTGTACCTAGCACCCTCAATGCCAGCACAACCCTGCTGCTGGCTGAGTAATATTACCCAGAACCGAGAACTGTACTTGAATAGCTCTTGATCTCATGTTGCACTGGTGCTACAGGTTGTTCCTCACTTTGTGAGCCAACACAAAAGCAAACTGCATACCTGCTTTGCTCAGATCACCTAAAGGCAAACGTCACAATGTCCCACCAGCAATTCCCTGAGTCAGCTTGTCCGTTATTCTTTATCAAGGTTGAATCCTGTGACAGCTTCCAAATGTAATTGGCAGGATGCGCTTGCTGCATGCCAAAAGGACTAAGTGCCCTGCTATGCTCTATATGGGTGGTGAAGGCATGAAACCCAGCTCATATGAGTGTGTCTGCAAAGGGTAATTTTGTATGACAAACATGTTCTTTGAATCTTACTTCTGTGCACTGGGAAGAAAACCTTCTATCCATTCTGGGCCATGATTATGATGTTTGGTCTCTGTCATGCAGCAGTTTATGCAATTACTGTGTGTGCCCCTCCTTCTTTATATGTCTGTCTCCTTAATAATTTTGGAATCTCGAGCCAATATCGGTCATAGCTAGCAGGAGGTAAAAGATCTGAGAGATATTAATTTCCTCAAAGTTTGAATAAAATAGCTATATACCAGAGAAAAACCTTTCCAGAGACCACTGAGGCAAAAACTTAGTTTTTCTTAGACACCAGACTCTGATCAAGAGAGCAATATTGTGAACATCCCAGCTGTAGAAAAAGCTCCAGTCAGCCTTTGTGCTTTATAGCCAACTAATAGATCCATTGTTTCACAAATCTGCAGGAATAGACTCTGTTATCTGTGTTGTTCACCAAATTATATTTTTCTGCATTACCTATCCACTGCAAGAAACTTGTGAGTAAGTCACAAGTGATGACCATATGTACAGTAATTTCATGACCATAAGGCGCACCGGACTATAAGGCGCACCCCCTAGGAGTCGGCACATTTCACAACTTTGTAGATCAGATAAGGCGCACCGGTCTATAAGGCGCACTTTTTTTTTTTTGCAGTGAGGAGCCGCGCGGCGCGCAACAAAGTAACGAATTGCTGGCAGGTGCTCAATTTGTAAACATTTTTCAAAGATTGGTGTAGCCTTTAAATGCAGCCTCAGGCGCCTTCCCCGTGCAGCGTGCCCCGGCACTGCCGCCCGCCCCTGGCGCCGGCTGGCACGGCTCACAGCACCCAGCTTCCACCGTGCGACCGCGCTGCATCCCGGCTTCCCTGCGGCCAGCGGCGGCGACGCTTCCCGTTGTTCCCCGCGGCCGCGCTGCTTCTCTCCGCTTCCCCGGGGCTGCGTCACTTGTCGCTGCTTTTCGGCGGCTGCGGGGGCTTCCCCGCTGCCGCTCCTCGGCAGCCGCAGGGGATTTCCCCGCCGCCGCTATTCGGCGGCCGCAGGGGCTCCGGCAGCACCGCGATTTGGCGGCCGCAAGGGGCTCGGCCGCCGTCGCGATTCAGTGGCCACGGGGGCTCGGCCGGCGCCGCTTCTCAGCGGCCGCGGGGGCTCGGCCTGCGTGGCGATTCGGTGGCCGCGGGGGCTCCGGCGGCACCGTGATTCAGCGGCCGCGGGGGCTCCGGCGGCGCCGCTTCTCGGCGGCCGCGGGGGCTTCCCCGATGCCGCGATCCACCAGCCGCCGGGGCTTCGCCGCCGCCGCTTTATGGCGGCCGCAGCGGCTCGGCCGGCGCCGCCTTTTGGCGGCCGCAGGGGCTTCGCCGCCGCTGCTCTGATGCCACCGCCGGGCGGGCTCTGCTCAGGGCTGTTGCGGGCTCGCACTTCTTGTTCCCTCCGCGCCCAGGCCAGGGCCACCCGGGTTCTCGTTTCCCCCTCGCCCGGGCCAGGGCCGGCGCCGCCCGGCTTCTCGTTCCCCCAGCGCCCGTGGTGGCGCCACCCAGCTCCTTGTTCCGCCCAGGCCAGGACTGGCGTTGGCTGCCTCTCTCCCCTCTTGGCTCCTGCCGGTTGTGGCCGCCCGCTCCCGCCCCCGCTTGCGACACGGTGCTCCCGCGGCACCGCTCCCCCATTGCGGCTCGCACTTCCGGCTTGGCAAATTTCGCAACTTTGTCCATCAGATAAGGCGCACCGGACTATAAGGCGCACTTCCGGGTTCAGGGAAAAAATTTAGTCAAAAAGGTGCGCCTTATAGTCGTGAAATTACTGTACTTTTGCAACCTGTTTTCTCTAAAAACCCCAGCTTTACTGAGTGTATTTTTGCACATTAGATGCCTCTTTTGGTGATCTTTTTCTCCTTCTAATCACCTAAAAGACATTGTTTGGGTTAATGACCTCGTGGTCAGCCACATGGAGTAATTTCACAGGTCTTCCTGTGTTTCTTCCCTGGCCCAACAGGGTCACATCAAGTAGTATTACAGACGGAGTACATAAAGAGAGATGGGTCCATGCAACTCACAATTAGCCAAACAAACCCAGAAACCAAAACCAGTCAAACAAACCCAGAAATCAAGACCGGTGTTCTTCCTTCGACCCTTAAACTCAAAGACTGATAACAAAGAAAATGGATTCTAATGCAGGAATCTGGAGAGTAAGGACAAAATCCTGAAAAATAAAGGAGGTCTTAATGCTGCACACAATTACCAATATTTTGGAAACAGTTGGAGAACATGGCACACGTGGTGAGTGCCTTTACACTTATCTACCTGGATGGAGCTGCACAGACCAGCCCAGCAGCCTGACTTGTGCACCTGCATCTTCTCAGAGCTTCCTGCTCATATCTACTATTGTTGGGGCTGCTCATATGCAGCTGTACAATTTAGAGGGCTTTTCTCAGGGAGGGATTCATCAGCTCCCTTTAAAATAAGCCAGTGCTAAAGGTTTTGTCTTCTAAGTGACTTACACCCCTTGATAAGATAATGTACTGGAAATGTATGTCACTGTGATATTTTGGAATGGATAAATAATGTATGACTCTGGCAAATGAAAGTTTTGAACTTGAGAGGAATCACTGGCATTTTTTAAATAATTTAGGAAGTGCTCATAAAAGAGAAAAATGAGGAAAAGGCCTTTAATAAATGTCACTCATTTGGCATCATAACCTCTTTAGAATGACTGGTATTCTTACGAACTTCATGGGGATATAAATGTACTTAAATGTGGTAGTATCTGTTTTCTTTGCAAAACTTGAAACCATTTCTTACAAGACAAGAAATTCTCATTGATGTTTAAAATGAAGATGCTCAGTGGCTGCTGAAAAATTAATGGCCAGTATTGGCAATGATTATTTGCTCATGTAGAAACACAAGTACTTGGTAATTTACTGAGCAGTTAATAGAATCCATGACAGGACTAAGTGACTTCTCAGTTGTGGGCTTTGTTCTTTCATTCATGCCATACTTGTTCCCACGCCAAAAAGTGACAATGCTGACTAATGTTTTATAGAAAAATTCAATATCCTTTGATATCTCTAACGAAAACTGTTAACATGGGTCAACTCAGATGGTTAAAGAGGCTGAAATACTTACATAAAACCCACGCAGAGTTTTTTGTTCCTGAGATAAACCCCTTAAATATGGTTTTATAGAAGCTGTTTATCTCTTGCTTTGAAAAGGTTCTTTTGGGTGCCTGTTCTTAGTGACTTCTTCCTCCCCCAACACATTTGTTTGGAAGTGACAGAGTGTGCAATTTAAGGGTCAGAGGTGGAAGCCACACAAGGGGAGCTTACCAGGTCTTCCACAAGACTCTGTTTTAGTTTAGTCTGGTTTAATTAAATTTTGTTTCGTTTGTTTGGTTTATAGTTCTTTTTATTATCAAATCATTGCACTATTTTGGGCCTTTACGATATCATCCATGAAACACAATAGCAGTTTTCCAGACCATCTGATTCAGATTAGCCTAAATTATTTTTCCTCCCCTTTTCTGGGAATTTCTGTTAGCATTGTAGTTAGAAATCCATGTGTTTGGTTCACATGGATTCTGCAAATGCAGAATGGGCAAGAAATAGTACATGCACTTTTTTCTACAGTAATTTTAGTCCTTTAAGGCTTGGTGAGGTATTATACTATTATTTCCAAAACATCTTCCTTGGACTAATATCACTGCAGTAGGTGAAATAGGACATCTCATTATGTTGTTGATGGCACTAGTAGATGTCTCTCTTTTTTAACAGAAATTATTTTTTGACACTGTGTAACTGGTCCACAGTCTTCTTTTTGTTAAGAATATAGAAAGATTGTGATGTGGCTCTTTTTCTCTCTTTGACCACAGTCAGGGAAGATTAGAATCCTGGATAAAGCTTGTGATTAAGGAAATTTTCTCCAAGTAATGGCTGAAGAACTGCTGTGTCTGCCTGGGGTGTCAGTGATCATGGCACATTAGTGATTTATCTGAGATCTGATTGGATTGCATTTGAATCATCTCACATGAAGGCATCAGGCACAGTTCCCAAGAAATGCTTTTGTAGACTCACATTCAGTCTTGTCTCCCTGTTCAATGCATGTGCACATTGTTGTAGGAGGTAGATACCTTGATTGTGGGGTTTACTGTATGCTAAAGACATCTTACCACAAAACAACATTTGAATTGAAGATACCAGTTCTGTCAGATATATTAAACAGTGCCTGGGTGAAACTGGAACATGGGACAAGTGTTACCTGGCATAATTTTGTCATAATGTATCACTTGTCTCAAGAAAAAACCCAAACATTATGAATGCGATTAATGGCTTGACATTTTTATTGATGCTTTTTGTAATGTAAATTTAGATATATTGATTAAAGAACTCAGCTTTGATCCAACATCTTTTGAATTCAATAGAAAGATTCCCAATGGTTTAAAAGACTTCCCACTAGTTTAAATAACTACCAAATCCTGTTTAAAAACCAATACTATTGATTTCAGTTGCTGTTTTACAGTATCTCCTATATAATTCAAAACCATGTTTGAATGACGAGTTCCTGTATCGGAAGTTTTTTTCAGAAAGGCAATGCAATAATTTTCAGATTTGTTTAAGAAAGGAGTAGAGGGGTGTTGCAAATATATCATATAATGACTTAATAATATAATGACTTATAATGTAATGATATAATGATTTAATAAGGGGAAATATTTTAATTTCATACATTATTGATTTAATTTACATGAGTCAGATCATTAGATTTTCTATGAGTGATGTCTGAAAGACGTTGCATACATTTTTGCATATATAAATATTTAGGCATGTACATCTGTGCATATATATGTGTGTGTGCAAATGAAACTTCTAACAATATCAACAATTTAAGTGCATTTCTCCATAAATCAAACTTACATCTAATCAGTGTTTTGACCCATGACATTTTATTTATTTCCTTTTTCAATTCATTCAATATAATTGGGTGCAAATGCTGTTGAAACCAGCAGCATTTTCCCCAATGTACTTTAGTACAAGTATTGTCAGGATGTGGCCTGCTCACTTGAATTTGGTCCTCTTTTCTTTAACATAACCTATCCAGCACTAAGCATTCCCTATCTTTCACTTTTCTAAGCAGAAAAGTTATTTTCTAAAGAAAATAATAAGCAGATTATGAACACTTTGACTTTAAAATCTCATTAAACACCTCATAACCAAATAATAGAAAAAAATGATGTTGCTACACTAATCTAAATATATAAATCATCCCCAACAATTATTTTTCATTAAAAATATTAGTCTTCAAATTTTTTTTCCATTTTTTTTCTTTAAGCCTACATACATATATACACATCTATTACTGATGCAGGTAAGCTACAACTCTTTTTGAATGTGAAATTGAACTAGCAGCCTTTGATCTGAACTACAGGCTGATCTGAATTCAAGAAAAGGCTGCTGCTAAGCCACATTCCCATTCAATCCATTAAACCATTCACTTCCATGCTCCTCATCACACTGACTCCTAATTTGACAATGACAAAGAGCTCCACGGTGATTTTAAATTTCATAATTTTAATCTGTCAAGTCTGACATTTAATTAGTGCCCTTCTAACCTGTGCCCGCTCACTTGAAGGTTACTGTTGGTTTTCCTTTAGAAATTTTTCCTCTGGAAGAGTGGATTAATAAATATGTACATAACTGGCAGGGATAAAGACAATACACACACAATGGTCTATTAGTTCCAAATCTAGACAGATGAGGTTAATAATATTTTAAAGTGCTGCTTTATTGTATTAAGAGTGATTAAGCCCTTGGCTCAACCCTGTATGAGTTGTTCATTCAAAACATAAAATATAAGGTCTATTAAGCAAAGTCTAGCGAGAACAGTTACCCAAACCACAGCAGTACTGTGTTCAGAAAGCATACTGCAGGAGTGCAGAATATCTGAGGTATAATTTCATGATTTAGCAAACAAAATGGAACATGCTAGGCTCACTAAACAGACTAATTAGATTTTGATCACCAGTCAGTCATTGCCAACCCACCTTATGGACTAAAATCTGGTGCAATTTAATGTTTAGTATTTAGTTTTCTGGAGGACTGAATTCAAATGTAACTTAGGTCACCTGTTAAAAATGAGTTTACTGTTCTTAGATGAGCCCCACAAGAACTTAAATCCCAATCACAAAAAAATGCCACCATTTGTTAGTGCTAGCAGAGTGGTCAGTCAAAGTCCTCAGGGAACAAACCTCAGCCAAGCTCTCCAGCACCATACGTGCCTGCTAGTCTGTAATGTATGATGTTCATTATATTGTCACTAAATATTGAACATCTATACGTGAAGACAGAATAGGGCAAGCATTAGAGAAAGAACAGCTGAGAGAGTACAGAGATATCATGAGCTTCTAGTTCTCAGCTGGGCATCCCCTTTTCTTCATGGTGCTGCAGCACAAGCACTTCAGAAAATAATGAGTCTATGTGAATACTATTATTTTATTTACTAAAGAAACAACCACCACAGTGCAGTATCTTGCCTGGCAATTCAGACTCCTTCTAGTGTAATTTAACATTACTGAGGCTTCTTTTCTTATTCCAGAAGACTGAGAAGAAAAAACAAGTAACACAAAAATTTTCTTTGAACACCTATAGTCTCAAAACCAAATTGGAAAGAGGTTTATATCCCACTACTTTTGCCCAACTTCCTCTCTCAGAGTCACCTTGCTATGGTTGCTGAAGTCAAATAAGAGTTGCCAAATTGCCTATGAGAAATCTTTAAAAAATCAAAATGACAGGAAAAATTATTCACTTTTGGCTTGATATAATACATTGACTTAGATGTACAGGTGATATGCGCCAGTATCCCAGGATTAATCTCTCCCTCTGGATACTGTTCTTCCATTGTAACAAGTACAGGAAACATACAATTCTGAAAAATCTCTGTGCATTTCCCGCATTAACATTTTTTAGTTAAACAGAAACATAAATGTATAAAAAATCCCAGTACATTATGCCTAAATATTTTCAGGGAATATTTAAGGGAGATCAGTGTTGGATTTGAAATGACAGGATAACTGGTGCTCACTGTGGCACAAACATATGACATAAGCCTGGAATTTGCTGCCATCCATTTCTCACTCTCTTAATTTGGCTCACCAATTCTTTGAGAACACTGCCAGCCTCTACATGCTGGCACTTTCCAATATAAATCTGCATTTTTCTGAGTCTATCAATGCTGCTATAGAATGGAAGTATTAATTGGTTTTCACTAATGCCCTACTCTCCTGCAAGCAAAACACTGGAGGAGATTAAGAAATATTAGTGAAAATAGACCCAAATCTACTTATTAATAATTGCAGATTCCCTTTTCCTAGCAATCTTAGTAATTTTTAAACATTTTTATGGGACTTTCCTGAGGAATAAGGTGCCAACAGTGTATAATATAGTGATATTCTCTTATTTGTTAATACTGTCATCTTCATCATGATAAGTCACTGAGATTTTACACACTTTTTTTGCACCTCAGCAGTAAATGGTGCTTTTCTACTGCATTCAGGAATTCAGGCTCAGCTTGAACAAGGCCTTTTATTGTTTGGGAACTGCTGAGCAACATGGTCAATTTTTTGAATGAATGTGTAACTATTTCAGATGAACTTTTGTCAGGAAATATTCCTCACCTTCAGAAGTTCAAGAAAGTTAGGCACTTCCTCACAGGAACTTTTAAGAGATTTTACCTCCCACATGCAAGAAGCAAGTTCAAAACTCTCTGAATAAGCATTTTGGTAACTCTTATTGACAATTCTCCATTGGTACAGATTTTAAAATGCTTGTTTTCTGTCCACTTGTGGAAAATGAGCATTTTTGAAATCTTTAAAAGTTTCATTGGATAGGTAGTTTGTAGAGTTCTTGTAGTAATTCTTTCTAAAAATTTAATTTTCTCGATTTCAAGTTTTCTAAATTAGGGCAGTATTTTAAGGAAACAGTTCATCTTTGCTTACTGTTTCCAGATGTGACAGTTATAAGAATGAATATATGATTGTGGTGTCCAAGTTAGGAGTTAACCATTTTGTCTGCAACCAAAATATGTTTTCAAGTCAGGAAAGGCTCCTTTCTATCACTATTTCTGCTGTTACAACTGTAGTAACTTATTATGAGAGTTGGTATGACTAATTATATAACATTATTAATGGAACACTGTTTAATACAATATGGCATAGGCATGGATTTGTTCCCAAAAATTGTGGCACATAGGCTATTACCAAGATCTTAATGTGTCCTTTACAGTTAGGGCTGAGAGAACACATATGCATCTGCTAAATTATTTGTGACAAATGGCTGTCACGAAATAGTGATAGCAATGACTAAAAATGGAGACCAATGCATTTAAATAAATTCACTTGGTATATGTACATTTTTTGTATATGAGACAGCACACGGAAGACTACAGCTATTTTCACACTATTGGCCAGACACCAGTTTAACTCAATGCTTGTGAATAATAGAACAGCAGCAGCTATTTGTTTGAATGACTTTCATATGAACAGAGATATTCCTGTTCAGCTCACAAGTCCTGACTACTCTTCACTTCCATGCAGTATTTTAATAAATATATGTATATATCTGCTCACCAGATGTTCTAGAAGGGATAGTCCTCACCAGACTGGTGTTTTAGAATAGAATTGATTCATTAAGGTTGGAAAAGAACTCTAAGATCATTGACTTCAATCTCTGACCAAATGCCACCAGACCAACTAAACCATAGCACTAAATGCCAAGTTCAGTCATTTGCTGAGCACTTCCAGGGCTGGTGTCTCTACCACTTCTCTGGGCATTCCATTCCAAAGTTTAACAAACCTTTCAGTGAAGAAATTTTTCCTGATGTTTAACCTAACCTCTCCTGAGTCAGCGTGAGGCCATTTCCTCTTGTCTTGGTTACCTGGGAGAAGAGCTCAACCCCCACCTGGCTGCAGCCTCCTTCCAGGTGGTTCTAGAGAACGATAAGGTCCCCCCTGAGCCTCCTTTTCTCAGGGTTAAACACCCCCAGCTCCCTCAGCTGCTCCTCATAAGACTCACTCTCTAGACCCTTCAGCTTTGTTGTTCCTCTCTGGACTTGCTCCAGCACCTCAATGCCTTTCTTGTAGTGAGGGGCCCAAAACTGGACACAGCGCTTGAGTTGTGGCCTCACCTCTGATACAGCAGGACTATCACTGCCCTGGTCCTGCTGGCCATGCTGCTGCTGCTAAGGCCAGGATGCCATTGGCCTTCTTGGCCATCTGGGCACACACTGGCTCATGTTCAGCCAGCTGCTGAACAGCACTTCCAGGTCCTTTTCTGCTGTGCTGCTTTCCAGCTACTCTTCCCTCAGCCTTGAGCGACATGTGCTGTCGTTGTCTTCGAAGTGCAGGACTTGGCACTAACCTTATTGAACCTCATACCACTGGCTGCAACTCATCAATCCAGACTGACCACATCTTTCTTTGGAGACTTAAAATAAACAGAGACTTTGAGGTGTGAACTGGATGCAGCTTAGACTCTAAGAGAATACAAACCTGTCACAGACCAGGACAGGTTTGGTAGATGGTGTGTCTTCATTTAAACAGCTGGAAGTGGGTTTGCATTTCAGGCATTTCTACTAGCCCTCTGTTGACCCAACTGCTAGTCACCCATTCCAAAGAGCACATAGGTGAGCCTTGGGAAGAACATCCCAGAATCTTTTGTATAGGTAGGGTGTTCTAGGAGTAAAATCATGAATGAATGAATGAATGAATGAATGAATAAATGCCTGAAACTGCTTAGCTGAAAAGGCCGTTAACGATGTCTCCCACAAAAGCAGCTTCTAGCTTACTTCAGAAAACAAAGAAAACTGGTCTTGTCTCTCTGCTATCAGAGAATAAGGGCAGGTGCTTATTCTTGCAAAGGATCCTGGGGTTGGGATTTTAGTAGAGAAAACTTTTCTTTAATGTCCATTTTAGAAGAGTAGCCCTGAAGAAGGGTGGAGATACAAGTACTTCCCTCCTTATTGTTTTCTGTTGACTGGCTCTAACTCTGCTTCCTTTAGTGTTTGGAGTTATCCAGCCATCAAGCTCTGTCTCTGCTCAGAGCTGACTTTGGTTATTTTTCCTGGTGTTACACAAGCAGGTGCAGGTGGATGAGCATTGGACCTGGACCATTTCAGTCATCCAGGATAAATTGATTTATTGGCAGGTTAAATGAAATGGAGTAGCAAAAGAATACAAGAATACACATGTGAAGACCTATGTCTTGCTCATGACCTCTTTGGCCCAGCTTCCATTTGCAAGGCAAGGGGAATTTCTCTGTTTTGCTCAGAGATTTTTGTCTTTTGATTTGTGCTCAGCCTCTCAGGTTGCTAATTTTTTCTTTCCAATTACAGTAGCCTTAATTTTGAGTTGACTATATTTTTATGTCCTTAGCATGGGAGAATCCAAGAGATATTATTTTCCATTTCCTTTCTAAATTATATTTCTTGAGAAGTTATGGATCTGTCCTATGTCTCTTGTTTACCATAGTATCATCTGGGCATTTGTTTTATTTTATCTCACTTCTGTTTACTTTATTGTGTTCCATCCATAATAACCAGGAATCTGATTGAATTTACACCCCTTTATATTGATATTAGAGAGATAAGAAAGGAAAATAAGCACAAAATATGTAATCTACTCAAATAAACTTACCCATAAAAAATTTTTGGTAACTGTGTTCATACAGCAGTCTCTGAGTATCTCTGTGGAAAACTTTTATTTTTTAGAGATAGCTAAAGCAATTATAGCTGGGCAAAAAATAATGTAATTGATGAATGACTACAGTTTGTGTAGTATAACACTGCTTACAAATTTTTACATGGTTTTTGACTTTTTTCCTTTTCTCTACAGACTATACTTTTATGTAAGTCTAAAGGGTAAACTTTACATAAAGCTCACTTGGAAACCTGGACATGGCTTAGTTTGGTTTCCAAATCTGTGGCACATGACTATGTCTGTGGGATGTCAGCACACAGTTCACAAAATGCTTCAGAAGACTAATTTTAGAAGCATAGATAGGAATTACCACATGTAATCAAGGCTACAAACAAAAGGAAAGTAGACTAAAGTGACAAAGAGACTAAAAATTTAGCATTTTTTTTTTTTTTTGTTTGTAGAAGAGGAGCAGGGTGGAAATATTGCAAAAGGCAATCCGTGGACTTCTTCCAAAATTATCACATTGGCTTCTGCTCTTCGAAGACCCTTAGAGTGGAAAGACACCTACATACATTTCCTCTGGAACAGAAAGAAAATACTGTTTAAATCAAGCACTCAGATTAGATCTGTTCAGAGCTACCTTGAGACTGACATTCACATATATGTAACAAACTAAAATCAAATGAAAACTCACTGTATTTCCATTACTGTCCTTTATTCTTTACTCTGTCCTGCTGGACATGCTGTATAAACACTGAAAAGATTTTAAATTTCAGTATCACTGTGGTCCAAAAATGTAACAAAAATGAATACATTAAGTTGCTATTAAAATTCACAACTTAATTTTCCTGAAAACTTTTCAGTGCCACCATCACACTGCAGAAGCACCACTAGCAGTTAATCCTCCTAATGTTCACCATTTGTTGTCTAAGTTGGCCAGTAGTTGCTTGTCAGAAAAATAGAAAAAGTCCTGTGGTGGAGAGGCCCAGAAATCATTGCTTGTGCATTTAAGAGGGTTTCCTTCAGTCAGTCTTTGTGATTCCATAGAAAGAGGAACATGTACTTCCTTCAGGCTAGTCTGGATCTGATAGGGATATGTTCCTACTTATGCTTCCTCTGGCTCACCACTTTCCTGGATTTGTCTCAAATATTCCAAATGCGTGGAATTTCAAGAGCATACACAGCCTACCCCAACTGCCTTTTCCAAGGAGGAGGAAAACCTCAGAAATATTTTCAAAGTTAGTTTTACCTCTTTCTATTAGCTGTTTTAATCAGACTGTTTCCTGTTACATCATTTTAGTTTCAGAGTTTAATAAGAATTGGAATCCTATTTTAAAAGCCAAAATAGATTTTTTCTATATGAGCCAACTAGTTAAAAAAATTATTTTCATCTTAATTAAGCTCAAAGAGTCACTATAGGAACTGAAAAGTCACTGAAGATTTCTTTTTCTTAACGAAATTTCTAAAAGTAATTTTATGTTTCTGCATGCAATAAGACTAAAAATACATGCAAAAACATTTCTACACAAATATGAATATTACTGCAGTTATTATGAAGCTCTTTTTCTTAAAATACTTGTTAAGAATCAGCTGCAGCACTCTACAAGATCGTTATGTACTGCACCTAAGACACACCATTACTGAAATTACAAGGGTGTTAGGCAAACACTGTCAAAATTGTATAATGATTTGCAACTAAAATTTTCAAAGAGAAACTGCTAATATCTAGTTCTTAAGATACAGCCACAATTTGCATTCTTTCCTGGAAACATCAGCTAGACCAAAGTAACCAACATCTTCTGTAGAATATTTTCCAGTGTTTGTTTTTCCTTTGAAATATTTAGTATAAGAATGAAAAAAGTATTTTCCAGAAACAACTTCATAAATGCTGAAACTGGGAGTTTTCTCTGGAATTAATGGAAGAAAGTCAGATTTTATGACACAGCGTATGGGTCTGATAACAAATCCATGCTTACCTCTTCACTTCTAAAAAAAAAATCCTTTCCTTCTTTCAAAATCAGACCCTGGTAAGCCAGGAGTACCTTATGAAGTTCCTTCCCTTAAATAAGGACCATAGTTACACCACACAGCTTTCTTGTATCAGGGCCCTTATTATTTAAGAATAAGTCTTTTTGTTTGTCTATCCCTCAAGTGTGTGCTTGCCTGTTCTACAATAAACTCTATGAAGGGTATTTACAACTTGCAACTCCTAATTAATGCTATGAAAAAACAGTATAAACAAGAACCGACTCATAGATGCAGTTCCTAAAATAAAATAGAAATTCAAAGAAGAATATAGATGTTAAAAGAGGCTTTTAAGACTCTTTAAAAGTGTCCCTTTTGTGGTTAAGAGTGCCATCTTCCTTGGGGGTTGAATGATCTTTTGGGTAACAGAGCAGAAACATTCATAACTTCATTAGTTAACAAAAAGATTTAATTTATTAAAACAAGGAATCAACTTTATCACTCCTTTAGACCAAAAAATGAACAGCACCAAAACCATATGTTATTACTCTGTCCTCTTCATCATATGTATCCTATACAAAGGCACAATTATTTGTCTTTTAGGATTTTGCAGATTTGTGAAGATCTGACAGCACAAGCTATAGGAACTCTAGTGCAATTATTTTGATGTCAATGATCAAGATTTTTCTTCACAGATTTTTGTTACCTGCAAGGGTATTAGTATTTTAAAATTAAAAAATAAATAATGTTTGTTATGGATTTTCATTCCCCAGAGAGATTTCAGGTGATCAAAAGAATTTTTAGAGTTGCCTGTATCTTTTGGAAAACTTCAGCTTTCCAAACACAAAAATACAGCCAAACCCTGGCTGACACTTTCCATGATTATAATTAGACTGTAATAGAAAAAACATATTGCATAGTTGAAAATAATCTAAACAACTCTTACTTATTTATTGGAATTTTAAAATTTTGTTTTATTTGAGAATGCAGACAAATATGAAATACTGAAATTTTCATATGAAGTATGAAAACCCAACAAACACACAATTCTACTTTAGTCAGAGTACCTTCATCTTTCTCTATTTCTCCACATGTTCCCTGAGAGAATAATGAGCCCCGGTGATTTGCTGAGGCACCACTTCTGTCTATTCATGTTAGGTCATCCAGTTGGGGAAAAGAAACAATATCTTCCTAATTATCATTGTGGCATCTGAGTGCGTAAGTAGGTGAATGATTACAAACATCAAAACATGATTTGCGAATAATGAATTCCCTAAATGAGCAATTGCAGCAAACTGCTTGCAAAAAAATGAGCTCCTATTTGTTTGCACAAGTGTGTCAAACAACTGTGAGCTGCAAATGTATTCATAAGAATGTTTTAGCTCTAGGACAACTTTTAAGGAAAAAAAATAGGCTAGACTAGGCTAGAATATGTCTGTTGGGATGGACCTACAATGAGCACCCAGTTCAGTTGCCTGACTATTTCAGGGCTGACAAAAATTATTAAGGCCCAAATACAAGAGGTCCAAAAGCCGCTTAAACACTGATGGGCTTGGGGTACCAATTACTTCTTAGGAAGCCTGTTCCAGTGTTTGACCACTGCCTCAATAATGAAGTGCTTCCTAATATCCAGTCTAACCTCCCCTGGTACAGTTTTGAACCATTCCCCCACGTCCTGCTATTGCATCCTTAGGAGTAGAGGTCAGCACCGGATTATAAGGCGCACTTCCGGGTGTTGACAAATTTCCAAACTTTTTCCATATATAAGGTGCACCGGACTATAAGGTGCACTTTTTTTTGCAGTGAGGATTCGCGCGGAACAAAGTAACGAATTAGTAACAGAATTGCATGAGCCACACTGAGCCCCGCCGAGCTCACGGCTCACACTTCCAGGTTGTTGGCAAATTTTCGAACTTTGTCCATATATAAGGCTCACTTCTGGGTTTTGATCAAAATTTTAGGCTTTAAGGTGCGCCTTATAGTCATGAAATTACTGTAGGTTTTTTTTTTGTCTTTCCTTTTTCAGGACATTATGTTATAGTGACTGTTGTACTGGGTCTGTCTCCTCTGCCTTTACCGAGAAAATTCAACATAGGATTTGTGAGGGTTTATGGTTTTTATTTTTTTATTTTTGAGAGTGATGCTTGGACTTCCCTGACTTGATGACGTAGCTTATCTTTGGAATTCAAAGAGATGTGGGTGTGGCAATTCTCTTATGTCTTTGCAGTGACAGCAAATACAATTAGATTGGCAGCACCCATGAAACTCCATGAAAGTGTTTAATATTTTGCTATGGGAGTGACTCTTGATTCTAAGGGAGAGAGTGCTAGAGACATTGGGAAAATATCCTGAGCCTGCATCTCTACAGCCTTCCTTAAGACACTTCCCAAAGAAAGACTGAAAATGAGGTGACTGCCTGGCACAATGTCAACATAAAGGAAAAGGATAAGCTAAGTAAGGAGGTAATGTCCTTCCCTCCTCCTGCTCCCTGCAAAGAGTCTGGCATCTTTGCCCTCCCTTAGGGAGCCATTGGCAATCAGTTCCAATAATGAAGAAAGCATTGGCAATCAGTTCCAATAATGGCTCCATTATTAATGAGTATGTTTTCTTCCTACGATATGTTTCTTCCTTGATTCTATCTGTAGGAGTCTTATTCTCCTTACCCCTTTGGCTAGCATTAATTTGTTCAGCTTTTTTTTCCCTTGCCCTTTCTTTTCCCTTCAAACTTTAATTAATTCTGTATATTCTAGTTTAATAATACTTACCTACCTCAGAGGGACATTTTGAAGCTTAATTAATTATTGTGCAGGTATTTTTTTTTAGTGGCATCTTTGAGCAATCCCTATTTGCAGCTATTCTGGCAACTTCTTGTTCTTTCCCCTCTTCTTCTGTAGGCCTTGTAAACTCTTGTGCACAGTGAAGAATATTAAAATTTCTCTTATATTCTTCCACATTGAGGAAGAATATGCTTCCTTGCAGTAAGGGCTGCTTGCTCTGGGTTCATTTGAAAGGGAACCTACATTAATCCTGCTGGTTTACTTTCGCACATACTGAGTTTCAGAGCCATGGTCCCTGTCCTAAGTTGCTGAAGAAGTGCCGTCCTAAGTTGAGATGAGGCTCCTCAAGGCTCAGCTGCCCTGGGAGATAGCACCTGAGTTTTGAAGAAACACACAAAACAGAGGGGAATGGAGGCACCATTTTTAACTTCTTCATCCCTTGTGACATGGTGATTTTTGCCGGATGAAACAGATCTAAGGTGTTGCCTGTCCATTCTCATGGACAGCTGAGAGCTGTGCGTCCTCCTCAGTCTTCCCCTCCACACCTTTCTCTACCCCTCAGCAGCCACAGAAACCACTTCACTCACCATCCTGTAAACTTTTCAGATTCTCCCATATATTCTTCATGTGACATTTTTGCCCTCACAGACATTATTTTGTCACATCTGCCTATGTCACCACCCCATCACCCTCAGGATGAACTGTTAGGCAGTTTGATAGCAGAACAAAATTTATTCTGTCACTGAAGAGAAAAAGGATAGCTGAAACATTTCACAATATTCCAAATCAACATCCTCCAATCATCCAATTGCTGTAGCAGGAACTTAACAATGAGAGTGTTTGAGCCTTGAGATTAATAGACATGGGAGGGTCTGTGACACAGAAAGGAAAAGACCACTAGTCTAAGACTTTATAATAAATTCTAAGTGAAACAACTTCTTACAATAATTAAAAAGTTCTACTGATATTTATTTTTAAAATATTAGCTAATTCTACACCTCCAGTTTCCTTTGATCTAAGACATCAAACTTCCACAGAACCACCCCAGCAGAAGAGGACATAACTCCACTAGCTGATTATATTCATGAAAAAGAGAAAGAAAGAAGGAAATCTTGTCTAAATGCTTTGAGTGTCTTCACTAAAATCAGAGGGAATTTTTTTTGTAGGCAGCTTTGCTTTTCCATTTTTTTTTTCAGATGCTGCCTTGAGTTTGTCACTTGATTCATGTCTGGTGGTTTAAGGACAGAGACTCAGACAAGAATTAGAAACAAACTACATTATGACTTGAAAAAAAATTCCGGGCTCTTGCATTAGCCTAGAGATTATGCCAAGTTCAGAACATGTAGCCACTTCTGAAATCATGACAGATTGTAAAAGCAATACATTTTAACTTATGTTTTAATCAAATTATTTTTTGGCCTGGAGTACATTCTGAATATTCTGTACAATTTCCATAGCCTGTGCTACCTCTGAAATCAAAAACAGACCTACAAAGTGAATCCAAAACCTGAGTTTTGAACCTAGAGTTTTGATACCAAAATAGCTAGTTTTTTCTTAGAAAGTGTGGGTTTCAGATTAGCAAAAGAGATTTTATAACACAGAGATGAGACATCTTGAGTACCATTTTGGTTTCCTGTGGGTATCTACTCCCCTTTCCCAAGCCCAGAATTGGAGGCAGTAGGGGGAGGTACAAAAGCACCTTTGTGGTTTCACTGAAACCAATGGCCAAACACTGTCTGATTTGAGCTCCCACATCAGTTGGTATGTAAAATCTCTATCACCACACAGTCAATTTTATTTGCAACAGCTCTTCTGTGAAGTTACTAAATGTTTATAGCTACAAATCAATTTAATAATAAAGAATGGACACATATTTGTATGTTTAATTTACTGATATCCCCTTTCCCATTCCTCCCAGTGTTGTGAGAAGCGCATGTTTTGTCAGATCTACTGCTACTTAAAAGGTGTCCACTAAACAATAATTAAATAATAATACTGGTTGTAGTGCTTAAAATTTTCTGAGTTGTTGCAGAGTGCTCCAAACTCTGAAGCAGCCATTGAGGAATTTTTTTATTGTGCTCCACACAGCATGAGCATCTGTATTACGTTTGCATGGCCTGGTTTTTGGTAGTGGGGCAGCATGGGGATGCAAGGCTATAGGGGTAGCTTCTGTGAGAAGCTGCCAGAAGCTTCCTCCATGTCCTGCAGACCCAATCCCTTGTAGTTTCAAAGATGCACATGCTACTGGCCAAGGCTGGCCAATAAGAGAAGGTGATAACATGTTTAAGAAGAAAGAAAAACAATATATTATTGCTCAGCATTAATTGCAGCCACAGAAAGCAGGGTGAGAACGTGTGAGGAGAAAACTCTGCAGGCCCCGTGGTCAGTGCAGAAGGCGGGGCAGGAGGTGCTGCAGGCACTGGAGCCAAGGTTCCTCTGCAGCCCGTGGTGCAGACCATGGTGAAGCAGCTGTGCCCTGCAGCCCATGGAGTCCATGGGGATGCAGAGATCCACCTGCAGCCCCTGCAGGAGCCCCACACCCAGCAGGTGGGTGCCTGACAGGAGGCTGTGACCCCATGGGGGACCCAAGGCAGGGCCCTGCTCCCATGCTGGAGCAGCCTGTCCTTGGAGGAGTGCCCTGTCCCGGGCAAGGGTGACCACGCTGCAGCAGTTCTGGGAGGGCTGTTTGCCCCCGGGATGGACTCACACTGCAGCAGTTCACAGGGAGCTGCTGCTCCTGAGGTTGGAACCGCGCTGGAGAAGGTCACAGAGAGCTGTCTCCCATGGGAGGGACCCCACGGGGCATCAGGGGAACGACTCCTGTTCCTGAGCAGCGGGAGAAGGCACGGGTGATGAACTGACCACAGCCCCCATTGCCTCCCTCACTGTGCACTGGGGCAGGAGCGAGCTGGAAGGAGGGAGGGGTGGGGGAAGGTCTTTTAGGGCCTTAGTTTACTTCTCATTATCCTGCTATGGTTTTACCAGTAATAAATTCAGATGTATATCTCTAGGATAACCCAGTTTTGCCTGTGATAGCATTTGGAGAGTGATCTCTTCTGGTCCCATCTCAATTTATGGGCCCTTTGTTATATTTTCTCTCCCCGTCCGGTATGGGGATGAGCGAGAGAGTACCTTTGGTGGGTGCCTGGCATCTGGCCAGAGTCAACCCACTATAGCTTCAAGACAGCATTTTGTTTTTTCAGTTCTATCCTGCAGCATTCCAGGTTTCTCCTTCAACTCTTGCCCAGAGCTTGGCTAAGCCTCTGTCATCAATCCAGCAATCACCACTAGGCTCAATAAATGTACTGCTTGGGATAAACTGATTTAAAAAAAAAAAAAAGATATTGACAGAAAATAATTTACCTTCTACAGGCAGCATATTTTAATCACAGATTTGCTGTTAATCAGCCTACTTATTTCTCCTCTGTTGGGCATTTGTGCCATTTTTCATCATAGCTTTTCTTCAGTTCTCCATTCATCCTGCTTTATTAAGGAAAAAAAAAATCAATGATCGTAATGCAATATTACCTACAATATTTTCATTGTGTTACTATTCACCTGCTTTCACATGTAAAGCAATTTTTAAAATGAATGAAAGTAGTGACTTTTGCTTGCATAATTTAGAATGTAGCAAAATTACATAAAAAGATGAAACCATGTGGGGTACTTATTAAACTCCCCCACATTTGTATAATTTAGACATTACATAATGTATGAAGGAGCACAACTCATATATACATATTTCAACAATAAACATTAATAACATGTTAATATATTTATGTCTATGCTTTTCCTTTAATCTACCAAAGGAAGCTGGAAGCAAAGTTCATATCAGTTATTTTCATTAAAGCTATCCTATTTTAAGAAAGGCCTGAGCTCTCTTCAGTGGGTTATGAATATTTTACCTTTCAGCATACACATAAATATACAAATATATGTATTTCATATACCTGCTACTTAACAAATGTTCCCCATCTGGACAAGAAGATATTTCCAGAACATTTGGATTCATTATGATGAATGGAGCCATTGCAGAAGATCAGGTGCAGGGTCATGGGAAACAATGGACAAAGCTGGTAGGAAACTGATTTGAATTCTGCAGAGATGGATATAATAGCTGCTTCCCCAGTTACGTGTATATTTATTGCTTATACATTCTATGTTTGTACAGTTATTATTGCAGCTATAGTCTATATTTTATAATGTAAAACCATGCTGAGACTGCTAATAATAGAATTTGATGTTTATATTGCAATGAAGCCTAGAGACTATTCCACTTTGCCCTTGCAATAAGCATCAGACAAGTGCAAAAATGTCTGTAGACTAGAATTTGAAGATAACTGTGATGCACCTAGCTATGTTATCTGAACCCCACCCAAATCACATCTGGTTTTCCCGAATGCAAAATGTAATCTAAAAAGGAAAAGAGAAAAAAAGAGTCCAAAACCTGTGAGCCAGGGGTAAGGAGAGCAGAGAGTGTGGATCCCTGGTGCCATGGAGTGGGGCTGGGCTGCCCAGTTTTTCTCACCTACATGAGAATTTCACAGCTCCTGACCGAACTAGTACAGCTGACAGAGGTTTATTCCCTACTGAGATAAAATGATAATTAGAGAGGGTCAGAGCAATGCCTGTCCTGGTATACCTAGAAGAGCCTGGAGTCCTTTCATATGGAGTGCACCGAAAGTGTGAAGGTGCAAGCTCTGCCCCCAGGACCTCTGGAGTAACCAGTGAGCAGATGGGGAAACAGGCTGGTCAAAGTTACTGATTCACTAGGACTCAGGCTAGTGAACTGCTAGTCTACTTCCACCACTTTTGATAGGCAGCAAAGTATCTATTAAGTGTGTTTTACCTATCATTGATCTTGTTTTGGGGTAGACCAATGGATTATGTTCTTCTAAATTTATTATGAGAGTATTTCTTTGACTGTGCATTTAAAGTGTTTTTGACAGTGTATTTAAAGAGTAACTCATAGTCCTTGGGCCAACTTGTATATTCACGGCAAGATCACAATAATCAACATTCAATAGTTTAAATAGAAAATACACTAGCAGCACAAACAGGATGTGAGGCATGAGGTTCAGATGTTAGTCTGGGATTAATGAACCAGCAGTGAGTGGCTGTTTGGGTTTACGGCAGGGCAATGCAACACAACTTAATCAACCACTTGGTTTAATTAACCAGCTCTGAGCCAGTACTTGCCTCTGGACTCCACTGACTTTGGGGAAGATCCCTTCCAACCTGAGCTATTTTGTGAAGTTGTGCCTCCTTCACTCTAGGAGGGCAGTGCACTCAGAGGTAGTGCTAGTGTGGGCACAGGCTGGGTGTCAGGTACCAACACCGGGCTGAAAAGCCCGTGCAAAGAGCTCTTCCATTGCTGTCATTCTCAGCAGAACAACTGGACACAGAACCTGGGCCACTGTCAATGCCCTCAGTCAGCTGTTCTGAACAACTCACACCAGTCCACCTTTCCATGGGGAGAGAGCTGTCAGCCCTGCCACAGAAGGATGCCTGTCTCGCTGGGGCTGCCATCTGTTTCAGACCTGGCCATCCCTGAGGCACAGTGCTCTGTGCCCAGGCAGGAGTCCCTTCAGTGGGTGCTGCAGTGATGCCACATCCCTATGTCCACACTGACACTGTATGGTTAAGGGCAGCAGAGAAGGAACTAACCTAAGAGCTAGATTTAGAGCTCACAGTTTATTGAGTAACACCAGGTGGGGGTAGTGGAGAGATGGGTACTGAAAAAAGCCCCAGGGTGCCTGCAGAAATGCAGTATCTGGCCATGCATGTCAGTCTGATCAGTTCTCCTACCTTCTTGGGTGTCTGTCTGGAAAATACCCATCAATAGAAAGAGTAGTAAAAAGCAAATGATGACATGACACACAATTAAAATCAGTGTGAATGTTATCAGAATACCAGCTTGCTTGGGGAACAGATCATACCAGCTGGAAGACAGAAACAGTTGCTCCCTCATGACAGAGTTAGAAGCAAATGCTATATAAAAAGGCAATAAATATTTGACAGAAATAATCAAGATATGCTTGCAAAAGTATCTCAGATCCACAGAGAGAGGAAAGAATACATAAAAGTTTATTTATCTTAAGAAATGGATTAATGAAGACAAGAATCTCCATGAAGATCAATCAATAATTCCAGAAATAAACATTTTTTAATCGGTCAATCACTACAGATAGTAGCAGCAGAATCTGACTCATACCACATCTAACTCCTGTGGTGTGATATTCTTTAGCAATTGCAACATAGCAAAGTCATCAAGATGAAGTATGAAACCACAACAATTAAGTGAGTTCAGCTAGATAAGAATCAGTCATTCTAGACATTGCTACAAGTCAAAGACTGAATCACAGAATCATAGAATCACGAGGTTGGAAGAAGCCTTCAGACATCTGAATCCAAGCCATGCCTTAATGCCTCAACTAAACCATGGCACTGAGTGCCACTTCCAATCTTTTTCTAAACACACCCAGGGATGGTGACTCTACCACCTCCCGGGCTCATTCTTCCCCATTCTAGTACTTTATCACTCTTTCTGTAAAAAACTTTTTCTTATATCCAACCTATATTTCCCTTGGCACAGCTTGAGACTGTGTCCTCATGCTGTCAGCTGCTGCCTGGAGAAAGAGACCAATCCCCACCTGACTACAGCCACTTTTCAGGAATAAAGGAGAATATTTTTTACAAATTAAAGGTCTTAGTCACATTTTCTAGGGAAGCTGTTTTCTTACACAGACCTATACCAACACAGCAACCAGATCAGGGCTTGCTTTAAAGATAAATATAGCTAAACTTACAATTTGGTTAACTAATGCAAAAAATGGATTTAATTTTATTTTGCTAGAGAGTCTCACTGAAATATCCAACTGTAGGTTTTTGCAATCAGAAGCTTAACCTTAGCTGTTTTAGTTAGTTTCTCTGAATTATGCACTTGTTACACTGTTTGTATAGAAATCATACTTATGCTGAAATAACAATGTATTTGCTATATATAACAAAATGTTTGCAAATAATTTGAAAACCACCAAATGTTGCAATAGAGGTTTTAAGGTAAAATATACTTATCAGTATGACTCATGAAAGCACCCAAAAAAATTAAGGTTTGGGGTAAAGCATTCATAAAGCACCCAACAGAGAAAATAGAAGAAAATTGAAAATTGAGAGTATAAACATATTTTATGGAATTCAAAAAGTTTATTCACAGCTCTGTCTTTAGTACAAAATTTTTTAGGATAGTCATGTACAACAGGCACTGAGAAACTTCCTAAAGAGCAAATCCGCTTGTTCTTTGAGGAACCTCCATCTCCTCCACTAACCATAACACATATAAAAGCAGAAAAACACATGTTCAGAGATGTTAATAGTACATTTGTTTGTAAATTTTAAATTGATGAGAATAATTATTTTCAAAGTTTGACCTTTCTGTATTTTTAAAAATTTTGAACTGTCAAAGATTTCACAATCAAAATTCCTTAATTATATTGAAGTAAATTGAATTTAACCTCAAATTCTGTAAGAAGCAAGCCCCACTGTTACCCAAGTGTTATGCTTTTGAGGATGGCACAGAAGGGTGGAGAGTAGTCATCAGTCAAAATGTGGCCAAGCTGTACTGAAGCAGCACAGAAACTACTTGAGGGGCTGTCTCCAGCTCCCATTAACTTGGCAGTATCAACCAAAATTTCCAAGTCCTGCTGAGCACTTGTGTTGGAAGAAGGAAGTACCAATTCCTAAGAACATATCTCCCCATTTCCTTCCACAGGGAATTTTGGCCTTTCCTTTCAGACAGTGAGTTGACTGCATTGTTTGAGCGTTGTCACTTGCCTGTATGCCCACAGTTGTACCACTGACTTGAATGTAAAACTGAAGAAAAAGACTACAACTGATAAAGCCTGTCTCATTTCTTCATTCCTGATGGCTCTGTTCAAATTTTTTACTCACCAGTCATCTTTGGATGACAGCTCTCCATTCTAATCTTAATTTCCACAAGAATTTATGGTTCACTAGCTGCAACTAAAATCAAGTCTTAATTCCTGGGATAGCTCACCAAAACGGAGGGTGGAGCATTTGAAGAACTGGGACGGCATGTTCCCCATTCCAAGATGTCATAAGAGAGGAGCCCAGATGAATCCATAGCCCTCTTGTCTTAAGAAATGCTGTGACACTTCCATATTTAAGTGAGACTTTCTCAAGAAAACAGTGGTAGAGCTCCAATATCAATTCCCATCAGCCTTGTCTGATCAGTCGACAAATGCTCTTTAAGCTGAACTTGAATTCTTGAACCAAGGTCAGAAGTCCATGAGGAAAGAGGCTCAAGGCTGCTGTTCTTGATTTTATGTGAAAAACAGATATTCCAGGAGCAAATGACAAGGCAAATCACAAAATGGCAAGATTAGACAAAAAAACAATGCAAACAAAGAAATAAACAAAAGCCATTTGAAATAATACTTGATTCTTATTTGTTTGGAATGCACCATAGACAGTGAGTTTTTTATAAAAGTAGCCAAAATTCAGAACTTGTTTATAAATGAAAAGTCTCTTTACATTTCCATGAAGGTGTCTGGTAATATTTGAAGTTTTGGAGAAAGCTAAAATTTTTCTGCTAGAATGGAAAGCAGTTTAATCTTACCCAGGCCCAAAGCCTGAATGTTATGAAAGCTGATATTGATAACTTAAACGTTACTAGGGCATTAGAATCAAAGCTGCAAAAATTCAGACCTGTATAGCTGATGTTGAAATTTAATCTATGGATTCCATATTTACCCAGTGTCAACAACAGCTACTCACATGTTTTCAATGCTTTCAGTCTGTGCATGGGGTGAGTCCATAAAAGATAGGAACCATGTGGCAAACCATCTACTAGCAATGTGTGCTGTAAAATGGACAGAAAAAAAGCATTATACACCCTTGATTATTCTATGGTTACTCATAAAGATTTTACATATACAATGACTGTCAAATCTACAGCAAAAGAAAGATACTTATTTAGCCAGGACCATCAGGTCTTTTGGAGTGTATTGCTTTTAGTACAAATAACAGTTTCAGTTTTCTGTTGCATAAAAGCAGTGGAATATCATCATCTGAGGCCAAACAAACATCTACTACTACAGTTGGGTAGAAGAATAGGTAGCTATTAAAGTATATCCATGCTATAAACAGATAGATGGATGCACAAATATATACACATTGCTGTGTTTGCATGTATGATATCTATATTATATATATATCTATGCAGAGAAAAAAAGAGAGAGTGAGTGAAAATGAAGACTACAAGTATAGGAGAGAACTGTCAATGCTTTACAATACAGTGAGAATATTACTTTCTTGAAAGGAGAAGGAAGGATTTGTTCATGGGCACATTCATTACAAGTGCTCAAGACAGTGAAATTTCTGTTTAATTAAATTTTTTGGGGTTTAAAAGGAAATTCAGGGGGAAAGTTTTAACTTTGAACTGAAATTTTCATGAACACCCAACTTTAGTGCTCTCCAATTTCTATTTCCCTTTGCTGGTTGCACTTCTGGATGAAGGATGTTGATTTTCCCCCAGAAACTTTATACCTTCCTCTTTCTAGAGCCTTTATTGGAGAAATGCTCACATTTTCTAGCTCTTGCTTGCACTTCTGTTTGCCCTGAATTTTACATAACAGATGTTTTGCTCCTTTTCATGTAATGATGGATTAATTGTGTAGCTATAACAAAGCTAGCTGTCAAAATGTTAGATTGTATTAGTTTTGGAGCTTAAGAGAAACTGGACTTTTAGAGTTGTCCTATATGACATATGTGTCAGACACTGATAGGACTGAAATTAATGACTAAGTAGTTAATATCCTGAATGGCAGAGATATAACAAGACTAGAAATAATACCTTACAGACACACTTCCATTATTACAATGTGAAATGTACCTAGAGGTCAAAGTTTTAAAAACTTAAACTTCAAAGAACCTGAGAACCTGATCTCTGTTTTGGTACCTAAGGACATGGAATAATTTTCAAAGCACTCAAAAAATGATGGCTTGCTAAAATATTCTGAAAATCTGAGAGACAAGTAATTTCTAACATCATTAGGAAATGAAGACTTGGGCCTATTCTTTTTAAACCTTGGATGTAGCATCCTATCTCAGTCTACAAAATGACAAGATCATTATGGGCTGAACAGTGAATGTAAGAAAATAGTATTTTCCCATGGCACTTCTGCCACTTGGCCACAGGAGATTTTCCTGTCTCAGAGCCACATCGTATAGATGGAAGTAGTTGAAGTGTGGAAATGATTCACAGATGTGTGAGAATTTGTTTCAGACACTGAGGAAGATGCACACATAAAATGTGCATTGTGAGAGGTCCTTTTCCCTAATGATATGACTTAAACTTCTGAGTAGGTAGGATTTTACCTAGCAATGCTCTTAGTATAGGTTATACACTATTATTTTTCATCTGGCACATGTGATGAGAACACAAAAATTCCTTTATTGCTAAGGTTAAACTTCCTCTCTATTACCACAGCACCTACAAACTGGGAGAAACTGCAGATAATTTCAAAGTCATATATTTATGGGCTGATTTTTAAGACCAGAATACATGAATGGAAAAGTCACCTCAAGATCATGGTCTTTGCTGTCATTCTCCTAGTTCCTCTAAGCTTGTTATCAAGATGGTTATCAATTTTGCAAATGTGCTGAAGAAAAATGGAACACTTTTTCTTTCTCCTGAGCTGCATTTTGTTCTGGTGGTCCCTGAGGCTTGACCAACATGCTTCGGGTTCTTTTGATTGCTGCTAGTTTTCAATTTCATATTGCCACTGGTAAATTCAGAGTACAATAATCCTAACAGTCTAGCTGGAATTAAACAGGTTTTTAATCTAGTAATGTGAGTGTTGACATAGTCATTGTTAGTGGCACCTCTTCTCCTCTTGTTTTCAGGTAAGAAAAAAAAAAGTAGTTTTTTCTTCTGCCCAAGTCCCCAGACAAGTATTTCTCCAGCACCGCAATTTTCTGCAGTCACAAAACTCACCAAACACCTTTGAAAGCTATGGCTCTCACTGGACCAACCACTGCTCCCATAGCTTATATAGTCCCTTCTAGGGGAAAAAGAAATCTCTGTACTCTGAAACTAGATTGTCACTTTACTATTTAGAGGCACTCTGGGTGCAGCGTCTCCTCTGGGTGTTTCCTACTGCCTCCACCAAGCTTCTTGTTCCTGTAAAGATACAAAATAGTGTGTGTGTGGTGGGGGGCTGTTCAGGTTGCAATTTATTAGATCCAAATGCAACTTTAAAATCAGACCAGATGACTGGCAATCTATAAGCAGCTCTTTCTCTCTGCTAACTGAAATGGGGGGTTAGGCAATTATGTCAGATGAAGATGTCTACCCTGTCTAAATTGATGTGAGATAAATCCCATCAGTGTTACTTGTGATGGATAGTTTTTACTTCACTGCCATTAAATAACATCTAAAGATATTTAAAAGAACCTTAATAAAAGGTGTTGGGAAGCAAAAAACAACTGCTCTTAACATGTTGTAATTGCACACTTCAGCGTGTCTGGCAGATAAGGCATCTATTGTTCCTTTAATGCACGTGAGACACATAGCACATTTAATTACCCTGTATGTCAAAATTAATACAGATCCCAAAGCAGGCAGTGTCAATACATTTAGTTATATAGCAATTATAGTGCAGCCAGAGCCACTTAATGTACCGGATTGAAAACAGAAACTAAGCAAACATGAAAAAAGAGGAAAAATATCATGGATTAGGGCTTCAAAGAATAACCTTATAACCTTAGGAAAGCAGGAGTTGTTCATTAGTACTAGGCTGCAAGTCCAAATAAATATGTAACCTCTCAAAAGTGTTCAGACCAACCCCAGAGCCTGTTAGGCCTTGTTGTTTTAGAGACCTCAGAAAGGTGAAGGTGAGCTCTTGACACAATGCTTTTCATTTGAATTCGCTTCCTGCTCTCTCGTTTACTGGAGGTAACTTCCCTTGGTACCTCAGCTGGCTTTCTTCGCACAGAATGATTCTCTATTTGCATTTTGTTTCTAATACTGAATTCGCCTAACATGATTCAATCTTATTTTCCCAGTGGTACCATTAATATTTTAATTTAATCAGAATTTCAGGAACTTGTTTGCCATCCAGAGCAACTTGGTTACCTGTCAGCCTCCATCAGCTTGTCATATTAGAGGTGATTGTTCCTTGAATCTAATCTACTTTAAATGATTTCATTGGGTAGAGGTCTATAAATCATTTCAGAATGGGTCTGACAGATGAAGGCTTAGGTAAGTAAACAAATCAGGCTTGCTTTACTTTAGGCAGCAATGAACTTGGCTTTATCAACTTCTCATTGATTTCTGCACTGCAAAAGGTCAAAAAAATCTCTTTAACATAAGAACATTATTAATATAAGTACAGTATTACAACCAACCATAATTAAGATAAGTCCCAACATTCAGTGGTGAGGCTGAGTTAAGAACATTGCAGACTGCATTTCAATAAAGCCTGTTATGCAGTTTGAATTGATGAATTCATTTCCAAAAGGTTTACTTTTGTCTTTCCAATCAAAACAGAAATTAACTAATTAAGCAATCCAGAGTCCCTCTGGATTTTGAGCCAAGATTGGAAAGGATAATATGATAAGGCTGCAGCTAGGAGTCCAATGTACAGTACATTATTTGAATCTTACAGTATCTTCACATTTACTTATCTAAATCATAGCTAAAAGCAAAAAACTGGTCCCTCTGAAATATTGCTAAGGAGTCAGACATCACATTGGGCTTCACTTCAGGCATGTGCTGGGGCTGAGTTAATCAGTGATTGTCAGCATGAAGTTTGCAATGACAAGGTGATACAGAGAACAAGGTATGTCGCATAAGAGCATTTTGTTGTAGTCTCTGGATTTCAAACACTGCTGGAGTGTGTGGCCTGTAATAGATATGTCTCCGTCAGCATGAGTAAGGAGGAATGATCTGCTTCCCTGTGGATGATACCAACACGTGATAATTTGGGGAAAGAAGTAAAAAATGGGGGTAAAAATGAAAAAGAACCCCTCATTTATTTACTTAATTGTGTACACAGTTAACTAAAATACTAATAGGGAAAGTATAAGAAGACGTCCTGGAACAATTTTAGATGTCTTTAAAAAAGAGGGTAAATCAACAACTAGAAACTATGGCCCACATATCTCCCTCCTCCCCCAGATCAGTTCTACAAAAGCAATGAATGCCTACTTCTGTTTCTATTCAGCTTACAAAACTGTGTTAAAAAATATATTTAGTTATAAGTTTAAGGAATGTTTTCCTTGGAAAAGCAGATTTGGCTGTGCTGACACCTCCTGGCACACCACTGATTGATGGAAATTAAAGAGTTACACAAACATGCCCATGGCAGTATAGCACATAGTTACAAAGTTTGAACTCACCAAAAAGGGACCAACGCCTCAATTTTACCTGTCCAAAGGAAATGTGCAGGAGGTAAAAGGTAATAATTAATATGACCCTAGACATTTTAAAGTAAAATTCCTTCATGTTGATCTCTAAAACACTTCAGAGAATTTAGTTTCATTTTGGGATGACCTTTCTGTTTTGTAGACTTATATCCACATACAAGGCTGTTTCAAAATTGTTATTAGGATTACAAAGTTCATGAATCATAATAGGCTAT
Organism: Catharus ustulatus; assembly: GCF_009819885.2. Taxonomy (NCBI): domain Eukaryota; kingdom Metazoa; phylum Chordata; class Aves; order Passeriformes; family Turdidae; genus Catharus; species Catharus ustulatus. Next base: position 90,159,384 of record NC_046222.1, on the reverse strand, counting down.
TTAAAATATGACATTAATGACAGTTAGTGTCTGTAGCCAAAGAATTGATGAGGCTGGTGTCACACCCACTTGCTTTGGCACCTCAGCACAAGTTATGAAGAAACTATTTACAGCTGAGTTTACTGGGCAAATTTATAGGAGTTCATGACATGGCTTAAATGCTCTAGTTTGCAGCGATTATCTTAAATGCTCTGCTCCAAAAGTCCTAAAACCACTTATAACCTAGGAAGTGGTGTTGCTTGGGAATGTTTCTTTTTGTCTTGGGCAAGAGTATTGAATTACATTTTCTAGTTATGTCAGCATGTATTTGCAGGTCACCTTCCCGTGCAGTATCAAACAGTTGTTGTGTAGGCTGTGGATTGGGCTGCAGCTGGTGACAATACTTTGTCCTGCACTGGGCAATGTTCATGAGTGAGGCTGACATGTAGAAAGAGAATGTGGATATTGGCCTGAAAGGACACATCTGTCTCAGCTGCCTGAAGTCTGGTGTCAGCTAGAAAAGGCATCTGTATGTAGTGATTTATCCCAGTTCTCTTTGATGGCATGTGTCCTAGAAATGCCCAGTTTCCCTTCCAGTTATAAAGAGAGTCTGGACCGTGTCTACTCACAGTAGAATTATTCTCAGCCCGGATGGATAAAGTTGTTGAGACAAAAGTCCACCCTAAAGATGTTGACTGGCTCAAGCCCACAAACTCTGCTTAGAATAGTGACCATGTCATCTGATGGTAGTTGGTCACTATGGTCTCAACAGAGTCCATGATCTGCTCTTCAGAGTCTTTCATGGGCTAACATCAGATATCCCAATGATTAATAATTTTTTTTTACCTTTCCTGGTGGAGTTTTTCTTTTTTGTTGTTTTGTTTGTGTTTTGGTTTTTTTTTTTTGTTTTTTGGGGTTTTTTTTTGGCTAATATAGTTAGCACCAAATTATTTCCTCTGCAGAACTGCAAGACAAAGAGTTTATTGAATTTCTTTGGGAATAAACTCTCTTACCTTGGGTGGCTTCTCAGCAACACTAGAAAGAATAGGAAAGCCTAGCATGTGGAGAATACTACAACATTCAGGCCACATTGCACATACATAAAAACATGATTTTGTTTTGGAGCAGCTTTTCAATTGCCCCAAAATTATCCTCAGGACTGACATTGTCAGTTCCTAATATACATCTATTTATTTATGGCTTTGATTATATTAATATTTAGGAATGCCATATTGTAGATACTTAAGTGCTTCCCCCTCAGTTAGATATGATTTAAGCATTGTAACAATTTTAAGGGTTATCACTAGTAAAACACATTTAAAGTCATATTTGTACCAACTTAAGAAACTGCATTTTATTTAATGAGATTTATAGATGATAAGGATTTCCAATACTTCTTTCAACTTTTAGCTCCTGTTTTATTTGAAAATTGCCATGATTTGAGAAGAATTCAAGTCTTACATAATTATATTAAACACTATAATAACATTTAGAACTACCATGAGACCTCTGGTAATATATATTGCAAGAAAACAAAATACAATCCTCTGAGACTTATGTTGCTGTTGGACTCAGCTTTAGCTGGTGGTGAATCTCTTTTGCAGCTGAATGAAAAATGGCTCTGTCCAACAAGGGGCCAGCTTCTGGTGTCTTCTCACAGCAGCCTCCTCTGGAGACTCCCCACTGCCAAACCACCAGTGACAAGTCACCAGTCTGATGTCACCCCAGTCACTGCTTGCGCCCAATCCATGTGCCAGTAGCTCACTCATCCCATGATGTGTTTATCCAGCTGTAAGCTGGACATTTTGTGCAGGAGGATACTGTGAGAAGCAGTATTGAAGGCTTTACTGAGATCCAAACCCTTGACCAGCTGGACGGATTACCTTTGTCAAAAGGATAACAGGTTTGATAAGCAGGACTTTCCTCTCATGATCCCATGCTGGACCAATGACTGCATTGCATCTCAGGAGTTTTTCAATGTCTCCTGGAATAATCTTCTCCATATCATTCCTAGCCTCTGAAGTGAGACAATAGGTCTGTAGCTTCTGGGCTCTTCCTTCTTGCTCTTCTTGAAAATCAGGACAACATTTGCCAGCTTCCAGCCAGGTGGGCCCTCTCTGGATTTACAAGAGTCTTCAAAAATCATTGAGAGTGGTTTTATGATAACATCAGCTAGCTCTTGGAGGTTTCTTGGAATCAGGCCTCATAGATTTGTAGGGATCCACCTGGAGCAATTTCAGAATTGATCGTTCTTGCAATTGATATTGTCAATGAAACTGCATATTCAGACATCATGTTCAATATAATTTGGGAGTGACATTTACCAAACTTTGTCACAGATTGTTCCTGTTTATAGAAAAAAGATTGCATCCTTTCTGTATAGCTTTTTTTTTTTTTAATTTTAGCATAAGCAGAATTTACCAACACTAGTTAAAATATTTACAATAAACCCTTTGGTAGTAACTTCAGAATTTCCTAATCAGACATATCTCATCTGAAAACAGAAACATTCTGAATTGCTTTAGTTTTTTCGCTATTGCCATTCAGAAACATTTGGTGGGAAAGAAACCTATGTGAACTGAAACTCCAACATCTGGTTGTCTTAAAGAAAAGTTAAACTGGAGGTGTAAATTTGTATTTTGGTGTTTTGCAATTTTTTTAGTATGAGATCAGTGGAGAGTGTCTAGTAAGGGGCATTTATCACTGTTTTATGTTAAAGCCTGTCTGGAAACTTCAGGAAAGTATTATCAGCAAATGCATATGGATATACAAAAATAAATGGGTACAGTAATTTCATGATTATAAGCCGCACCATTTTGACTAAAATTCTGCTCCCAAACCAGAAGTGCGGCTTACATTCAGGAGTGGCTTATATATGAACAAATTTTGGAAAATTCCCAACCTGGAAGTCCGACCCAGCAGCAGCCCCGAGCCAAGCCGGAGCCCGCCCAGCCCCAGGCTGCGGGGCAGCGGCGGCACAGCGGCAGCGCTTCCCAGCCCAGGGGGGCGCGGCGGCGGCACCGGCTGGGCATGCCATTCTCCCTCTTCCCAGCGGCACTGGCCAGGGACGCCCCTCTCCCTCCTCCAGGCGGCACTGGCCGGGCATGCCCCTCTCCCTCTTCCCAGCGCCAGCGGCCGGGCACACCGCTCCCCTGCCTCCTGGCGGTAGCGGTGAGCGGGGCTGGGGCCGCTCCCTGGCGGCCACCCCGAGCAGCGCCAAGCCAGTAAACCCCGTGATCCCGCGATTCTGTTACTATTTGGCAACTCTGTGAAAGTTGCATGCAGATCCTCGCTGTGAACGAAAGTGCAGCTTACAATCCGGTGCAGCTTATATATGGAGGAAAAATGAAACGTTGCTGACACCCCGGAAGTGCGACTTATAATTGGTGTGGCTTGTAATCGTGAAATTACTGTACATGCTTTATATAATAACTTTACTCTTCCTTTCATATATTTCCAATACCTCAATCAAAGTTTGCCTTTGAATTAAACATATCTAATACATGTACAATGAATACTTTGAATTCTGTCTCTACCAGGTTCAAAATACAAATCAGGAGGAATATTGTAAATTGCTCAGGGCTAGATCCTCCTTAGCCTCTTCATTCCAGTGGGAATTTTTCTATCAAATTCAGAAGGATTTAGATGCAGGTCTTTACTGCTTTTTTAGCTTTAGCCAGCAAGGAGTGAGTTTCTCATTCAGTGGTAAGCAAAAGTTATATGGGCTGAGGGAGCTGCTCTTCAGGTGTGACACCTGCCTCTTGATGGCCCAGAAGCCACAATTCTGATGAAAACTTATAATTCATGAGTTTGTTTTGTTCAGCTGAAGTGTCTGAGTGTGTGTTGCACAGAATATACAAGGATAATTTTTGTGATACTACTACCAGAAGATCGAAGTTTTTGTACAATATAGACATTTTTTTAACTAAACTAATATTCAAAATTTAAAGAATTTATTATCTGTCCAAGAACTTTATTTCACCTCCACTGGTGTTAATATGAGTCTTTACAAATAAAAGGTCTGTATATTTCTTGCCGTGTGAGAGTCTAAGTCACAGTTATGGTTAATTGGAGATACAGTGAAGTGGGGCTATGATCTCTTAAAAACTTGAGACAGTCATTAAGATCAATATTCTGTTTATCAATATTCTATTTATCAATATGATAAATAAAAATTCTCAAGTTTTAAAAATGCAACTTTGCTGTGGTTTGGCTCTCTCTTTTTTTTTTTTTTAATAGAATTTGATATTGTGTGATTGAAATGTCTGTGGAAATAAATTGCTTTCAGCAGCCCCAGTCTCCATTTGAATAACAAAGAAGAAATACTAGCATTCTTGATTTGAAGCAATTTTTTTTTCTCAATTTGCCAAGGAAAGGGAAGGGACAAGAACAATTCAACAACTCTATGATCTTGCTACTATTTTCCTGATGGCACAGATATGAATTAAACTGAATCTAGGGAAACATTAGAATATTTTGATTCTTATGTTCTCTAAACCTAATGTTGCTATTTTATGATATGAAAGTTTAATGCTTCTTTTCTTTCGGTACCTAAAATAGGACTGCTCTTCCCTGACTGACATCATTGCAAATTCACTAAGATCAGCTTTTGTGTTAGAAATGAATAGTGAAAGGGTGGAAAACTCAGTTGATACACAGCTCCTGCAGATCGTTTTCAGGTCAGCTGGTTGTAGTTCTCTTTTTGTTTAGTTTCAGCTCAGAGGGATTTTTGTTTGTTTATTTTGGTGACTTGCAGTAAGAAAACAAAAACTTTGGGCTGTATTCTGCCAATATTATGTGTAGAGAACACCCAGAGGCTGTCTATAGTACTTTCCCAAGATGAGATGATAGATACAGAGATTGGCAGGATGAACTAGATGATCTAATGAGTTTTTCTTTTTTTCTGTCTAAGGTCTATTAAATAAATTTAAAGAAGAAAGATACTGACACGTTTTTCCCCTTGGCCAACGGATTGAAAATGCTGGAGTGATTACACACAACCTCTGCTTAACAGAGATAATTCCAATTCAGATTTCAGCTTGGATTTTACAGAAATTTTTCTGCAATGAAAAGAAAAATTATTGGCACCAAAAAGTGTAGATTTCACTGCTTGATATAAAAATTTAAATCTTCCCTACTCACAAGCTCTGGGAAATTGTATATAAAACATCAGAAAAAATGTCTTTTGCAGTATGGTGGATAATAGTAAGGCCAGGTTGTGAATATGTTTCAGTTATTGCTGACTAATAATATTCTGCTTTTTATGATTGAACAGGATGTGGAAGATTAATATTTAAAGCACTAAAATATCAAAAATAGCAATAACAAGAATAATGTTTGTAAAATGTGTACTTTCATGTTTATACAATGTGATGTTGGCAAATTCTGTCTTAAAAGATTTTGTATACATATTTAACTCCTAAGAGGAATTAAATAAGTGAAAATCAGAGCAGGGATTCTTTGCTGGCTTGTGCAGTCAGTTGTTACCTTTGAAAAAATTAATTGATAACTGATTAGATAATACTTTGGAAAAAAAAACTTTTTTTCAGTGTATGAGCTTGTAGTTTTTGCTTGGTAGATTAGTCCCAGGCATTCCAAATACTCTAAAATAACACATTCTTCTCTTCTGATTACTGTGTCAAGAACAAGATTGCTACAGCATACATCCATGAGTAGGTGGTCAGCACAGCAGGCAAATGCTAGGACTATAAGACGAATGATAGGTATAAATTATTTGCAAGCTCAAGTAACAGCAATTTGACTTTTTTGAGCTTGTAACAATGCCCCCAGAGATGAAAGTGTGAATTTCTGTAGATCATTGCATTTTCATGGCTTTGGCATTAAGTAAAGGTTGCAGCTCTAGGTTTTGAATTTCCCTACTCATAAATAAGAGCCATTTTGGGTTTTATGTCTGATTTTTGCATGAAATATGTCTATTCTAATCTTTGCTGAGAAGTCTTCAAGGAATAATAGTGGGAGCTTTTTGGTATAAAATTTCATCTCACATGCTTGCAGAAACATACATCTTTGGTGTTGAAGTTGCAGCACCTATATCAAGGGTTTGAATATCAAAGCCATCCTCTTCTGTATTATAATGTTTAACAATTTGCTGATCATGACTGACAGGTTTACACAGCTAACATGTTCTGGAGCTGTGAGTGATTTATTCCAGAATAACTTGTGTGATTCAGAGAATTAACTGCTACACTCTTCCTACTCATGACAGAAATGAAATGTCTATTAGGATTGATTGCATTCCATTTAAGTATCTTCATTAGAGAAGAGACTTCGCCCTACAGTGTCTTCAAGTGGCAGCAATGTAGGAACCCAAATTCTCATTGAAGAAACACAGAGAAAGGTCTTTTTGTTAATCTTCATTAGCCTTTGCAGTTGGAGTTTTTGTTATTTGTGTTGGAAAAGCTTTTTTAATTTTCTTTTCTTGAAAGGCCCATTCCTTTTCTATGTTCTCATACAGAGAACATCATTTGTATACAGAACTCGAGAGACAAACAAATCCCTGGCATGATAAAAGTGGAAACAATTCTTACAAGAAGATTAGATATTTGACTTGTATGCCACAACCATAGTAAAGGTGAGATACCAGACCTGAAGTGAATGTAAGTTCTATATTTTTTTCAGTAATTTTCTTTATATGGGCACTGAACCTATCCTTCCTGATCTCCGCCACAGAATGTGATGATGTAATTTTGTATGAGCAAAATTAAGCAGAAGAGCTCACTGCATTTCAGTTGAAACTGTGTCTGATCACATTTTTGTTAGGATTCTTCAATAGAAATTAACATTGTGGTGTTTATGACTAGGGTTTTTTCATGGTAGCTGGTAAGGCAGTGTTTTGCATTTGTGCTTGAAAAGGTGTAGAAAGAATTACGGAGCCAATCATAGTATCACAGAATCATGGAATCATAGGATGGCATGGTTTGGAAGACACCTTAAAGACTATCTAATTCCCACCCCGCTGTCATGGGCAGGGACAGCTTTCACTAGATCAGATTGCTCAGAATGTCATCCAGCCTAGCCTTATACATTTCCAGGGATGGCAATAGCACAGGGAGCTGAGCAGTGCTTGTACAAAGTCCATTTCTGCTTCTCACCCCAGCAGTGACAGGCTGGGGTGAACAAGGAGCTCAGAGGGGACACAGCCAAGAGCCAAGACCCCTGTCTGACCACCGGCATGTGCCAGACGATGTGGCCTCATGCTTGGCACGTAAAAGTGAGGGAAAAGAGATGAAGGGGAGGATGTTTGGAGTGATGGTGTTTGTTGTCCCACGTCAGTGTTGTGTGAGATGGGGCCCTGCTCTCCTGGAGATGGCTGAACACCTGCCTGCCTGTGGGAAGTAATGAGTCGATTCCTTCATTTGCTTTGCTTGTGTGCACATCTTCTGCTTTATTTATTACACTGTCTTTATCTCAGCTCCTGAGTTTTCTAGCTTTTCCAATTCTCTCCCATCTCACTGTGGGAGGAGTGAGCAAGCAGCTGAGCGGGGCTTAGCTGCTGGCTGAGGTTAAATCACAACATATATCATTTAGATCAATCCTTGACTAGAGGTCCTAGGAAATTTAAACTTCTGATGTGCTAGAGCCTGTGTGGAATACAGGCCAAGAATAGGCCAAGAGCTGAAGACATGATGAAGCAGGTGGGTAAAATAACTTATGAGCAGATGTAGTACAAAGATGGGAGTAAATCCAACAAGTAGAAATGCATGTGCACTTACTACTCAATTTGACAGAATAAACTGGTCTCACTCAGAAGCCTCCAATTGATGGATTTTGATGTGGATATCCTTTCTTCACAGTCTTGTTTAGCCCACTCAGAAACAACTCAATTTCTATGAAATTGTCCCACTAGTTGTTAACTTGATTTTGAGCTCATGAGTAACCCACACAGAGGATGAGAGAATGGCTGTGGATGTTGTTTACCTGTTTAACCTACATCTGCAGCTTTAAAATATGAACTGACCTCTCCACCTCCCACTAGTCAGTTGTCAGAAGCTAGGTACAAGTAAGCAGAGAATTTCAGAACTGTTCTTTCTCCTGGAAATCATACCTGAATGCAAGGTACTACCGACATGTGCTTTATATGTGGATATTCTCACATGAGCATCCTTTTTGTTTATGCTGCCAAAGAAGTAACAACATGGGTCTGTGACCTAGGAACTTCTAATGAGCATATATTTAGAGGCTTCTAAGAAAAGCTTCTCACTTTTTCTAAGCAGGAAGAGGAAACCAGCATCTTAGTGAATACCTAGCTTCAGTTCTAGGCTCACAGAAGAAAAGTGTTATTTTCTCATGTTAAAAGGTAGGTTTGCTTTGGGGAAATAAGACCCAAATTTGAACAACTGTGAGGGACAGCTGAAAAGAGAATTGGGTGAATATCCATCCCCAACAGGCGGGAGTAAGTGGAGAGATTAAGAAAACTCACAAAGCATTATTCCTGAAGAAAGCTATGACTAAAAGGCCAGGATGTTATTGGGGTGGACGTTTCTAGCCAAATACATATGCCTACAATGTGTGTTTATTCCAGGCTTAGTCAAACTATATTCCTTTTACAGTAAGAGAGAAACATTTTTTTCCAGTTATGCATCTCTTTTGCTCACATAAAAGTGTGGGAGAAGTCAGTAGAACCACATCACCAAAAAAAAAAAAACCAACAAAAACCAAACCGTTTAGGATACCTAGTTCAGATGTATTAAATGACACTTTAGACATCTCAATTAAAATGAGATCAATTGCAGCAAAAGAGATTGAATAAAAATGATCAGATTGAGTAGAACTAGAAAAAGGAAGTGTAAAGGGAAAAGAAAAAGGCCTTTACTTATCATAGAATGAGAGAATGTCTTGGTTGGAAGGGACATCTAGTTTCAGACCCCCTGGGAAGAGGAAGGGAGACCTTCCACTAGACCAGGTTGCTCAAAACAGCATCCAGTGTGGCTTTGAAAACTTCTAGTGATAGGGCAATCACCACTTCTACAGGCAACCTGTTCCAGTACCTTACTATCCACACAGTAAAGAATTGCTTCCTGGTATCTAACCTAAATCTACTCTCTTTCAGTTTGAAGCCGTTTCCCTTTGTTCTATCTCTACATTCCCTTCTAAAAATTATCTCTCCATCTTTCTTGCAGGTTCCCTTCAAGTATTGTAGGGCCACAATTAGGTCACCCAATAGCCTCCACTTTTCTAGACTGAACAATTCCAATTCTCTCATCCTTTTCTCATAGGAGGGGTGCTTCATCCTGCTAATCATCTTTGTGTCCTCCTCTGGACTTGCTCCAACAGGTCCATGTCTTTCCTTTGCTGAGGTTGCCAGAGCTGGATGCGGCACTCCAGGTGCATTCTCATGAGAGCAGAGCAGAGGGGCAGAATCCCCTCCTCACCCTGCTGCCCACACTGCTTTGGATGGAGCCCAGGGCATGTTTGGCTCTCTGGGCTGTGAGTTGATATTGCTGGGTCGTGTTCAGCCACTCACCACCTATGTATGTGTAGACAGTCATTTGTACATATATGAAATTATATTAGGACATATATAAGAGGACAGAGATGATGTAGGTTAGCTAATTTGAATACATTTTCCAGCAAAAGAAGGAGGAATAGATGAACTAAATTTGGCAAAAGTGCAACTGTGAGAAAATAGGACAGCTATCTTAAAGTATATCCAAACAGTAACGACAAGAGAGTTATTTATGCTGAAATACAAAGTAGGAAACAGAACATTTGTTTAGAAAGTGTCCACAGAGAAATTAGAGAAAGGTTTCTAATTATTACAAGAATTTAACTAAGAAAGACTCTTTGCAATTACAAACCTATCTGCTTTAAAGTTTAAAATACCTGACAGATTTCTTAAGAACTTTGAATGCTGTGGGTTTGCCTATTATATTAATGCTTTCTAGCTTATCCAGTCTTAAGCCTTGGTTTGTTTTGAGTTTTATTTTAGAAGTTCTCTGGCTGAAGGCTGTTGTAAAAAAAATTATGGCCACTGTCAAATTCTCCACAAACCCCATTATTTTTATAGCACTTCAACTGTTTTGTTTTTGTTTTGTTAAGTCTTTGAGAACAAGTTACTCAAGAGAAGGAAGCAGTTTCTCCCTTGCCTATTCCACTTATCCCTGTGCACTAATACAAAGGCCAGCTGTAGTACAGACCTTAGGAGATTTATAACCACTTTGACCACAATGGTTGATGAGCTTTTTGAAAATTCGTGGTTTCATCTCTAATTACATCTTCTGCAAAATACCCTCACTCTTTTGAGGGAAACCTTAGATCTTGTTGGTAAAAAATAAATGTTTTGGTTAGATCTATTTATGTTAGAAGATCCCCTCTAAATACAATTTGCATTTGCAAAAGTATTGAGCATTTCTAGTAGAACTTTTAAGACTATGTGCAGTAACTAATCCAGACTTAGAAGACAAATATGAGAACATGTGAATACAATTATACATAAATCTATTCTACCTTCAGTACTTCAGTAGGTTGGTATCTTTTCTAACATTTGAAATTACAGCTAAGCCTTAGGTTTTTCCAATGCTTTCTCCGTAGGAATATGAATCACTTTCCAAATTTTAAAGCAGATCTCTGGCCAGTTCAGACAGGCCTTCAGGTAGGAGAAGATAGAATGTTTGAGCATGGTATCATCCAATTCCCAGTTTATCTCCAATTCCACTACCAGGGCACATTCCAAATCTGTCTCAGGACTTAAAGAAGGATCACTTTGAAGAGCGTTCAGACGTCTTTTCTTCCATGCCAAAGCACTCATATTTCTTGATCTAAAAAAATGTTGTTTGGTTATCAATTAAATTATAAAGACTAACATTTAAGTTTTCTTTATAGCTTATTAACAAACATCTTGATTTTTTGTAAAATTCAACGAGCTTTGAGCTACAGTGTGTCCCCTAACCATTCCAAGCAGCAGTCAGCAGCTGAAGACTTTCACGCAGATGATGTGCCAAGAATTATGAGACTCCTCGGCTCCTTGTCACGTTCCACCTCTGTACCACAGTGGGCACCCCAGGATGACTGAACTGGAAGGGTAAATTTTTCCCTTGCTTTTGTAGCTTTGCCCACTGTAGAAAAATATTGAGGCCTCAGCCCTCCATTTCAGTCTCTCCTCAGACTTTTCCAATATTTTCTGATGGGAGTCTCTTTTCTGATGGGACCTCCTCATGGGGATGAGCTTTTCAATGATACATTTCTGGGGCTGTCAGTAGTTGAAAAGCCCCCTGTTCTTGTAAAATGTCTTCTGCCTGGATGCAGGTGAAACGCCATCTCAGATCCAGTGATTCACGGTGAGTTTTGTAGAGGATCATGCTGGATTTTCTATCAGCACCATGAATTTTTAAAGCTGTTAAGGGTGTTAGCACTAACAAATCTGCCAGCTTCTTCCTCAGGCACTTCCATCTGAGTCCTTGGTCCTAATCCAGCAAACTGTTTAAGCATATGACTACATATGAGTGGAAGAGTAGCATTTTGGGAGCTATGCACTGGTTCAACATTGAGTATAAGTTTAAATTCTTCCCTGAACTGGAAGTTTCTGATGAAGCAGCTCCTTAGTTCATTCATATTATCACCACAGCCTGAATTAGGGTGATAAAGCAGCTGTATCATGTATGTCCATTGTGCACAGACTCGAGGCTCAGAGCACAGAGATCATATAGCACAGCTGGAGGGAAGCAATGATTCTTCCTCATTTTACCCAGATTGCTGAAAGAACATGCTAAAAAGCGTGGAGATTCTGTTCTTTTGGACACAGTGTATTTGAAATAGCCATATTTAAGCTGTTAAGCTGAATAATAATGATAAACATCTGCAAGTTCATGTAGGAAGTACATTTGTAACTTCTTTAATTAATTTAAAAGAAAATAATTATTTTCCTTTAGTTTTCTGCTATAGTACTGTAGCCTTTGCAGGCACATCATTCCTCTGCTGTCTTTTAGTTGTGTTTAACATTCTGCACATTTTCCTTTTTGCTGCTCTTAGCTGAGGCATAAAAGGTTAATGCCTCTAATTGTACCTCACGTGTATATATATACATATATTTATATCTGTATATGCCATGTCTCACTTTGCTACTGGTGCCAAGGAAAATGTTGGATTATATTCAGTTTTCTTCATATTCATTTTCCTGCCCACTTAACAAAATTACATTCAATGAGCTGTGGGAGAAATTCACATCAACGGGCATGTAATGCAATTTCTGGTATATATGCAGGAAGAAAAAATCCTACATTTTCTTTCATTTCTGTCAAAATCAATCAAATTGTACTGAACTGAACATAATCTCTTTAAAAAAAAATCACCCAGGCATTTCCAGTGAAATAAGCCTCTCTTACATGGTAACATGCACATATTTAAGTGGTCTCTGTTTTATTTTTTTTTAATCATGCCTAATTAGTTTTTTTTAATCACCCACACAACTAAGGCTCTTGCCTGCATAATTTATGACATAGAGGGGCTGGTGTCAGAAATCAAATGTTGTAAATTAAAAATAACAAGTTTGAGACTAGTGATTCAATTAAAACCCTAGAAAACATTGGATTATGCATAATTGAGAGCTTGTATGCAGAGATGCATGTCATGCTTGTCAGCTTGGATGGGAGGATTGGATTGGAGCTGTCAAGAGCATTTAAATCAACTCAGTAAAAAAATTAGAAAACAAAGATGATATTTATTATTAACTTCCAGTGTTCAAAAATAAACTGAGAGGTATTTAAATTGAATGCTTAGATGACAAGGCTTTATTTATAGTAGAAGTTATAAAACTTGGTAATAACCCTAGCTGGCACAGATGTAAAGATACTACTGTGCAGCTGAGCTGCAGCCTGCAGTGTGAGGATTCAGCAACTGGCCCCGAATCAGACCCAGTTAATTCAAAGTTATGTTCTAAAAGAAGAAATCTAGATTCCTGAAGGGAGTTGTGAATGACCAAATCCTTATTTTTCTTTTCCTTTTCTTCAGTTTCTTTTCTTCCTCCCAGAGACTGATGATACCCCATAAAACACTTTATGACCTCTGCGAACATGCAAGAACATCCTAGGGAAAGACTGACTTGTCCTAGTGAACCAGTTCTGCAGGACTACATTTTACCAGCTAGGAATGTTATTTGGTAGGAATAGCTGAGGACTGAAGATTAACGTCTTGCCATTTCAGCCACATCTCAGAGTAAGTTTCCAACTTTATTTGAAATTGTTGAGTCAGCAATAAATTGCACTGTTGAGAGTAAACTTAAAAGCTAGCCAGGATACTTCCCACATTTGAAAATAAAAAGCATTTTCATTTCTAGCTTGAGAAGAATGACTCCAACAAAACAAAATTGTGATTCTCAGGACTACAATGTATTTGTCTCTAAAGTGGGCTCACAAGGGCTCATCCTAGACTTCAAAATTACACCAAAGAACCAAATGCTCATGAAGCTCATTTAGCTGTCAGCCCTATGACACATAAAATTAGGTTGTATTTTTTAAAAACAGTCTAGTCCCTAAAGACATATCCTTTTGGATGACTTGAAACCTCATAACAAGATACTTTGTGTCTTGGTTTGAAAGACAGGTATCTGCTGAGGAAGACAGAAGCCTCCCTCTGAATTATTATAATTTTGAAATTAAGGGGCTGTCAGACAAACATATTAGGATAGAATAATAGTTCTTTACTTGCATGTATAAATAATAAAAAACACAAACTACAACTTAATAGGAAAATTAAAGTAAAATGCAGTAGTACAAAAACACTGACAGAGTCAGAGTACAACCTGACACCCTGTCAGGCAGGGTGTTGGTAGCAGTCCAATTAAATGGTGGCTGCATCCTCCTGCAGTGACAGATGTGGTTTTGTTGAAGCAGTGGCCTTGTAGAAGGGTGCAGTTTTCCTCTGAAGGTCCTGTGGTGATGTAGATGGGTCTGATGCTCTTCTGGGAATCCAGTGGAAAAAAGGCTGCTTGTGGTGCTCCAAATCTCATATTATATCCAGGTAGGAATGCTTGGCTCCTCCCCCTTGGTGGAGCATCTCACAATGGGATGATGTAATGTTTCCAGTTATGCAGTGGAACTCAATGGCCCATTAACAGAAGATACCACCCTGGAGGAAGGATGGCTTCTGGAAAAGATAAATAATATTGCCCCATCTGGTTTTCACAGTTGGCCCATTAACAGAAGATATCCCCCACCCCCCGCTGGATTTATGAGGGATAGGTCATGGAAGATATAAAATACACCCGGTTTCAGCAGATGGTGATAGACATATGTTTTGGTTACATCTTGCATTGCAACCTAAGACATGCTGAAATGGTTTTTTTTGTTTGCTTTTACTTTTAAACATACCCTTTTCCTTGGTTCTTTTTAAGCAAGTCCTAAGACATGAGATTTTTTTCCCATGATTTTTTCCCATTTTTTTTCCCATGTTTTTTGCCAGCAGGGTATCTTACCAATCAAAGCAGGAATGCAAAGGGATCCTCATCAGCTCAGTGAGGTGATACAATAACATGTCAATGCCAGCCTTTTTAATGTTTTGTGACATATAAATTTAAATACAGTAATTTCACGATTATAAGCCACACCATTTGGACTAAATTTTTGGTCTGAACCCAGAAGTGCGGTTTATAATCAGGTGCGGCTTATATATGGACACAGAACAAAAAGTTGCTGTTTTAGTTTGGAGGACAGGTGTCTGCTAAGAAAGGCAGGAGCTTCTCTTTGAAATGGAGAATGTAAAACCTCTCCTTCCAAATTATTATAATTTTGAAATCAAGGGGCTTTCAGGCAAAGATATGGGAATTAGGAATAACAGTTCTTTTCTAGGGAAATTAAAATAGAAATACAGTACTACAAAGAAACAAACTCCAAGCCTTGACAAAGTCAGAGTACAACCTGACACCCCGTCAGGCAGGGTGTTGGTAGCAGTCCCATTAAATGGTGGCTGCATCCTCCTGCAGTGACAGATGTGATTCAGTTGGAGCAGTGCTCCTGCAGAAGGTGCAGTTTCCCTCTGGAGGTCCAGTGGTGATGTGGAGAACTCTGGTTTTCCTCTGGAGTCCAGTGGAGAAAGGGGCTCCCTTAGTGTCCCAAAACCTCTGTTTTTATCTTGGTAAGAAATGTTGGGCTCTTCCCCCTGGCTGGAGCAACTTCCAATGGGATGCAGTAATTTTATCAGTCCCACAGTGGGACTCAATGGGCCATTAGCAGAAAATGACTCGCTGGAGGAAGGATGGGTTGTGAAAAGATAAAGAACAATGCCTCACCTGGTTTCAATTGATGGCTCGTTAGCAGAATATCTGCCGTTGAGATAAGGATCACTGCCCCCACCCTCAACAGATGGTGATAGAACAGATACCTTTTATCACGCTCTGTACTGTAACCCAAGACAGTTGCTGACACCTGGAAGTGAGGCTTGTAATCAGGTGAGGCTTATAATTGTGAAATTACTGTATAAATCTAAGGGAAAATTATTGCCTTAGGAAAGGCAAAAAGGATCTCCAGAAAGTGGAGAAAACTATACAAACAGTTAAATTCTTCTCCTTTGGTAAACTGCTAACTGCTGACATCAATGGGATTTGGGAATGCACATCTGAGATTGGAATCTGGCCATAAGTGGGGTAGAAAAATGATTGATGACTGCCTAACAGTGGAGGACTTGGATCAGCAGTCACACAGCAGAGCTGGAAGTTACTCAGTTTACCCTCAGCAGGTTTCTGCTGATTTTCCCTGAGAACTCAGGGGCAGGTGCAGAAATACAGTAGTCCTTGGTACCCAGTTACCCTGGCTGAACATGACCTCCATACAGTGCCACTGGAGACAGATTTTTAGGGACATGACAGTGGAAGGAACACACCACATAGGCGAGTCTGGGCCACCTCTTGTGTACCTTATACAGAGAGTGTACACCACCCCTAAAAATGGAAAGCAAAGCAGAGGTGTACTTAAGTAACTTCCAAGGGTTCTAGAGGGAAATACATAGTTAAGCTCCGTGGTGAATCTAGAGGTAAGATTTTAGTGGTTCATTTTTTAAAATCTCAATTGGCAATTCCAAATCTTTGCTATACTAAATTCCTCTTATAACCTATGATCACTTGGTAGCATTTACATATACTATCTTTGTATCTCTTTCATCATCTTTCTTTGATGTTTTATTAGTTACAAGGTTTAGCCTAGAAAAGCCTGTGCATTCCTCTTTACTTAAAAAAATTAAAATGTGAAAGATTTTAATTTAAGCCATTCTGAGAATTCTCCAAATTATAACAAGACTATAAATATGAGACGAAGTCTTATGTAAGCAGAAGAGATGAAGCAGTGGTGTATGATTTTTACTGTACTGGAAACTGGAGTTTTATTTCTGAAAGTTTAAAATACTAAAATAATTTCCCATTTTTATAAGCAAAATCAACTAAATGAGAATATTGTGTAAGTGATAGGAGGATGGCAAGTGCCTTCAACACTGGCCTAGCTTTGCTCTTATTAACCTCTAATAGTTTTCTTACAAACTTCAACTTGAGTTCAGCCAGAGTCCTTCCATTTATTAACTCTCTTGCCTGGGAAAAGGATCAAACTTTTGCCATTTTTTGGAGAAACTGCTGGTGTCAGTAAGTTAATGTGTAATACAGAAAAAAAGTTAAATTCCACTTCTGTTAGACCACAACCCACTATCAGAATTCCCCACTAAAAGATAAGCATGCCATTTTCTCCTACACCAAAAATAAAATGAAAGTATTTCATTCAAACTGACTTTCTAGATTTAAAGGAGTAGAAACTAGAGACAATTTTTTGCAGGCAAAAGCATTAATCATTAATACTGTTCATTGTCATGGGACTCTTTTCTGTGTTCTACACTTCCACTTCCCGCAGAAACTAAAAGTTTTTGTGTTTTCCTCATGGACTAAATCAAATGGAGGGATATTTTAATGACTGTTCTGGCAATTTAAGTCTGAGTAGATGCACCCCACAAAAATTCCTGGGGAAAAAAATAGCTGAGTACAGATTTCTAGAAAGAACAGACAGGAAGCAGACTGACATGATGAAGGCTAGATGTGGATGAGGAAGGCTTATGAAAATGGGGAATGAAATTGTGGGTTTTTCTGGGCAGTTTCTACATTTTATTCTCTAAGGTTAAGACTTTGGTCTTGGCATTTGACACCTTCCACCACTTTCACTGCTTCTGCAAATGGAGCATGATGTTAGTAATTCCAAGGTCATGAAATTTATCTTTATATGGACAATTCACTTAAGAACTGGACTCCATGATCCTTGTGGGGTTATTCAAATATTCTGTGATTCTGT
Source organism: Catharus ustulatus (assembly GCF_009819885.2). Lineage (NCBI taxonomy): Eukaryota > Metazoa > Chordata > Aves > Passeriformes > Turdidae > Catharus > Catharus ustulatus. The sequence goes on along the minus strand of NC_046222.1, from coordinate 90,142,132 downwards.
GATCTGCAGACCTGCACAAAGGAAGAAAAAGTCAAGCCCACCCACAGTCTGCCTTGTGTTAGAGACTCTCTAAAGTTTTTCAGATTGTCCCTGACTTGAATTTTACTCCTGGTAGAAACTGTGCTGAGTTTCAAGGGATGAGATGTGTGAGAGAGTACAAAATTTTCATTTGTTAAAAGGACAGATCTAATGTAGTTGGATGGACCTCCATCTAACACTCTGTGCCTCTTCCCTTTCACGGGATCCCCAGGACAGAGATAGATCCCCCGACTCTGTATTGCGGTGTGAGATGAGCTAGGACTTGGAAATGTTTCCCATGAAATTCGGCATTACATAGCACATAGCACAGCCCCGTAAAATGCCACTGTAAGCATTTTGTGTCAGCTTTCCACTCTCTCCTTGGGCTGGTGCAGTGCTGCCTGCATTGCTGTTAGAGCATGTGTAGGCTGACCCAAGAGCCACGTGCAGGTGGGCTGGTGGAAAGGTTCTAGGAATGGTCCAAAGCAGAGCCAGAGGTCATGCTAACAGTAAAACAGTGTGGGCTATGCACAAAGTTGTTATTTCTACGTCTTGGCAAGTAGTGCAAACATATCCCCAGAAAATTTAACTGGAGAAAGCCGGTTTCTGGATGCTGACTGTGCATAACCAAGAGGCGAGACAAAGATCAAAACTGAGTTACATCAGGACACTTGCAGAGGCAGAAGTTTTAAGTTTCCTGCAGAAACTTTCAGGGAAAGTGTGTGACCAGTGCCCAGCAGGTTAGACAGTAGCTTAATGGACCATCTGGTGTAAAGACATAAACATTTTTTCCTGTTTCCTGCTAGAGACACATGCCTTTCTAGTGTGGTCTAGTGTATCTAGAGAACGTTATTAGCAGAAACTTAGGTGCCATGGGAAGGCAACCATTTTCCCTCGGGGTAAGGCAGCAGCTCAGCTGGGGCTTTGAAGATCTTCATTTTGGACTTAGATGTTTACAATGGCTGTTAGGCTCCTAATTCTTTTAGTGGATCTAGGCCATAGCATATAGGCAAAGCTTGGTGGAGTCAGCTGAATTTTTTCTTAGAAGTTTTGAGTTTCTTTGAAGCTGAAACTCACAATGGAACTAATTATAACTTAACTGTAGTTGTCTGCCTAATGCCTTATAATATTCTTGTTTGAGACATTATGTACAATTATTTTTGTACTTTTAAAAGTTTATTATCACATTCTCTCTATCTGCAAAAATTAGGAGTGTTTGTGGTGAATATGAATTCTGGTATTGGATGGTAGGTGTAGAATTTTATCACAAAAGACTTTTTTTCTTTTGAAAAGCTTCAATTCCTGCTGATCATTAAAGAAAAAAAAAAAGAAAGAAACAAAAAAAGCAACATTTCAATTAGTATATGTTGGTCATATTTAATTAATAAAACACATTACTTAATGGGTGTAAATAGTCATGCAAAGATATGTGTATTAACAAAATATTTTAGTAATTTCTTACTAATATGCTAAATACAAAGATTTCTATTCAAGGAATTCAAAGCTTGGGATTTTCGACTGAATCATTCAGAGACTTTAAGATCAGTAGAAACTGATTCAACCATGCAGTCTGACCTTATGTACTCAAATGCTCATCTGGCAGACCGTGAGAGAGAAATTCCCATGATGTGACTTTACAGGCTCTGAAAAGTGTGCATCCAAGAGATTGTGGGAGAAATACTTCATCAGAGGAATGAACTTAAATGTTAGCAGACTGCTAGCTTGCCCTTTTTGATTAGCCTGAAATTACTGTATTGCATTAACTGCATTCCTCTTAACAAGCTACAATACAAGGCTAATGTCATATAGGTAACTAAATATTAACCTTTGTACTAGTATATTTTTACAGAAGACAATGAAAAATGAATCTACTTGTGTAGCATTGAGGAATTAATTGGGGCTGCCCCATTTCATAAGACTCGATTAAAAAGAAAAAGGAATTGCATGATGAGAAGCAAAGAAGTTAGAATAGAGAAGACCTCAGTAATAAGAAAATGAAACAAGGGCTTGAAAATGCAGGTTCCAAAATCCCAAATCATCCAAAAAAAAGTAGTAAGTGAAATCCCCAAAATACAGGATCAAAAAAACATCAAAGCAAGCACGTATGCACTGCCAACAATTAGAACAGTATTAATTAGCAACAATGTTCTTTAATCTATAAATAATAAAGTGATCAAACGGTCCCACAGAGAGGTGTATAACAATACATAGAATTTTACAGTCGTAGGTCAAAAAGTCTATTTAAAATCCCTGTGGCTAATTCAAACATTCAGATTTAAAACCCTGTTTATCGTCTAGTTGAGAGATCACTCCAAAGTGGAAGAGATGTCAAAACCAGACCCAGTGCCTCAGACAAAATACATAGCACACGATAAAGAAACTACAGTCTCTAACTCTTTGTAATGAAGGAAAAAGGTGCAGCAGGTAAAAAACTGCGATAAGACAGAATCTGTGTTTTAGAAGAAACTTAAAACATCCACTAAGACAAGGAGTGCACTCAGCACCTCCGGAGTGAGCTGTGCCCTCTTACTGATGGTCGTGACAGGTGATCACAGAGCTGTAGCAGCTCTAACATAGATACATAGACATCTGTGTATCACATTATATTGTAGTCAGAATACTTAGAAATATTTTTGGTCAAGTTGTGTTAAAAGATTTATATAATTAAGCCATTTGATATTCTGATGAGCTAAATTAATATTGCTATCTCCATTTAAATACTAAGACAACTCAAGCAGGTTAAATGAGTAACACAAGGTCATTTTCTATCTCATTATTCCATCTGGAAGACGGCTTTATAATCTGATTACTCAAGTGGTAAGGAGCTTTCTTAATACTCACACAAATTAATTATGAGTTTTTTCTAAAATTTGACTTTTTGCCATTTTTTAAAACACTAAAATCACAGATCATTCTCTATCTACAACTTGATTATTTCCACACTGGGTTGAAATCTGCAGTTTCCTTTACTGAATCATGCATTGATTTTTTTTCCTGAGCACTTCTTCACTTTATCAATCTTAAAATTTAACTGCGACCTCCAACTTGTTGTGTTTCTTTCCAGATGGCTTAATCTGAAGACTCAATGAATGCATTTGCAATTCTTTTATTGATGTCATTAATAAAAATATGGATCAGTAGGCACTTTATAATTACTCTTGCAATAAACTTCCCCATCCAATAACTGTTTCACCACTGATGTTTCCCTAGTTTGTTCACGAAATCACCTGTGAGTAGGAGAGTCAAAGCACCACTGAAGTCAAGATAGCTTTGCATTACAGAATAGTTTGAAGGCAAAGGGGAAACAAACTGACAGAAATATATCTCTCTGAAGCCTTCTTGGCATAAAGGGTCTCTCCTTCCCTCTTATTTGAAACTGATTAGTCCTTAGTAGAAATTATCGCTATTACTCCCTGTGTACATGAAATTATGCCACTTATTTTAGACACTCCATTCCAAATATAAAATACTTTGACAGAAAACATATATTTCATACACAACACAGAGTAATTAAACACATATATATGTACTTTATATGTTATCTGCATTTGCATATAAATGTTGAGTAAAGTTACTGTCATTTGTGGATCAGGATGAATTTTTACACAGAATTGAGCTATGTCTTGAAGAAGGAATACAAGTTTTCTGGTGCACTAATAAACTGTTTTTGAAAAATTGACTTTTCATTTACACCTTATGTGCATTTCTCACATAATTTCCATAATGAATTTCCATTCATGAATTTCATAAGACTTATAGTCTTTCCTAGATTGGAGGAGCTAATCTTTAGCATATACTTGGATGACCATCACCTTCCATCTTAGTGTTTATTTCATCTTCAGCCACCACACTGAAGCTTAATGTGCAGTGACTTCATGTTGCTGCAATGTTTGTGACAGGTCATTCTCATCAATATATTTTATTAACTTTAGTATTGTTTTACTACTGAGTACATGTATCCTTCAGCATCTCCCTCCAAAATTCAAAAGCACTTTAATAACCCAGTTTTTCTTTTCACATATTGTAAAGTAATTAGTTCTTTTTAGATGGGTCATCAGGTGGCCCTGCCCTTACAGGCTTCTTAGAGCTCTGGGGTCAGGGCTTGTTAGACCTTCCATGCTCTAGTTTGCAGTGCGTTTCTCCTCAGCAAAGAGAAGATCAGGCTCCTCTGCTTGTGAACAAGTGCTGCCCTACAGTAGCTTTCTGCTCTAAGCTTTTTAAAAATTTTTTCTTTTGATGATGTGAGGGTCCTCTTTAAATTTTTTTAGTTGAGCAAGATTTTAGCTGATTTGAGCCTAGAATTCTCTTAGCTGTCTTTAGCCAGAAAAAAAACATTTCTCTTGTTATCCAGTTCATAAAAATACTCTTCACCACTGCAGTAAGAGCACAACAAGTGAATCTCCTTGTAGACACAGATTTAATTTGCTCAGCTGTTCAGCAGTTTTGGGCTTGTGGTTCTGTATTCTTCATTTTCTCTACGGTAAATTGTATCCAGGCTCTAAATCTTGCTACTTAACGCTACTCAGTAATGCTACTCAGTCATGTACTCAAAACTGGGAATGTTGAATCTCAACAGTAGTTTCAGAAACAGGGAGACACACAAGAAAAATTAGGTACAAGTGTTTTAAGTTTGCCAATAGCATACACTGAAAAGAATGCCAAGGAATGTTTAGACATGGCCTTTTCTACTGGCTTTGCCTACAGCTCATCCCTGAAGGTGAGGATGGCCCCCTTTTACTGCGTCCAAGGCTCTTGTGGGCTAGGAACACTTGGAGCAGGTACTGATATTTTTTCCTCTAGAAAAGTGGGACTTAAGAGACTAGTACAGATGGGCTATATTATACATGTACTAACTTGCTATTACTAGTTTTCTGTAGAATTGTAGGTGGTTCACTGCTTGCAAACAAAGCAATCATAAGTGCTGATAGCTGCAACGTCCACAGGGTCTGCTAGCTTTCCACAAAATAGCAGGAGTTCTCTGGCACGATGTGTTCTTAGCTTATGCAAGTGATCCTTTTTGTATTTCTGAGTTTTCCACCCAGGGACTAACTAATGATTATTTGGATCATTTCCTACTCTTCTTGTCTTGCTGTCTGCCCCTTCCATGAACTGTAACTCTCTATAGCAAATATGATATGATTCATGGCACATAAATGAGCCAAGAAGAATTATCTGTTCTCTAAGTGAGCAAAAAGTAGGTTTGTGTATTTAACAGATAACATCAGAAAGCTGCTCAACAAAAAAGCATGTATTTTTCTAATGATATGTAATTTCATTACATGAAAAGAGGACATTATCATGTCACCTTCATTTCAGTATGATTTCCCCAAGTGACCTCTTACTCACATTGTGAGTGTCTTGAAGTTAATTTCAATTTCAGAAAATCTCATTGGTGCATTCCTAATACTGATATGTAAATAATGGAGCATCCTTTAAAATTTTACTATTATGAACATAAAGATCCCTATGCTAAGAAAACCTTGGACATGCACATTTAGATTCTTATTCAGAAACTTGGATTTTGGATGGTTATATACACATTGTAGAATGTCATGTTGGAAAACTATTTCCTTCATACTTCTGTAAGAGACCAGGGTCTACGTTTTAAAGCTGTTTATCAGATTTTACAAGGGTAAAGTGGGATTATAATTCATTTTGCTAGAGCTGGAAGTCAATCTTGACAAGACCACAAAATGTACGGGTGAAAATAAAAAAAACCACCCTTTCTGCTTCTTTTTCCTCTCTGTAGTGAAATTCACAATCAGGCAAAGCAGCTTTTTCTGTTCAGTCTCTGCCCTACGTTAACTAGATGCTATCCTTCTTTTTGAAACCTTAATGTAACGATCCTTAGTTCAGTTCTGCAGTAAACAAAAAAATTTCAGTCTTCTGTGTAAGAGAGGGTTCGAGAAAGTTCATGCCTTTCTGTACTTGTTTTTGGTGGTTCCATAGCAAATATATAGGCAGACAGATGACAGAATATTTACAGAGGGAGAGAGAAACTGGCAATTGCAAGCATTTGCTTAAATAAGCTGATTCTCATCTAGCCAGGACACAGGAATGTATATCATGTAACTGTAATTTCACACCTCAATATATATTGAGACTTTGGTAGAGATGTACAGTGCATAATCTACATGCTGTTTAAGAACTAGCAGAATAATGAATGCATTTTAAAATAATGAATATATTTGACAAAATCAGTTTGTGCAGTCCGTGTATGGATAGGTATATTCAGCAAATATGATTTTTTCATGAATTATTAACTTAGTGACTAGTACATCGTTCCCAAACATGGAACTCTAACATGCGGCTTTTACAAGGAGACTCTTCTTCCCAAATATTGGAAATATCCATTTGCAAAGCAGTCATTTCCTGGTTCAGAAGAGAGTTAACATGGGAAAATTCATCATTTAATTGTTCACCAGATTTTGTGAAATAGTTTGCACAAAGCACTTTTTGCTCAGACTACTTTCCTTTCACCCACTATGAAATTAAGAATAACAGAAGTTGGACCAGCTGATGATCAAAGTTTAAATGTTGCTTGCAGCATCTCAGAGACCCCAATTTGAATTCTGCCCAGTGTGATCCGTGACATTTCCACTGTCTTAAGGAAGCTTTAAAAGGAAAGAGAAGAAGAAAATTCACTGTCAGGAAAAAAGAAAAACCAAAGTCCAATAAAATCCAAGCTTGAATTAAAATGTAGATTAAGAATAAAGAGGGAACTAATCACAATCAAACACTCTGGTCATTGCTGGCAGCAGTGACTGGAACTCTGTCAACCAAGGGGACAGGAAATAAATTTTTTCCTCTACAGTTGCTGCACTGCAGCTGAGAATGATGGAGTGGAAGGACACTGATGCTTCTGTGTCACACTGCCTCTGGGGGAGGGCAGGCAGCATTCCCCTGCAAGGCTTCTCAATGCACATTTTCTGGGGTGCTTGGGTAGCTCAAACATACTTGCAGGCACACTGGAGCAGTTTTGCCTACTAGCAACCCCTGGAGTTTTACTAATATATAAGATTTCATATCTGGGGAACAAAGCTTTTTCCCAGGTTCAGACAAATAGTCTTCCAACTTTAAGAAGGGTATTGGTTGTGATAAAGCAAGCAGTTTTTGGCCGTTTCTCCTACCAGTGATAAAATATTTCCAAAAAACCCCTTAAATTTACAGTTGTAGTGATAACACATAACTGCAATCAGCCTTGAAAAATTTTGATGTTAGCCTTTGCTGCACAATATGTGTTGTTTTCCTTAAAAAAACAGAAAAATGAAAAAAAAAAGAAGCTTAAGCCTTCACGCTGTAAATATTGAATTATCATTAATATATTAGCACAGAGAACTTAAGCCCTAAGACCTTCAGTGTCTTTGCTGAAGTCAGCATCTTCAACCAAAGCCTATCATTGGTGTCTCTTGTGTAAATCCTTTGAAGTTATTGCTGCTGTGAAGTGAGGAGAGAAACCAGGATTTTAAAAGGGAAAAAAAAAATCTTATGTATTCAACTAGCAGATGAGTTCTGTTCTGTTCTGGGAGGTGGCAGGAGCAGGGAGACAACCTGTATGGGGGAGAGCACAGAATGACAGAGTGCTGTTGAGGACTCACTGCCAGCTTGTATCAATGTGTGCTGTCCTGCTGAAGGTGATGGAGATCACAGGTTTCCACCACCTGTGCCACTGTACCTTTATACCCTGATCTCACTTGAGCTACTCTCACTCCACCTCCACCAAGAGCTCTCCAGAGACACAGGAAGATGTAAAGATCTTATTCCTCTCATCCAGGCCAGAGGTCTGGAGCCTGATAGTTGTCACAACTTGGAAGAACCCAGTGAATGAAAGAGAGATGAATGGAGGACACCTGCAAGGAATATATGTGTATTGTCAGGGTGGCAAAAACTACTGCATCTCCTAACACAAAGAAGGTCCACAAAAACCTCCTTTGCACTCTGAGTTCAAGATGAGAGTTTTTATTCTGAGGCTTGGCTGTATCTTCCATCTTCATTACGTTCCTAGTTTTCCAAAATAACATTGATCCACGTTCTTGTTTTTTTATAAAATATGTAAACCAAGACAACAGGAGTATCTGAATAAGAGTCCAGGGAAAAACCATCTCCTTTAGAAAGGAGCAACAGTTCTTCACTTTGTTGGGGGGATCCAAACAGATTTCGGGCAGATGAGATATGATAGTGTCTCTAGTGCTTGGAGCAAATGAACTGCACATGCAAGTAGAGGTAAATGGCTTTCTTTTGTGGACTGATTTTGCTTCTTAATCCTTTTTTTCCTGAAGTTAACACAGTACAGAATTAACCTGACATTTGAAGAGGATACCAGGGGAAATATGGTTCAGTGTATTATATAAACAGGCAAATACACTAACTTATTGAAGACTCTGCACAACTTCATGGGAAAATTTTTACTCAACATCCTTTCTTGTTGTTATAAAAGAGAAAGTTTCAGTTTCTGCTTCTTAGAAATTGGAGCAATTGGAATAAATGTTTTATGTGCTGGCCATGAAGTTATTAATTTCATCTGAAGAGCTGAACTGTATTTTCCCTTTGTGTAAGTGGTAATTAGGCAAATAGAGCTGCTCATTTTCCTTGAAGAAATTTAGGTAGGTGTGTAAGATGAGGAAGTATTTTGTTTCTTAACCACTAATTATCCTGACCTGTAGTCACTGCAACTTCCTGTATGTTTAGTTGCCAAGATCTTCCCAGAGTGGCATGAAAATTAAGATATCTATACATTTTAAATCTTCCTGATTTTTAAATGTGATGGATTTTGGAACTGAAATTATTGTAAGGGTAAATCATATTCCTGCAGGTTTTACTCAGGTAAAACTCTCAACTGAATTACTATAAGTTGGATCACATACACAGAAATTGATGAATCTCTTGTAGTCAGAGTCCATTGAACAAGCTGGAAATAAAAGCAAGGAATACAGCAGACCAGACAAAACTCTTAGGTACCATTGCAGAAGTGTTATGATCAACCAGGGATTCATTTTGATTGCTAGTTCAATTCCTTAAGCCTTGTCTAAACTCTGGAAACATACCATTCAAAGAAGTGGCTGGCCCTTCTAACTTGGTTGTAAAATACTTCATGTCCATACTATACTCCTGATTTGATTTGCGGAAGTGTGCAAATAAGAAAAAAAAAATCCCACTGGTGGGAACCACAGGGTAGACAAGATGTCTATGAATGTAGCTATTTTTACCACCATTTTGCTTAGATTTTCAAAGGTTTAATGAAAACTGCGGTTGTGGCTCCCACCAGTTTGAACACGTTCATCAACATTGGAGGCAGACCTGTGGAATTTTGACCAGCTGCAAATTTCCTCACTATTAACTCAGCCAGAAATTCTTTCTCTTTCTTTCTTTCTTTTTCTTTCTTTTTCTTTCTTTCTTTCTTTCTTTCTTTCTTTCTTTCTTTCTTTCTTTCTTTCTTTCTTTCTTTCTTTCTTTCTTTCTTTCTTTCTTTCTTTCTTTCTTTCTTTCTTTCTCTTTCTTTCTTTCTTTCTTTCTTTCTTTCTTTCTTTCTTTCTTTCTTTCTTTCTCTCTTTCTCTTTTTCTCTCTTTCTTTCTTTCTTTCTTTCTTTCTTTCTTTCTTTCTCTCTTTCTCTTTTTCTCTCTTTCTTTCTTTCTTTCTTTCTTTCTTTCTTTCTTTCTTTCTTTCTCTCTTTCTCTTTTTCTCTCTTTCTTTCTTTCTTTCTTTCTTTCTTTCTTTCTTTCTTTCTTTCTTTCTTTCTTTCTTTCTCTCTTTCTCTTTTTCTCTCTTTCTTTCTTTCTTTCTTTCTTTCTTTCTTTCTTTCTTTCTTTCTTTCTTTCTTTCTTTCTTTCTTTCTTTCTCTCTTTCTCTTTTTCTCTCTTTCTCTCTTTCTCTCTTTCTCTCTTTCTTTCTTTCTTTCTTTCTTTCTTTCTTTCTTTCTTTCTTTCTTTCTTTCTTTCTTTCTTTCTTTTCTTTCTTTCTCTCTCTCTCTCTCTTTTTTCTCTTTCTTTCTCTCTCTCTTTCTTTCTCTCCCTCTCCCTCTCTCTCTCCCCCATTTCTTTCCCCACTATCCCCCCTCACAACCCTCTCATATTACATTTACTATGAATTCAAATCATTACTGGAGTGCTCCACATTAAACTTGACTGGTTTTCATGCCTGTGCAAACAGAAGCCACTACCTTGCATGCAAAGACTTGCCCGAAGATCACTTTTGTCCTTCCAAGTCTTCAAGGCTCCCTGAAATGACTTGGCTGCCGAGTCCCTCTGCGGAGTTACAGCCCCTGCTGTGACTGGGCACTGTGTGAGATCCATGAGCAAGATGGGAGGCAGCCCTACCTCCCCTCCGAGGCGATGTGCCCACACAGACCACAGGGGTCAGATGACAGACCCGGGAGATCGTAGGTGCAGGAGCTGGGATAGTCCTTGGCATCTGGTCAGAGAACTTATGGCTGGGCAAAAACCAAAGGGTAAAGTAGTTCTGAAGCAGGAATGATCCCCAAGAACAGGCCATATACCCACATGTGGGGCTCTGCCTGTGTCACTCAATATGCCTTGTTCAGCTAGAAACAGCCCTGATTTCTGCTGCTGGCACACATCCAGGGTGCTGAAAAGCTTTGTGTGGGTAAGTACCAGAGAATCAGGTTATGGTCTAGCTCTACACTTTCCTCACATTACACAAATACTAGACATGGTACCAAGGGGGATACATTTTAACCTTAACACCTCAGTGATGGATAGTAGGATGGATAGCTGTGCTTTCTTTTTAAGTGTTGTTCATTTACATTTGGAGGTCTCGGGTGACAGACTACTATTCTACTCTTTCCACTCTCTTTCAATGAATGTACACAATTGCAGCTTAGTTCCAAAAACAATTTTTAAGCTGAATATAAATGTTTTCTTTTTTCTAAGAGGGAGAGAGAAATCCATGTATCTAACAACCACAGATGGTGTCTCTCTTTAAGTTTTCAAATCTTTATAAGCAATTTACAAATGAGTACATTTATACAACTCCTGTGAATAGTCGTGTTTTTAATGCAAGTATTATTCTATTCGAACTATCTCTTTTTTTTTTTTTTTCTTTTTTCTTCAAGAAAGCATATCACATGAAGAAGAATTTGTGGGTGTTGTGATAATGAATGATTTTCAAGCTGTGAGGACATTATGGCCTCATGTACCCTAGGAAAAGTACTGGCTGCTGACGACTGGTGTCAACAGTGACCACGTCTGAACAGTGCTGAAAACAGTTTAAGTCCTTCTGTCCCCCAGCTCACACAGTATTCAGCAGCATTTCAGGTAGTTTGATTAAAATCTGAAGAGGCACTGATTCCACTAGCCTGGTATTAACAGGAGAGTGAGCCCTAGTGTAGACAGCTGCCTGGCTCCAGAAGCCATCGACTGTGCTCTTTGTGCTTGACATGTCCTGGAAATGGCTTCTGAGCCAGAAAGCTGTCTACACTGGAGTATTCACTATTTATGTCACCCCTTTTCTTGTGTCAGCATCAGAACAGGGTGAAAATTAAATAAACACTGTTGAAAGATACAAATATCCTTTTTGTTTGAATTTTCTCACCAAACAGGGATTTAAGATACTTTGTCAAAACCTGAATTGCTTTTTCTTCATATCCTTTTCACAGTAGTAAAAGGAAAGAAAGATTGAAAAGGGAAAAAAAACCCCAAATAATTTTCTATATTAATATTTTAAATTATAAGTATGACTTCAGCAGGACTCTTTTTAATTTTTCCCAAAACAAAAAAAGAACTTTTTCACATTAGGTTTTTATGCATTTAAGAAAGGATAAAGTGCAGTGCTATTTCTCCAGAAGGCAACATGAACAATCTTGTCAGCCAACATACAGTAATTTCACGATTATAAGCCACACCATTTTGACTAAAATTTTGGTCCGAACCCACAGTGCGGCTTATAATCAGGTGCGGCTCATATATGGACAAAGAACAAAAAGTTGCTGTTTTAGTTTGGAGGACAGGTGTCTGCTGAGAAAGGCAGGAACTTCTCTTTGAAATGGAGAATGTAAACACCCTCTCTCCAAATTATTATAATTTGGAAATCAAGGGGCTTTCAGGCAAAGATATGGAAATTAGGAATAACAGTTCTTTTCTAGGGAAATCAAAATAGAAATACAGTACTACAAAGAAACAAACTCCAAACCCCGACAAAGTCAGAGTACAACCTGACACCCCGTCAGGCAGGGTGTTGGCAGCAGTCCCATTCCATGGTGGCTGCATCCTCCTGCAGTGACAGATGTGGCTCAGTTGGAGCAGTGCTCCTGTACAAGGTGCAGTTTCCCTCTGGAGGTCCAGTGGTAATGTGGAGAAATCCAGTTTTCCTCTGGAGTCCAGTGGAGAAAGGGCTACCTTAGTGCCCCAAAGCCTCTGTTTTTATCTTGGTAAGAAATGTTGGGCTCTTTCCCCCAGCTGGAGCAACTTCCAATGGGATGCAGTAATTTTATCATTCCCACAGTGGGACTCAATGGGCCATTAGCAGACAATGACTCCCTGGAGGAAGGATGGGGTGTGAAAAGATAAAGAACAATGCCTTGCCTGGTTTCAATGGATGGCCCGTTAGCAGATTATCTACCATTGAGATAAGGATCACTGTCCCCACCCTCAACAGATGGTGATAGAACAGATACCTTTTATCACACTCTGTATTGTAACGTGCGGCTTATAATCAGGTGTGGCTTATATATATACAAAAAACCAAAAAGTTGCTGAAACCCAGAAGTGCGGCTTATACTCAGTGCGGCTTATAATCGTGAAATTACTGTACACTTTCAGATGAAATTGAAATCCAAGCTAGTATCTATAGTCTCCAATAAAAAGTGCAGCAATCAGTATTGGACTATATTAGTACAAGTACTTGTAAATGGCATCCTGCCCATCTACTGTATCTCGGCACATAGAATGAGAATGAGACAAAAAATAAAAAGTCCCATGTGAGAAAACACAAGCAAGCTAAAACAACTTCTTTCTGAATAAGAGGGTTGTAAAATTATTTTTTAAAAATTCTTGTGAAAAAAAGAACCAAACTAAAATATTTGACCTAGTAAGTGAATTCGAGCACATTGTTGACAGAATCCATCCAAATCATATTTACAGAATTTAAGATTTTACTTTACTTGCTGCAAAACAGAAAGGGGAGCCTGAAACATCCTAAATCCCAAAGCAGAATCTTACATTAGTATATGCCACTTGGAACACTTAGAAGGGCAAGACTAACATATTTTACACATTGACCAAGAGAGCTTCTTGGTCACAGGAAAGTGCACACACTCAGAGGTGTTATCCCAGCCCTGAGTGTGCTCCCATGCCGAACCACATCCATTCACACCATTTTGAGCTAGCTTCTCAAAGAGCCAACTTTTCCTGACTATGCCTGGAGATGAGGAAGGCCATTTGGTTAACTTCAGCCACCTACAGGACAGCAACTTGTTATCCAAATTCCTCCCCAAGTTACTTTACTTTGCACCTCTAAAAGCTAAAATAAATAAACAAAAGCATGATTAATCACATCTATTCTGTTTAAAGCAAATTATGTAGCTGGTCATTTGTATGCTTTTGCATTCAGTTTCTGTCATGAGACAACACTGAAGATCTTAACAGTGGCCCACAGCACTGGAAGAATTCTCTCACTTTTAGAACCACCCACGAGATATAGAGGATCATGACTCATTCTTTGTACAAAACATTGTTTGGAAACTACCGGAGGTCCTGCTGTACAGAGTGAAGTCTCCAAACAGCGTCTCAAACATGACATCTCTCCATCTTTCTGAAACTCTGTGTGTGAGCCAAGTGCATTTGAAAAGGGCATGGATTGCATTTTCTGAAATGATTCTTATCTCCTCCTGTTGGTTTGCTGATCATTCCCATTTGTACCATGAACATACTTGGTGCCCTACGCTTCTCTTTGCATGTTCAATAAAGTGGACAGGTCATTAGTGCTGTCAGTCACCAGTACATCTGGTTCTCTAGAACTGTAAAGCACATTGGGTTTGCTGTCTGTTTCCCAGAATTCAGAAATGCAGGAAATATAGGGTTTGGAATATAATAGAAAATTTCCTTGTATTAACTACCAGCAAAAAGAGACACCCTGAAGGCCTTGTCTTTCTTCATTAAATTCATAAAAAGCTGTATAATTACAAAGCTTGTGACATGCTAATTTTCCACATAATTTTCACACTTTATCAGCCCTAAAATATATCTGAAGTGGCAGCACTGATACACAGATCAGGTGCCAGCCCACATATCCTGCTCTAGATAATGTGACCTGCAGAAGTGTGGTGCAGTCTGCAAACAACTGAGAAATACCACCACTAAGGAGAAATGCTCTGTCTGGGTTACTCAATGAGTGCTGACAGGAGAAGCATTAAACCAGAGCATTAAAAGACTGCAAGAATTGCAGATTTGACCCTGCTAGGAAGAAATGCGCCTTAATAATTTAATTAATGATAAATAGAACTCCCTAAAAATCACATGAACTTATTAGTAAACAATCTCACAAAGTTACATTTCATTAATAACCATTAAAAAAAAATCTATAATGGTGCCCATTGGAAGGATAATGTTTTTCCCTCTCTCTGAGAACATGTGTTTGTAAACTGTGCAACTGGGCCCCGAGTAATTTTGGAGTGAGTAATTTCCGAACGTGCAATTACAAATGGCTAAAGTGCAATAGCTCCCCGAAGCATCATCACAATTTCTGCAGTGAGTGTTTAATTGTAGCCAGACTTTGTAACCTTACCATGGCCTGTGTCCCTGCCATAACCCTAGGCCTAAGCTCCACTCTTCAACATATGGGAAAATTTTTCAAGCTGATTGCTGCAATCTGATTAGGGGAAGTTATGTAGCTGCCATTTATTCAGAGTCTTGTTACCACACTCTAACAGCTGCTTTGTAAAAGATTCCCATTAAGGCTATTTTCTGCCTACTCCAATTCCAGCACGCCTGTCAAAGTAATTGTGATTGCACTGATTGTTCTGAGGGTGTCAGGAAAAAAAAAATCTTTTTGATACTGGGCTGGAAAAAGAAACTTTAATACAATGGTAAATTGGTTAGGAGAAATGCTTCCTGCCTCAGCCAGTTTTCCTGCCCTGAGTCCTTTGTAAATTCCCCAGTGCAGGAAAGCACAGGTGTCTCCACAACACTTTGAGAGAAGGAACTTACTCTGTACCATGTGACTACTAAAACCCTTGCACAATTCCATTTTATGACAACAGTCCTATCTTCAGTTGTCACTTTGGCAACCTAAAAAATTTGATGGGTTTTTCACTCCCAATTGTATTAATTGTGGGGTTGATAAGCTGCACGTAGCTGAAATGTTGTGACAGAGCTGCAAAGCAAGCAGAGAATAAATGGTTTTCCATCACTGTGACCATTTCCAAACAAAAAATTAAAATAAAGTAAAATAAAGTAAAAAAAAAAGGCCCGGTGTTCAAGAGTGGGCGTGCCTAAAAGATGACAAGATCCCCTCAAGGTTTCAGATTGACCAGCAGAAAACCATCAGCCAGACAGGATAAAGAATGAGGCTATTCTCAGTTTTTTCAGATATTTTATTAGATTTAGCATTTTAAATTAAACACATAGTTGAAGGGACTTGTCTCAGTTATTTTCTTAAAAAATATGTAAATTATTGAGTGATTAATAGTTTAAAATAGTCCAGGTTTTTAATCTGAAACAGCATCCACATAAAGGTTTCTTGATCTTCTTGGATTTGATTATGCTTATCTCAACACAGATGCTCTTGCCCCATTACATTTCAGATGCGCTTTAGCTCTTAAACCACTGAAGAGTTTACCATTGCTTGGTTTCTAGAGATACAAGAACACCAAATTTTGGACACTCTTTCTTCTAGCTACACACGAATCAACATTAACATGATTAATGTACATATGTTCATATGTTTCAGTGGTTGCTCCTCCATGCAGCACCTACAGGTTCAAATGAAAATGAAACAACTTTCATTTAGAATCATACCCAATTTAAGAAGCTTTAGGCTAATAACTTGCAATTATTATTATTACTTTCTATTCCATGTAATCCATAGATTTAGAGTTTTGGAGTTTTGGATTATATTCCACCTGTAATTGCAGTGGTTTGGCAGAGATTATTTTAATGCATTTTTCTCCAAGTGAAAAGGTATTTTCTCTTGCTTCAAAAGTAAAAGGCACAAATCCAATGAAAATTCTCCAGCTTGACTTTTAATTCAGCATAACTTGTTTTGGTCAACATAGGTTTGCTGACTAGCTCTGCCTGGACTGCATGAAACATTTAAAATTTTACTCTCAAAATCTAGTTACAGTTTAACCATGTCTAAGCAGTTTAATTTCATTAAATCTATGGTTTTCTAAACCTGTGGTCCTCAGATTTTTCAAAGAATAAAAAATATCTTTCAATGACAATATTTCTCATTTACTGAGAAAGAAAGATTTAACTTTTTTTATTCCTTGAAATGAAAACTTTTGAGAAGCTGACAATTGAAAAGTTCTGGTTTAAGCTGTGAAATCGGTGCAGTTAAGTTGTTTTTGCTTCTTTAGTTGGTGAATCCAAATTCTGGGTATAGCTCAGTTAACAGCTAAAGGCTAAGATATCTGCATGTGAGGTCCTGTGCATCATACCTAAACAAAATACCTAAAAGGGCCCCTAACCAAAGTTTTTAAATCTTTAAATAGGTCATAATCTACAGTAAAAGGTATCCTTGAAAAGGAGATTTTTGCTCTTTGATTAGTTATGAAAATTTTCTTTGATATCCATGAGGAGCGATTGCATGTGTTCTCTATTATGTCTGGCTTTTCAGGGGTCAGCAGCACAAAAGTTTATTTGGTGAGTTGTCCATGTTCCATGTTCCATGACAACTTGTCTGAAGGGGTCACGTTCTTGGACAGAGAATATTTCACTTTCAGGCTATTTTTTATTAGTTCCTGGTGGCTAATAAGGCTTCTCAGATGTGACTGAGCCTTACTGTGTAAAATAAAGGGATTAGTTATTCCAGCAAAAGATGCTGGCAAGGTGAATATGGGATCTTTCTGCCATCATTGCAGACAAGTCATGCTCTCCAGAATCCCTTGTGTCTCATCAGCTTATCACAGCAGGGCTTTCACAATTTTATTTCTAGCTGTTTTTCTGATGATATGTGTTAGAGGAAAGGACAGTTTGGCATTGCAGAAGCAAAA
Organism: Catharus ustulatus; assembly: GCF_009819885.2. NCBI lineage: Eukaryota > Metazoa > Chordata > Aves > Passeriformes > Turdidae > Catharus > Catharus ustulatus. Next base: position 90,124,949 of record NC_046222.1, on the reverse strand, counting down.
GGAGAAGACAGACAAATAATTTAATGTCATTAATTTTACCTCACGATCTTTTGGCAGAAGATACTTTTATGAAGTAATTTTTGGAGTTGAGGCAGAGTCTGAACATTTTTAGCTTGAAAATGGTGGTGAGTAGATTTTTGTTTCTGTCCAGAGTTAGAAATGGTTTAACCAAGGCAACATGTTCACTGATAGCCTGAGGGCCCAATCCAAGGACAGCACATACAAGCATTACCTGTGAGAAACTTCAAAAACAAAATTGAACTACAAAGCTTTAAATAATTGAATGGGAAATTTTCCTTGTAAAGAAATTGATATATCCTATGGTTGCAACTGTTTTGAATTTTATAAGAATGTCTCCCTCAGTTTCCATTAAAATGTTAAATTTAGGATGCCTTCTTGTAGGTCTCTCTTTGTTCTGAGTCCATGAGAGTTAGCTGTTGGTTAGACTTCCCTGGGTAGCCTTGTTTTTCCTAGAATTCTGTTGATGGGATTTTTTTTTCTCAAATACTTGGATTTTCTGGGACAAGAGACTGGGTGGCCAGGCTTCTTAATGGTGGTGAAGTGGAGGTGTAACACCTTCTGAGAGAGTGGCAAAATTGTCCAAATCCCCACTGCTTTATGGGGATTAATTTAATGAGAGCTGTCAGTGAACATCGGAGGTGTGAGAGAAGTCCAAGGTGTTACAAGTGCTCTTGAAACCAGGCTCTGGCTTCATACCTGCCAACATTTGAAATGTTAAAAGTGGTAGACTTGGCAGATAGGCTGAGTCTGGTTCTTATGGCTGCCTGCTCCTGCAGAGCCTCCTGCTCCCTCTCTCCATGGCACTTGGAGAGGCCAGTAGCATCTTGTTCTTGCAGGCTGGCTTTCCCTCCTGGAGAGTTGGGCACTCCCTGCTTGAATCCTCCTGCAGCTGTTTGGAAAGGCAAGACCTCACTGATCCTCTGAGCAGGGTACCCTGCAGGATATCCTGTCCCTGTCCTTTTAGCAGCAGTAGAAATTTTGCAAAATGAGCATGTTGAACCAGAAGTCTAGCATTGGCAGTTGTGTTTCTAGGGCATAAAGAGGAAAACTGGTCAAAGCAGTAGAAAGATGGATTTTGAAGGGAAGCATTTAACAGACACATTATAAAGTTATTTAGCAAAGGGGAGTGGTGAATATGCTAGGCATTGCAGGAAAAGATCTTTTACCATGAGGCTAAGTAGGATAGAAGGTGAAATTGATTTTAGATTCGAAATCCTTAAATGAGATTAGAAAAGCAAATATTTTTCTCTTTGGTGGATAGATATTTTTGTGGATCTCTAGATGCTGTGTGAAAAATAAAATAGGTAAACTTGTGCCCTAGGTCCATCAAACCACTCAGGAGTTATACAGAGTTTTATAGACAAATAATCCAAGTATAGTCAGGATGAATCTGATTTCCTGTGTTGTCACCATGACATGTATCTCAGCAAGCTCAGCGCGACCTGCATGAATGTGAGATGTCAAGAAGGTTTATACAGCAGATGACCACTTGTCTGAGACTTTTGAGTGCTTGGAAACTCAGTAGATTCAAAAACTGTAAGCAAATGACCAAATTCCTTTTGGCTCCACAGGAAGTCAGCAGCAAAATGTGTAAGGGGAGGTAAATGACTCACAGAAGTGAAAATCTATGACCAGCAGTGTCAGAGCTGGCAGTTATGGGATTTACTCAAAAAACCCAAACTCTCCAAAGGAAAGTTTGTGGGGGCTGCACCTGGCCTGTGTCTATTGTGGCTGTGGCAATGGAAGTAAATAAGAAAGCAAACTCCTTGCCTCCAAGTATCTGAATCTCTCTCAGCAACACTCTTATTTTGACCTCAAAAATTAATCTAATGATGAACCACACAAACAAATATTGGCCAGACCATTCAGTCATTGCTCTCTTCAGAGACAGTAGTGTTAAGAACTGCTTCTCTGGTTACTCAAAGCTGAGCTTCTCTTCCTTCAGGCAGATCATATTTTTTCCTCACTGTACTGCTGATCTGGTTAGCCCTTAGTGTTCTGTGTATGCTGCCCACACTCACTGAATTTACCTCCAGAGATGGAAGTGTGTGTGGTGGGAAAGCACAGGATCCTTCTGAGATAAAGGAATTATCCAATTGCTTTTTCTCTTGAGGAGCTGTAGACTGTGGAAAGAGAAAGAGTATAGTTGGTACTGGACTTTAAAAAATAGAACTAAAACCCTGACAACTCATTCTGAGCTTGAAAATCTTCGTACTTCTCTCCTGATGGGAGACACCTGGAAGGAGAACCCAGAGAAGTCTGTGACTCCAGGAGTTGGGGTAATTGCTGCAGTACAAAACATGCCTGGAGAGGGCATCAGAGGGAGGCAGGTGCTGCAAATCAGATGGGGCTGGGAAGGCCAAGAGCAGAGTGGTGCTCAGCAAAACACCCTACAAAATATGTAGAGCACACCTGGCTGTATGGATGAATCTGAATGCCTCTGGTTGAGACTTCAGCATGAAGTTAACCAGTTCCTTGTGAATGCTGTATTCAACAGGTTATAATAAAAAAGGAGCCTAAATCCTCACATGATTGAGAAAAAAGTTGAGGCTGTCTTCTCCAGAAAAAGCCTAAACATCACGCTCTAAGAGGTGGTTCCAAGTTCTGCATCTTCAACTCAGACCTGCGTCTCCAACACTGAGAAGTGACAATGGCTAGCCAGGTCATGTTGCATTCTCTCTGGCTGAATCTGAGTCCTGGAATGATGAATGGGACTGACTTTTGGTGGGTCCATGCTTAAACAGGATGCCTGTGCCTCATTCTGCCAAACTCTCCTCTTCCATGTAAGAGCAAGGAAACCACTGTGACAGACATACAGAAAGTATTCCTAATGTTAAATTATTATGGTGATTTGTCTTCTGGTGTCTTTGGTTGGTTTGGTATTTTTATGCTGGATACACCATGCAGGCAGGAGATTATGTACTACCCACTTCCTCCCCAGTCAGTCAGGTGGAGAATTTTGTAGCAGCATGCCTGTCTGGTCTACGGCCTGAGGTTTCCTTTAATGCCAAGGGAAGGACTGCAGAGCAGGACAGGGAGGAGCACAGCTTGCTCCTATCCCTGTTTGGACTTGGGGTCTGGCAGAGGCATGCACCTGGGCACAGGAGCCAGGGAGCACCTCTGGGCTCAGCAGCACAGGCATGTTGTGTCAGGAAGGGCTGCAGTGAGCAAGGCAGACCCTGCCGTGTAACTTCACTTCTTCCTTAATGGTGAGTGTTTGGCTTTGAAGCTCTAGTCTCCCCTGATCAGTTTACTCTATAAATTAATGTGTTAATTGTACACACAGTGTTGTCTATTAGGGAGGTGTGTGTTTGATAGCCTCCAGCTGTGAGTTTGCAGAGATCCTGTTGTAGAAATCATTACAAGGAGCAGTTTTCACAACCTTTTTAATGTACTCTTAAAAGTAACAGTTACAGGGGCTTTAACGTATGCAGCTGAAAGATGTTTGGAGAACAGCTCATTCAGCAGCTCCAGCATTTAACTCGGTGTTGGATCGGATTGCATGATGCCAAATTAGATATACACCACGCATCATCCCACTAACATCGTCAGAGCTTCTCTTTCTCTTAAAAACCCAAAAAAAAAAAAAAAAAAAAAAAAAAAAAGAAGAAACAAAAAACCCCAACCATTTTAAAAGCTTGTACTTCAGAAATTCAGAAATTCTTTTGTAACAGGTTCCATCTGTTCTTAATTTCTTTCCTAAACAGGCAGGCTAGAAAGCAAACCCTCTACTCACATTGCCTCCCCGTATGAGTCACGGCTCACAAAAGTGTGCAGGCGCTCTGATCCTGAGATAGAGGCAAGTGCATGTTATGTATTTACAACAAATCTCTTTGACCTTTCAAATGCAGCAGGCACGACTGTTAATATACCAAAATGTGTATCACACAGGATAGAACTTTTTTTATTATTATTTTCTGTATTTTGATGCTTTAGGTTTTTAATTTGTCATCTTTCTCTCTTTGGACATTCATTCTTAAACCTATAAAAATAAGTAAATACAAGTTTGTTTCTTGTAATGATAGGAGCTGATATTGAGAATATTGTCAAAAAATACAGTTTAACTACAGTTTAACAGCCTGTCAAATGAGTATTACCAAGGTGCTTCAAAGTGTCCAGACATCAGTGGGTTTGAGAGTTGTCTACATAGACATTCACTCCCACCACCAAAGTATGCAGCCTGAACAACAGAAAATGAATTGTCCCCACTGAAAGCAGATGTAGGGGACAGCAAGCAGCTCAATGCATGGTTAAAAAACACCTGCATATTTAGCTGGACCTGTGTTCCAGTGGTTGTGGCTAGAAAAAATTTGTCAGGAAAGCAGAAAAAAATCAATTTTTCTTTCCCTTTTCCATTAATTTTCTCTCTCCAAACCTGGAAAGGTTGGGGGTGGAGGGTGAGTCCAGAGAGGAAGCAAAGCATTGGAAGGTGAGAAAATAATGCAGTGGAAGTTAAAGCAGCTTGACCCAAGGAGACACTGACCTATGTAATGTAAATGGGAAAACTTGAAGAAAGAAATGGTTTGCAGACAAATAATTGGAGCAGGTTGACCTCGATACTGAAAGGGGAGGGGAGGAGAGGGAGAGAGAGAGAAAAAGAGGAAGAGAGAAATGAAGACCTGTGTAATGTAAATCAAAAATACTTCAGTATAAGCATTTACAGACCAGTTGGAGCCCAGAGAACATACTTCTGTTGTCTATCCCCAGAAAGTTTCAATATGCAATTTTCCCAAGTAATCTAAAGTGCTGCTTGCTTAAAAAAAAAAAAAAAAAAAAAAAAGCCCCCACCTCTGCAAGGTTCTGCAATTTGCTATTTAAGTTGTATTGAGAAGTTTCATGTGGTAGGTCACAAGTGTGCTGCCCTATTTCACCAATCCTTTCCAACAGACAGCCTGCTTAATGCATGCTGCTATCAGGCTTTTCCTGAATTTACTAGGGGCTTTCACTCATGTAGTAATACAGTAGGTTCTAAAATGCTTGAAAAATAAGACAAAGATTAAGATTAAACAAAACATTTTTCTTGGTGATAAATTTAAGCAAATTGAATCTAATTGCTCAATTTTATTCCAAGACAGAGCCTGTGCTGACCTTAGACTCAAGTATTCTTCCTGCCTTTTGCAAGCCTGAATACATGACATCATTTGGACAATTTGCACATATTTATACAATTTGTCATCATTCTGTCTTTACAGTCTGGAGAGTTACAGGATTTGCCTCTAGGCTTACTTTTCTCCCTGCACAAAATACTTTATGAGAATCATATGCTTGCAATACTATTTTTAAAAACTGAAAAATTTAAGTAAACATTGGGAACCTACTTCATATTTAAAGCTGATATGAAGAAAATAAATTGTGAACAGAGTAACAGGGGCTGGAAAATTCTAAACCCAGGCACGTACTGGAGGCACAAGTGTTTTTTTTCCTTAGGCTACCTTTGACATGGGTATGTATGAACATCATGGGCCAGGATAGCATTTCAGAGATGGAGCTGGCATTAAATGAATTTTTTGTGCTTTCACCAAATGTAATTAACTTCTGTACGTTATTATTGTATCATTCAGTTTTATGGATTATCAGGAAGATTAGGAAAGTGGCTGCTTGGCACACACTACAAGCTTAGATTCTTTTGAGATGAAGCAAGGAGAAAAGCACAGTGGAGAGGAGAATCAACAGTTTGCAAATTAAATGTTTATAGTTAAATACCTAGTAGTTCGAGCAAGAAAATAAGTTGTCTGAAATCTTCAAGTGGGTACATGAATCAAGGAATAATTTAAATGGAAAGTAGCATTAATTTTTGGGAATTTAAGCCCTTAAATTGTGAGTTTTCACTGAATCATAGTATATCCTGAGTTGGAAGGGATCCAAAAGGACCACTAAATCCAACTCCAAGCCCTGCACAGGACAACCCCAAGAAACCCACCATGTGCCTGAACACACACAGGTTTAAATTCTGTCAGACTGGTGCTGTGAACATTGCCCTGGGGAGCCTGCTCCAGTGCCAACCATCCTCTGGGGGAGGAACATTTTCCTAATACCCAACCTCAGCCTCCCCTGACACAGCTTCAGGCCATTCCCTTGGGTCCTGTCACTGATCCCCAGAGAGAAGTGATCAGCACCTGCCCCTCTGCTTCCCCTCACAAGAATCTTGTAGATACAATGAAGTCTCCCCTCATTCTTTTCTTTTTAGGTCTGTCACATTCAGCTCTTAGATTTCAAATTGGAAAACTTTCTTGTTTGTGTTAGTTGGTATTCCCATAGCAGTCTTCACAAGAGAATGGCAGAATATGTTCTTGAAAGGGCTGAGATACTCCTTTCCTAAAACAGTGATATCTGTGAACTTTAATTTACGTGTAGAACATGTCTATGTTTGGCTTCTTCTGTTTGGCAAGACTTGAAAAGGTACCAATACTGCATTATTTCTTCTTATTTACTCCTGTATCCCAAAATACAGATCAGAGGTGTTCTATATAGCAGATTGGCTGAGTCACTACTTGAGAGTGGTAGTAAATATGAGGTTGACAGAATTCATTTGCTTTACTATATTTTTTTTACTTCCTCAATCCTATAAAAGGATATGGTACAATATTTTCGCCAAAAGGAAAAAATAAAAAAAAAAAAGTAGTGAAATTAAAAGAAGACAAAACTCCTTCTATTTTCCCTAAAGTCCTACTTTTTCCACTTTGAATGAGCATTTTATTATGAATTTCGCTTCATCATTTTAAAATAGTTAATGCACAACTAAAAAAGAATTTTCATCTCAGGTTGAATGAAATTCTTTGTTCAAATAACATTTTTTCAGCATTATGGCTTGACCATCAAATCAAGAAAATCTATAGTGTGTGCAGCTAATAAGACCTTTCTTCCCCAGTAAGAAACAGGCTTGGTCATTGATTTCAGCTAGCATAAAATGAAGTCCTAATCGATTCACACCAACAGCTTTTAACTTTCAGAGGGGGCTCACATTTGAACAATAGGCTGAAAGTGAGTGATCCATAAACCTGGTAAACAACACTTTATTGCTCTTGTAACTCAGTAGATGTGCATTGAGCTTTATAGACGAAAGCAAACCTTCTAAGTTATTATGGACAAATAGAGAGGAGAAAACCAGCAGACTCAGAAAGGTGAGGATGGATGAAGATGGTAACCATCATTTGAAGTATATTTGCAGTGGGTAATTGGAAGCAGGGGTCAGACATTCTGGCTTCTTGAAACAATCACTTTTTTAGAGGAGTTAGAGGAATAAAGATGGAAGGCCTTAGTGAAAGCAGAAAGGGATGAAATCAGAAAGATAAACACCGAGCCTGGCTTTGGGAGTATGCATTTTGGGCCCAGTGACATATGAAGGGTAAGAGGTATAGTAGGTATATAAAGCATCAGGACAAGGCAGTTTAGGCTGAAGAACTTTTTTCTGCTCTTGTATGTGAAAACAAACCTGAAGAGAGACTTTAAAAATTCCTCGGGACTGAAGCCACACCTTCTGATTTTTTCAGAAAGACTCATTTAATTAAAACCTGCAGAACAAAACATGGCTGTTTATTAATTAAATGGTCCTGTGGGACCATCAGTCCTGGGACTAATGCAGCTTGTGCAGACCCTGTGCCACTTGCTGTTTGTGACAGCAGAATCCTGCAGGCAGTGATGAGGCAAGACTTTTGCCTATGCTTACCTTTATTCACCGCCACTAAATCTTTGCACAATCAGGGTCTAAGCATCTGTCAATAAGTCCTGACCACACAGGCACATTGACTTATAATCTGATTTCTATTCAGTATGCACACAGGTTATCAATGCACGTATTTGGTGCCCTTCATTAGTTTACTGTGCTATCTTTAGAGAAAAGTCAATGGCCTGCCCATCTCAATGGATACCCTAGAATAAATTTGTGAACTAACTACAAAAGAGTACATAAAACCAGATGAGGCATGACAGAATTAAAGTCTTTGAGTCAGAGGCTCAGCTGTGGCAAGCAGCCAGCTGTGCCACTGCCAGTTAGGCCGTGCATATTACCATTACAATTATATCAAAGGGAAATGACTTCATGCACAGGGTATGGCTTGAATATTAAAAATTCCTTGAGCAAAATGAAAGGCGCATTACAGTATGATAGAAAAAGAGTGCAAACATGTTTCATTTTATTTCAACACTACGCTCCAGCAGATGCACTGGTAAGCAAAGGAAATTGCTAGGTCTCAGTTTCATGTTCCAGGGCTTTACTGATTGGAGGACAGATTTACAGCACATGTAAGAAACAATTAGAATAGGGACTCCACCAACAACAAAGCGAGGGAATAAATTCCGATAATGAGACGGGAAAAGTACAAGGTAGAAATGATCTATGTGCTTGCATTCGAGGTATAAAATGTCAAAAAGCCCTGTGTCAGCATGGATTGCACTAGGCAACAGATGGTGTACAGATTACCCTCTCTCTCCTCCTCTTTCTCCCTGCGTCTCTTTCTTTTATAGGTTTCTTTCCAAAAAACCTACAGATTTCCCCCAAACACTTCGCTATTTATTGGCTGTCAACTGAATAACCATAAATGTTTGGTTGGGAGATTGTTGGGTAAAGAAAGAAGGGAGGGAACAGACAGGACAAACTTCAAAGTTTTCCCAGTTACAAAACGCAAACAGGAGATCCTTACATTCTGAATAGTTGCTTTTGGTTACATCTTTTTAGGCTGACAATTTTATTTTTTTCTTCCCCATTCGGGAGACAATAATTAAGTGTCCTGCAAAAAAGAAAGAGAGGTGCTTGCACATTAAAGACTGCAGTGCTCAAGTCATGTCTGATATCACAGCAATGTAATGGAGCTCAAAGGAACTTGTTGCTTCATCTTAGCATCTATTTACATTGCATAAGCAGAGTTCCTGAATCATGAAAAGGTGTCATTTTGAGTGAAAAACTAATGAGTCATGGAGAGATCTGATATTTGTTGCATACTTTGACCTTGGAAAATCATAAACCACAACAGTTTATGGCTATAAACCAGCCAACACTGCAGAAGCCTTATGGGTAAGGACTGTTTTATCTTTTTCCCCAGTGAAGCCATTTTGTGTGGGAAACTACAGCAGTTTAGGGCAAATAAAACAATAATGTACAAATGCAAATCATATTAGTTGTTTTATACTCAGAAGCATGAGAAACCTGAGATTTTATAGTTGTTGTTATTGTTGTTGTTACATCTCTAACGTGGTACCCATTCTTCTGTTTTTAACAATACTGTTTTCTTCTCACAGGGCCTAAATACTCTGGAAGAACAAGATGAAAATAGTCCTCTGGATGACATTTTTCTAATTTTCCACTTAAAAAATCAAATTTTTTTAGACTCCATTTATTCAGAATACAACTAAACCAATTGCTACTTTTTTCTCCTTTAATTCTCAAATTATATTTTATGGGTAGAAAAGTGCTAGTCTTTGGACAATCTAAGTGGCCAACATTTATTTTAAAGTTCAAAGCTTCACTGCATTTTTTGGTATACTATGCCTTGCACTTCCCCACCCAAGGCCAACGCAATCCATTTAAAGCAGACTGGTTTTCTAAACTGCTTGATCACAAAAATACAAGAGATGCAGATTAACCAAAGAAGCAATGGAGAGTTTTAACCAGAAGTTATGAGGAAGTTACGAGCCCTTCATAGCCCATTAACACCTGATGAGGAGGCCCACACTCCTCTGTTTGGTGGCACTGCTGCAGCTGTGTGTTAGCCTTGCCCATCACATCTTGCCCCTGGGTCCTGCCCATGTTCCTGCTGCTAAATCCCACTGGCCCCATCTGGCAGTAAAAGGTTATGATTAGAAGTATTATGTGACAAGGGATGCTGTAAGGGGCAGTGGTTTCTGTTTGTGATAGGTACTTCACCATCAAGCGAGGAAATGTGCCCAGAGGCAAAAAGCCCACAGCTGAGCTCTGAGGTTAGAAATACCTTCCATCAGAAAGGATAGTTTCAGCGTCAGGCTCAGGGTGGAAGCAGAGTGAGTACCAAAATCCACCAGAAAGGAAAATATGAGTTGTCTAGCCTTGTGTATTACATGTAGTGAACCAGATTATCTAGAAGCTTTCCAAACCTGTCTAGCACGGATGGCTGTGCAGGTGTTTCTAAGTGTGTACATCATGTAGGTCTGTGCTTTCAGTGTGTAGGTACAACCCACCTCATTTAATTTACCTGTAGAGCAGGGTGACAATTGTCACATGGTGACTTTGACTGAAAACCTGCTGACTGAGTTCTGTGTCTGTGGATCATCACTCTCCCACACATCTGCAGCAGTTCAGAGAACTTCCTCCCTCATTGTGGGGTTTCTTGAATGCCCTCTTCTGAGGGAACCTGCCTTATTAATCCAAGAGAGGTAGATGCAGCAGTTTTACCTTGTAGGGACTACATGGAGGTCATGTCCTCACAGAAGCAGGATGTGTGCCTTCTCTAGTGTGTCTCAGAAGGATCAAAGGAGGAGTAGCAGCTATTCTCCCACACTCTCCAATCACACAGGGGTTTTACACACAAGTGATTTTAAAGAGGCTGGCATTTCATAGTGAGAAAGGGAAACAGTTAAATAATTTTTTTGTCCAAAAATAAGTGTACCAAAATGCACACCAGTACCCAGACTTAGACAGATGTCATTCTTGACCATGTTCAGACAGAAATAGTATTTCCTAAGGCACCAGGAAATGATGCCTATCACAAAAATGCCCATGTTGCTATTGAAATGAGGATTTCTGATAAGATGGAAAGAAGACTGAGCAGTCAGAGGAACATCTACAAGTGGCTGACAAAAAGAATCCTAGAGAGAAATAATAGAATAATATTAAAGATTGAAGACTGAGATTAATGAACATCTCATTTCAAAACACCAGCAAAGAGTTTTCTAAATACACAAATATTTTCCACATTTCAAAACTTAGAGAGAAAGACATTTAGCTCCAGATCATACTGTTGGGACTTAAAAGTTCCATATTTTCAAGTGATAAAAGTGGCTACAGCTTCACAGTCTGCAGCCAGAGGCTCCAGAGCACATGAGGATGTTATTTCTTTCCACTTCTCCCATCTCAGGATCCTGAATTAATTTCTAGAACTTAATTAAAACTTCAGAATACCTCTGTAGTATAGATATTCTAATCACTTCCCCATTATACAGATTGTGAACAGAAAGAGAATGAGATTTTTAAAAATCCTCAGCATTAAGCTAATTGATTCCTTTGAAGTCTCTAGGAATATTACAAAGAAGATAAGAGCCAACAGAGTTAAGCCAGCTCTAAGTGCCAGATTTTCAAAGATCTTATTAGAACTGCTCAAAAAAATAAAAATTACCTTTGCTTAGGGAACTCTGAAGTTTATTTTTTATATCAAATCAAAACACAGATTCAAAATTTCTCCTAGAACAAAAATTTCAGTTTGCAAACAGCAACATATTCATTTTTCAGATTGTTTGTTGATATTGTAACATAATTATGTTTGTTGTCTAGCTTTTTATATTACTGAATATGTAATAAATTTTCAAAATTAAATATAAAAAACCAGTAAAGTTGTACTTTTCCCTTTATTTGTATGAAATATCATCTACTTTAATGAGATAAGTTCAATCCAATTTAGTTTGACTTTCAGTTGCAGGAAATGTCATACACTTTGCCACAGCTCTGTGAAATGCTTTGAATCTGAGAAAAAAAATGCCTTTGCAGATGGAAAACCATTTCACCTAAAGTGTTTAACCATTTCTAGCACTTAATTCCTAAAACATGAAAATTAGTTGCCTTGGAGGATCTTGATAAGTACCTGAACTGGTAAGATATGTGTCATTCAATGAACATTGAATGCTTGTTTATATCTTCAGATTTCCAAAGAACTTTATATAATACGGCCCTCCTGTGCTTTAAAATCCTACCCAGGACCACCTTACTTCAGGCCACAGAATGGTGTTGGTGCCAATGAAATATGATGCAAAAATCTTAACCATAACAGCAAGTGTAGCTGTCCTTCCTTTTACAATTAGATAAAGGAGATAATATGAGATTTGTGTAGGAAGCAAGCAAAAACTAGGCTAAAAAGAGAGCCAGATACAGTACTTCCATCCTGGTTTCATACTCCATCAGCTGGCAGTGGAAAGAGGTATATTTTCCTATGGAGCCAGCAGTCTGTACAGGTAGCAGTTCTCCTGCTGATTTTGTGTTACAACAAGAGTGTTCCAATTCATTTGCACTGACCTAGATACTACAACGGTCATGCCAGGAACCCTTGAACTAGAATCCATTAGTATTGCTCTTTTCTTTTCTTTTCTTTTCTTTTCTTTTCTTTTCTTTTCTTTTCTTTTCTTTTCTTTTCTTTTCTTTTCTTTTCTTTTCTTTTCTTTTCTTTTCTTTTCTTTTCTTTTCTTTTCTTTTCTTTTCTTTTCTTTTCTTTTCTTTTCTTTTCTTTTCTTTTCTTTTCTTTCAGGGTTAAATCTTGCAAAGTTTTCTCCTTCCACTGCCTCAATTTCCCTAAAAATAAAGTATACACCCAGTAGAGAAGTTGTGAATTCAAATGAATGAATGCAAATTAACATACAGTGCAGAGGAAACCCTTAGTATTTAGCAGCAGATTACTCAGTTTTACTTTTTGGATCACTTTCTAATTTTAATATCAGTTTACTTTAGACTCCCCATGAGAATCACTTTGTTTTCCAGTTTCCAATATATATATTCATGATCAATGATTTGGTGTTTGCAAGCCTATGATATGTTCAAGGATTCTTTAAAGAGGAATAGACAGATGTTATTTCTTTACCCATTGATCCCTGGATCAATGGAAGTTAAATTCTGAAGGTAGTCCAGTTAGAGACAAAAAATACAGGTTTGTGTGCATAGAGATATATGTATATGCATACACAAGTGCATTTATTATGAAAGGTTGTATTAGAATGCTGTTTAAATAGATACAATTACATGTTCAAAGGAAAACACACTGAGGTGAATGTTTATACTCTAAGACAGAACTGTCTCAGAGTGCTGTGTATCAATAAGATGCCCATCAACTCACAGAATTAAATCTGTTCATCTGAAAAAGATTGCAACATACAATGTTTCTATTCCAAGAAACAGGCAAAATTAAAAGCAAATTTTCAAGTCAAAATGAAAAACAACCCAGCTAAAACTGTGTCAAGCTGTGAAAATTTTAATGAAAAAACCTGATCTGCATCATTAGTTTTTGTGAGGAACTCTCTTTTTTAATAGTTAGTACACTTAAAAACTGATCAAATGTAAATACAGCAGTGGGTTGGGAGCAGCTTTGAGGAAATTGCAAATGTAACTGACAATTTTGATTCTAGCATGAACATGCCATGCACTATGTATTCAAAATATTTTTTGTGCTATTACACTGCTTTATTGTTTTCTTTTATCTCTGCTTCACTTTTTCTTAGATGTAGAAAATAAATAAAAAACTAGAGAAGCATAAATAATGGGATATGTCAGAAAGAAGCCAGTGACATTACTTTAGTTAGAAAAAATGTAGTAAAAATAATCCACATCTCTCCTGGCTTATATTGGCTCACTTATTTCAGTTGTGAACGAAGTTAGCACAACTGTTGTACTCAGTCATTAAAAGTAGAGGTTAGATTAGGAAGAAAGGATTGGGAATTTTATGAAGCAGACACAGATGAATGAATAACATGAATACATAACCCATTTCATTAGGCACCAACCCAAAATGAGGACTTTGAAAATTACTTCAAGGAGGTCTCTGCAAAAATATGTAGCAGTAGGGTGAAAGAGTGGTTCTAGGCTTTGAGGAATGCCAAGGACATGGCCTAATTCAACCTGAGTAGGGATGCTGTAGGTGTGTGATTAGGTGATAGGGCTGAACCATTTGGTACATTAAGTTCTTGTCTTCTCCCCCAAAATTCTGTGAAAATTCTCTTCTGTTCTGATTCAAATATCTCCTGTTCTGCAACCACATCCTGGCTTTTACTTACATCATACTTTCTCACCAAACTCTTCAGCCTCCAACTCTGCCAAATCTGTGGCTGTGGATGACTTTTATCTCTGGGCTGCACAAAACTCCTCTCTCAGAGCAGGAGCAGAGGCAGTACAGGTTGTACCACCCTGAAAAATGGTGCATGACTGCATCAGAGTGCACAAAAATGCTTCCAATGCCCCGTGGTGCTAACAGAATTCCATGGAAGCTCTTCACAGTCTCTGTTTTCCTGACAGAACATCTGCATCTGTGAAAATAATTTCTTCCATTGCCAACACTCTTACAAAATGTATTTTGTCACATGACTACCAAAACAACACACAAACAAAATTAAAAAAAAAAACAACAAACCAAACGCAAAACAAACACTGCGCCAAAAAATAACCACCGCCAACAAAAATCAAAACCAAAAACCAAAATCAAGAAGGAAATATTTTTAAAAGACATTTTTTTCACAATTGTCACCAAGACAATTTATACGCTTACCTGAACAGCATGTCTCTGGGAGTTTTCTTCTGTAAATTCCATCCTACTGTTCACAGCACCTCTGCTTCAGTGAGTTTATTACAATATTAGTAATGCATTAATAATTTCAGGATTCAGTTGAAAAAATGTTACAAAAGGTGGTCTATTATGTAACTTGTTTTTATAACTTCTTCCTTTTTTCACAAAAGAATGTATCCAACAGTGCTAGCTAACAATGCCACTTCTCAAGTGTCTGCAGTTTGTTTCTTCTCTGAGACACAGATCAAACAAATAGTGCTGTTTATGTTTTCTTGAAGTAGTAAATAATATCTCTATTACAAAGGCACATGACAGCCCAATGTGGGATTGCCAGGCTGTAGTCTCTCTTGCTGAATCTATGGTAGTGCTGACAGTGTTGCAGCCTCTCCTTTAACTTAAAAATATTAAAAATATTTTTCTGCAGGCACAAATGCAGGGTGTTGCTGTCCTAGTTTGTACAACTCATTAAGTAAGCCTGAATTTAAATCATTTTTTTAACAGTGGACATTATCTAATGCGGATACCACAATTACTTCCTTTGAGTTTCTGACAGGAGATTCACTCAACCTGATGCAGCCAGGTGTGGGAAAGCTGTGTGGCCCCTTGACACCTCTACTGCTGAGCTTACTGCACACCAGGTCTGCATAAGCTAAGAACAGAGCACCAAAAGAGTGAAATCCTGACCATTGATCAGGACATGACGATTCAGCAAGGGTTGCTCGCTCCCCTTTGTTACCTCCTCACTACTGTTCTGAGGAGTTATTAAAAGTTCTCTCTAATTCTCTATAGGAACCAGTATAAATGCCCATGTGAATAGGAATGTGCATGAGTTTTTCTCTTTTGGCATCACCCTTTACCTGCTCTTATTAAGAGATGTATTTCTGAGCACATTAAGCCAACTAGACACCCACCCCATGGCCAGTGGCTGCCATGCCAGTATATCCACAAAGGGATACCACAAGAGCTAACTTTCTCAAATCACTTACATGACAATGATTATGTGAAGCCTTGAATATCTTGTCTTGTGATTCAGTGATAGATTCCATGTCCTCTTTCAAGAATGCCTTGTTTTTTAAATGGCTTAGAACAGAGCAGGTATTTCAACATTCCAAAGAAGAAAAGATCTGAAATAATCTGATTCAGCTCTACAGACATTAATGCTATTTGCAGACTCACACTCTTCGAAGTTTTGTTTGTTTGAAGTGCTAGATGATAAAAGACATTAGAATGCAGGTGAGATTCCACTAAGAGAAAATTATTTCTGGGAAAAAACCTCCTACATTTGTTTGCACACTCACACATACAGATGGGGTATAGCATTATGCCATATGGAAGATAACCTAAAATATTAAAATACATTAATTCTCTTGCCCTGAAGGCCTGCTGGCTGATTACAGACAACTCACTGGGGGTTTACACTCCAGTAAATTCACTTAGTTTCATAACATAGGTATTTGCTGGTGCTGTGATACACTGTAGGGCAATGAGCCTATTGATCTGCTGTTATTAGATGTGTTAAGGCTCTGAAACGTATTTAAGAAATAAAGTAATTGAATTCTAAAATTTTTCAAAAAGTTAAATGTTATAAAGCTGCAAGCACGCAGGAGAAAGTTTGGCAAAGTGTTGTCTTATTTCTCTAGCAGTTTCACATGGGGTTTTTTTTGTTCTGAATTTCCTTGCAGTGCTTCTTGCTACACCCTTTTTTGTTGCTTGTGTACTGCAGCATTACAGCATCCATGACAGCAATAGGGGATATTCAGCCTTTTCCAACCAGCTTCCAACCCTTCTAGCAGCCTCCTACCATGACTGTAACTTAGATTTGTTGAACTGGTACTTAACAGTGGTCAGAGGAGGCTGTAAATCCCACTCTGGTGATGTTCCTTTACTCATTGCTGGCCTGAAGCAGCTGCATGAATTTTGGGTCCCTTGAGGTATATCAGCTTCCATAAGGATAAGATAACTGAGTCCTTTCTGCTGTAGGGAGATACCACTATCTGTAGGGATATACCACAGACAATAAATTAGCAAAAATCATCAGCATTTTTAGTGAGAAAATATGAAAAAAATAAAACCAAAATGTTTCCATGAACAGAAACAGTCTACTGGATGAAGTTACTGGTGTTGAATTGCCTAGCTAGTTGTTTCTGAACCTAAAAACATTAGTGGATGAAATTTCAGCTGATTTGGTGCCTATTTATGCTGGTAAAACAGGCCACGGGGGAACGGTAGTCACATAAAGCAACTTCCCTACAGAAACAGTGGGTCAGATCTCCAGAACTTCTGTAAATCACTTTAATCTGACCAAGTGTCTTGTAGTTATCATGGTTCAGCCTAAGGAAAACTCTCACTGAACCACGGAAGTCTCGCTTCAGGCCTGTGTTTATGTTTGTATAAAATATGGTGTGTTTGTAAACAGTGAGAGAATTTATTCTTTATACACCTCCTTTCAGAAGACAGCCAAGCAGCCTTCTCTCGTTGTTAGCCTTTGCTATTTCAGCAAATTGATTTTTTTTTTCCATGCACTCTTTCATTTCTAGACTGCTTGGGCTCAACCCAATTTCTTTTTAAGTCATTGGAAGGATCTAATATCAGTGGGAGCTACCTGAGGTCACTGAGGCTACTTTCCCTCTTTGGGGAAAAAAACCCAAAACCAAACCAATAAAATAAGAACACCAAAGAGAAATTGATTTCAACGTCACTGTGTCAACTCTTGATAGACTGATACTGAAGAAGACTTAAAATGTAATTAGATGCTGATCACTGCTCATTTCTAATCTCTTTCTTAGCTCTGCCAAATATTCACCAGAGGAAGTCTGGCCTTGCATTTTTGTCTTTGTGTGGAGAAGGGTCATCTATGCTTGCCAGAAATTCACAAGGTTACATCAAAAGGATAGTTCCACTCACCTAACTGCTTTTCTTCCACTATCAACTAATCCAGTGAATGAAGCATTGCTGTTTGAGATGGTATAATATGTACCCTGGTACAATTATTTTTGATCAAATAATTCCTTTTATTCCAGCTTTTTTTTTTTTCCCTGGTGAGTGACTGTTAAGTACAGTAATTTCACGACTATAAGATGCACCCTTTTGACTAAAATTTTGGTCTGAACCTGGAAGTGCACCTTATACTCTGGAGCGCCTTATATATGGACAAAGTTCGGAAATTTGCCAACCTGGAAGTGCGAGCTGCGAGCCGAACCGCAGCCGAAACAAACCCCAAACACTGACAAAGTGTCTTGGGTTACAATACAGGATGTGATCAAAGTATCTATTGTATCGCTATGTTTTGTGACCAGGTGGGGCAGTGATATTTATCTCTGTGGGAGATACTCTGTTAAAGGGCCATCCACTGAAACCAGTAGGACATAGTTCATTATCTTTGCACCCCCCATCCTTCCTCCAGGGAGTTATTTTCTGCTAATGGCCCATTGAGTCCCACTGTGTGACTGATAAAATTACTTTGTCCCACTGAGAATTGCTCCAGCCAGGGGAGAGAGCCAAACCTTTTTTACCTAGATAAAACCTGAAATTCTAGGTCACCGAGTAGCCCTTTCTCTACTGGGTTCTAAAAAAAAAAACGAGATTTCTCCACATCACTACTAGACCTCTGGAAGGAAACTGCACCTTCTATAAGACCACTGCTTCAACTAAATCACATCTGTCATTGCAAGAAGACTGCAGCCACCATTTAATCAAACTGCTACCAACACCCCGCCTGACGGGGTGTCAGGTTGTGCTCTGACTTTGTCAGGGCTTGGGGTTTGTTTCTTTGTAGTACTGTATTTCTATTTTAATTTCCCCAGTAAAGAACTGTTATTCCTAATTCCCATATCTTTGCCTGAAAGCCCCTTGATTTCAAAATTATAATAATTTGGAGGGAGGCGGTTTACAGTCTCCATTTCAAAGAGAGGCTCCTGCCTTTCTCAGCAGACACCTGTCCTCCAAACTAAGACACAAAGTCAGAGTACCACCTGACACCCTGTCAGGGTGACACCCATCAGGCAGGGTGTTGGTAGCAGTCCCATTAAATGGTGGCTACAGTCCTACTGCAGTGACAGATGTGGTTCAGTTGAAGCAGTGGTCTTGTAGAAGGGCGCATCCTCCCTCCAAAGGTCCAGCGATGATACGGAAAAAAAGTCCAGTTTTCCTCTGGACTCCAGGGAAAAGAGGGCGACTTGGTGTCCCAGAATTTCAGTTTTTATCTAGGTAGGAAAGGCAGGGCTGTCCCCGCTGGCTGGAGCAACTCTCAATGGGATAAAGTAATTTTATCAGTCACACAGTGGGACTCAGTGGGCCATTAGCATAAGATAACTCCCTGGAGGAAGGATCGAAGGATCGGGGGTGCAAAGATAAAGAACAATGCCCTACTGGTTTCAGTGGATGGCCCATTAGCAGAGTATCTCCCACAGAGATAAGGATCACTGCCCCACCTGGTCACAACAGATAGTGATAGAATAGATACTTTGATCACATCCTGTATTGTAACCCAAGACAGCACGGCTGGTGTGATTGTTACTAATTCATTACTTTGTTGCGCGCGGATCCTTGCTGCAAAAAAAAAGTGTGACTTATAGTCCGGTGCGCCTTATATATGAACAAAGTTCGGAAATTTGCCGACTCCCAGAGGTGTGCTTTATAATCCAGTGCGCCTTATAGTCATGAAATTACTTGTATTAGCTAATCCACAGAAGACTGCCAAGAAATGTCATGGCATTTGCCATCACTGTGTTTATGTGAGTCATGTCTTCCTGGATCTCAATTTCTTTACTTGCAAAAGTAGAAATAGGTGATCAATGCTTATTTTTTGGGTAGCAGCCTAAAAATCTTCAGATACAACATTTCCTAACTATCCACATATCATCATTTGTTGCTGCTTTATTAATTTCCACACTTGCTGTATGACCTTGTCCTGGTAACCATCTCATTTCTAATGACTGAACTTTGCACATCTGCTCTTACTAAATCGTACCACTGGCTGTTTATAGTGCTCACTGCCATGGCATTACAACACACAACCAACCCAAAGAGTATGCAAGTCCCCATTTCACAAATCAGATGTCCACTGATATGTATTCTAAGGATCTGCTACCCTAGTTTTAAAGCACTGAAGTTTCTTAAAAATTGAGATTACAGTCACTTCACATGCTTTCAAGGAAACTGCTCTCTTTTAGATAGCGAGCCCCACAGTCAGCTAGCATTCAGCTGAAGCAGTATATTTAAAAAGAATCACCAAAACCTCTAAACAGATTAAGATACAGGAACAAGTGGCTTTTAATTTTTTTGTGTAAAAACTTTTCTAGCCTCTCAAGTATGGAATTTCTGGTTTCATGAAAATATTTTCCTGATTTTAATGTCCTTTACACTATGGCTCTAAATCTGCAGCAGTAAATCTTTAAGTCAAGACTGGTGAACTGTTTCCTGTAGCTGACTTGACACTGTGGTAGAGAAAATGTAGGCAGGAAAAAAGAAAAAAGGAAGTTTTACATTTTACCCTGAAAACAGTTAATCTTCCTCTGTACAACTGAAAAAATTCTTCTATAAATCAAATACATTGATTTCTTTTTAAATAAACAGAAAAACCCTTGAAGCAAAGGCCTTTTTTCTTTAAAAAAAAAGGGAAAAGTAGTTGTCCACTAAAATGTGTGGGAAAATATTTCAGCCAACTATTGTTTTACAGATCCTAACCTTAAGGCCACATCAGCCTTGAAGATCTGTTGTACAGCTTAAGCGTGTTTCAGAAAAATTGGATGAAAATCAATGCACCTCTGATGTAAAATATTAAAAATCCTTTTAAAGAAAAAGACTTCTAAATCCTAAGGCATGAGAACATCTTAAATACATATATCCATCATCCTGTCCATTTCAGATAATTTAAGACATTTAAAATTAAATATGATTCCTTTGTGAGTGCCATGATTTTTGCACTTTGGTGGAGAACGAAAACTTCAGAGTCTGTGGGTGCAGTTGTGGCAACCCTTCTCACACTGAGTAGTGCCTTTTCCTGAGTGTTGTCCTACAGCCCCTTCTAGGTACAGCTGTAACATATGCTGGAGAGCAGCATCCTAAATGATTAATATTAATCTTGAGACAAAAAGCAGACTCATTTGAAGTGGTCCTAAATTTTGTCATTGCATTCTGTCCTTGAGACAGGATATGGCTATTGCATCTTTCAGGTATTTGACTCTGCTCACTCTTCTTCATCCCACCTTTCTAGATATGTTTAAGTCCACAGTTTGAAAATATTATTCAGCCTTTTCCTAGTGAAACCAACTGGACAAAAATCCTTTTGAAAGCCTCTTCCTCTTCCCTTAATCACACCAGGCGTGGTTGGTAAGTGATGTAAGGCTTGGCTGCCCCTAGGGACTGAGCACTCAAAGCTCCTTCTGATTGCTTGGGGAACAAGACAGCCAGAGGGGATCCTAAATCAAGCCCTGTCTCTCGCTCACCAGTGCACTGATTCCTGCAACAACTCGCTTTCATTAGGAATGTTTTCTTCAATTAAGGGAGGCGTTGTCAAGCATTTTACTTTGAGAACTCTTAATTTGTTATTTTTTACTGGTAGAATTTGTAATGCCATCTCAGAGCCCATGGCATCTTCTGGGACAACATGTTGTCTGCTCCTGTGCCATGACATACCACCATAAAACACAGGGCTATAAGAACCTATAATAATTTATGAGAGTATGTTAGGTACCCATGTATAATTTATCAAATGGGCATTATGGAGGCAGGACCATGCCTGACTGACAGAGGTTACCCTCTGTACGGGTGCCTTGTGCAATCACACAGGGAAGAATCCTGTTGCTGACGTTCACTGAATTACAAAAGAAGTTTTACTCCACAAACTGGGCACTCCGAAAAGTGAAGTTGAGAAGCATGAAAGCAGTCCTTGATCTTAGAGTTTTGACTCCAAATTGGTACTCTCCTCAAGATTCAGGTAGGGGTTTCAATACACATGAAATCTGGAGGAAGCTAAGTTTTTAAGGGAAGAGTGATATGAAGCCCTTTCAAACTTCAGCCAGGATCTAGAGTAGATTTAGCAAAAAATCTGTGGGACACATTCAAAATGTATTCAAAACTGAAGTAGGGAACCTGTTGAAACTATGAGATTCCCATTTCTTAGGGCCTGCTACACCTAAAAGAACAGCTTAAAGATGACTTCACACATCTTTTGGGGCTGAGCACTCTTCTACTCAATTATGCTCCCGCTGAAATGAATATGAATTGACTCAGCTTGGAGAAAATATCAAATGCCATTGGGTTTGATCCAAAATAAAGGTATTTTTATTTTCTAGACAGAGAAGTCTGAATAGAGCCCTGAGCAAAGCCTCTGCAGCATGGTGCAGTACACTTGGTCATATAGATGATGATATATTTTTCAGAACAAACTGGCTGTGCTCTGGGTTGAGCCAGCAATTTATTCCCTGGCTGTGCTGCCACAGCCTTTCTTCCAATCGTCCTGACCTGACCAGCTGCTGGTAAAATCAATTGATCACACAGCACTGTATGTCTAACTTTTTATCCAGTCCTCAGAGAAAGAGAATTATTTCCAGCCTGGAGTTGCCAAGCATGGCTTCTAGCTCGAAGTTCAGTGGCTGCAGCTTTCAGGTTTCTTTATTAAAATCTCTAATTTTGGTATTTTTCATAATAGCAGATGCAAGCTGATAAATTCCTTTTGAATTGGATATCACACAGTAAAAAAATTGCTCGTTGCGACTCTGAACTAAATTTGTTCATTAATTCAGGACTCAGAAGATGCTAATATCCTTAGGAATCTGAATTTCAGGCACTAATATTATTTTCATGGCATCAAAATTATCTGTTTCCTCTGGGGAGGCAAATAACTCAGTGGGTGGGCTCTGGTCTGGGAGTTAGGGCATTTGAGTTTTCTTGCATTGTGAAACCAGTTGAGAAATACTTTTAATGAGTAGCAATTCTCAGAGTGCAGTTTTGTTTCCTTTAAAACACTGGAGCTTTTTTTTCTCATCAAAATATCATTCTATTTCAAGCAAAAGCAAAACAAAAAGGGTTTCTTTTTTGAAAGCTTGCATTTTACTTACCAATTTCCTTTTATTACTTGTGGAGGAATCAACTTGCTTTCCTTGCTCTTCTTACCCTCCAAATTTTGGATGATGTCATCTTATTACTTCTCTTGGATAAATTCCACCAAATATTCTTCTATCTACTTTCAAGTACACAGACACACCATTATCTGAGCCCTTCGTGATAACAGCAGACTCATCTTCCAGTCTCTCCCTGAGGCAAGCCATCTCCATCATTTTAAAGAGATGACAAGACACAGAAGTCTAAGACTGCAAACTAAGACACCCCAACTCATAATAAGGATATCAGCTAAATATTAGATTAAAATCCAGATTTGAAAGTGGCTTAGATGTGCAGAATTGTGGGGGGAAACAAAAAAAAATTGGTTATATTTTTTTTCTACTATTATTTCAGGTAGATTTTTGTGCCCAACTTGAATGAAAAGCAAGAAGGTCTGGAAATGCAAATATCCCTCCAGAACTGAAATTCTGCTTCTTGCACGAATGACACATCTGTTAAGATACATATCACAGAGTACAGCCTCAGTTGAACACAAATAATTAATCTGAACAATACATAGAATTTTCTCAATTTCTTTCATGTTAACTCGGCTGTGTGGTCTACAAATAGAGAAAATGATCCTGGCCTAGTTCCAGCTGGCTTATGTAGTAATAGAGGTAGCCATAGGAGTTCAGATTTATAATGTTCATTGGTGGCATATTCTCCGGGAATCAAAATATACTTTTGAAAGCAGTTTTGAGGCACTTGTTGGGAATCTTTAGGGAAGAAGTGAGTTTCTTAAAATAATTTAAATCCGTAAACTGAAGATAAATAGCCTGGCATGAGGAGATGATAGTACCTTGGGATCTATCTACAGTACATTTTCATATGTTGTGTGAGATCTATCTAAGAGATTAGAAATTCCACGCAAAAAACATCTGGCATTTTTTACCATTTAAAGGACAGGGGGAAAAATCAAGGCTTGGATGCTGTTGCCTAGAAGTGTGTACACTTGTTTATTTTCAAAAGTTGGTTAAGGGCTTACAGGGAACAGCAGGGTAATGGAATATTCATGAAGCAAACGCCCTTCACTTAGCAGAGGGCAAAGGAAAGCAGATTGCTAAGCCCCTCCAAACTTCCCATGCAAGAAGCTCACATCACAGAATAATGAAAGCTGTGTTTGCCACCCTGCAGCACAGCACTGCTAACCTGGTACCACTCGGCTCTTTCACCTCTGTCTTCCCTTTTGACTCCTCCTCCTATTTTCAGGCATGGATCCCTGGTGCTGCTGCACAGTGCCCCTTTGACCACAGCTGCAGCACAGCAGGCCTTGCAGAACTGATCACAGCCCCGCAGGAACCCTCCTGCTTTTGGGGATAGACTGAGAAGATGAAAAGCACCACGGTGCTGCTGCAACCATGGTCCTCACCTGTCAATACCTGAGAAGGGGCTGGTGAGGACCCATCACTTGCTGGCCCAGAGATGGAAGCTGGTTTTCATGTTGTTTCATGGGTTTATTTTAGGAGCACTGCAACTACCAGAGGAAAACTTGATCTCCATTACCACTGCACACAGACAGACTTCAGGACTCAACCAGTTGGTCTCTCACCATACAGAGGTGCCAGTTATTTTCAGCCCCACCACCGCAGAGCATTACGAACGCCAGAAAACTCCCCCGGCATTAAAGAACCCCCGACAAGCGCAGCATCCCGACAAGCGCAGCATCCCGACAAGCGCAGCATCCCGACAAGCGCAGCATCCCAGCACGGGCAGACACACTGAGCCATCCGCGCTGCCTGCCGGGGCTCAGGGAGCAGCGGCGGGGCTTTCCCTGCCCTGGCCCGCCCGAGGCCACTCGGCGTGGCCAGGCACGGCCATTGCGGTGGCGATGGTGGCCCGCAGCTCGGTGTCAGCTGGCCGCGCTCCCCCGGGCCCCGCGGGCAGGGCGGCGGGCGAGCAGCAGCGAGCAGCAGGTGGCCCCCGCGGAGGTAATCAGGATCGCATTCAGCGCCAGAGCCGGCTCAATTTTCAGCCCCGTGTATGCCGAGGGGCCTGGAGCTGCCTTGTTAATGCTGCAGGGAACACGTGGGACACATTGACTGCATTAATTGTCCCCACTCATTCAGCAGTGGATGAATTATAATGTTACCACTCCAGGGTAAAGCAAACACCTATCATAACAATCATGTCATTAGTGTGCAGATGCCGGCTGCTCTGCTTAACCTTTTGTATATATATTTTTTTATTTTATTTTTTTATTTTTTATGGCATGCAATAAGAATATTTTTTATTGTTTTTCATATAATTGATTTTTAGGTTGCAAGTGTAAACCCTTGAAACAAGCTCAGCGCATTACTCAACAGCCAGGAATAAGGACATGGACTGGCAAAGCACAGATTAAAGTTGCTTTAGAGAGAAATAGCAAGGCTTTAAAAGTTTATGTTTGCAGTTTGGTTTATCCATTGCAGTATGACTGTTACATTCGTTATTCGCATAGCATGAGCTCCAGAAGGACTAATGGTCCTTAAAAAATGTAACAGCCTTAGAAATGCTTCTAATTTAACTACAGCTTCTAGCAACCAAAGATTATATATGCACACCCAGACAAATAAGACATTCTGGTTTGAAAATTCATATCTCTGCAGAAAACCTTCTTGTTCACTGTTATATACATATCAGCACATGTGGAGACACACACACATGCATATATGTATACACATATAGATGTACATAGAAATTTATTTTAATATATGAGACTTTATATTAATATGTATATTAATAATCTACATGGAAAATACTATCTTGGCTTTGAGTTGCTTTTACTCACATATGCATCACAAAGCTTCTTTGAGTGTTGCAACATCATTATCATGCAATAAATGATCCTGGGCTGGTGCCATTTTCTCATTTGACTTTAATCGAGCTCTATTCTGTGTTTAGTGGCATCCTTAAATGGCACCGCCAAGTGTCCTTGGAACTTCCCACAATATGTTCCTGAAGCACTCAAGTACACTATCAGATGTTCCTGAAATCCTTTGCCCTAGTGACTTGCAAGCAGAAAGCCTTCTCCCAGCAACCCTTGTACACGTCATTAACAATTGCTCATCTAAGCCTCCAGAAAGCAATGCTGGGAGGGTTTGGAAAGGGCTCTGCATGGTTGGGCATTTGGTCCTGGCTGTACACTGATGTCTTTAAAACATGCAGATCCCTTATGCTTGTATAGACCCTGATGGATCCAGCAGCTTTGGGTCACTGGGTATTGCAACACCACAGAGAATTAACTGTTTGTTCATCTTCCATACCTGAGCATCAGCATGCATTCTTTGTGAAGGTGGAAAGGAGATGGTTCCCCATCTTCCATCTGCCCTCTCCCACCACTTCTCCATGCCCCCTTCATTAGTTAATCAGCTGAGATCCCAGACTTGTAGAGAGCCTGCTGCAAATTATTTCCAGAGGTTCAACAGAAATAACCACATGGTGTAAAGCCAAGCTTGCAAACTGATCTTTCAGTGACTTGCATGGTGCAAGAGGTGGGAGATGTGCATGGAGAATATCAGTGCACTGATCATGCAAGCATAGAGCTGCATTATTCATTGTTGGATGCTATTATAGTGAATTGGGTATAGAATGAGATCCAACAGTAGACACAGTGTCATAAAGCATGAGCAGGGCACAGGGGAGGAACAATTGAGTAGCATCAATACAATTTTTGATACTAAATACATGTGAAACTATAGCAAGAGTAAGTGTATGGCAGGATGAGGTTAAGGATGAGGTTAAAGTTTTATGGTTATTGTTTCGGTGTTTTTTAAAGTCATTAGATGCTGACTAATTTTGTGTAGGTGCTTGTGGTTTGTGAAATGGAGAGGCCATTTAAAATGGTTTAGTCACATTTTAGCCTTAAATGAGTATTTAATTTTTACATATGCATGTAAAACCATGTTGTTTATTGGTATTTCCACTGAAAATTGCTGTGATTCAGCTCTTTTGGATGCATTTCAAAAGTGTAAAGTGGATTTATGTTCCATAATCAGTAGAAGGTGTATTTCTCTGAAATCAAATAAGCCATTTTTTATTATGATGGTGGATTCATGTGAGAATATAATAGCATTTTCTGGTATGCTATATTTCTATAAAACCAGAATACAGTCTTACATAGCCCTTATAATGCTATATACAAATACATTAAACAGTATAATCTTTTTTCCATACTTCCCCTTTAGATTGTTTGTGAATGGGAGAATTCATCTTTCAGACTTTCATTTGCTTTATATGTGCAAGTACACACTGTCAGACTAAAAATTCTGCAGTTTCAGAAAAGTGATTTTATGAACAAAATAAAAACTTGCAATTGTATCCTGTGTGATCATTTTTTCCCCCACCAGCTAATATTTATAGCATGTTTTTTCAAGCACGCATATTTGGTTGATCAAAACCAATGTTATTCAGTAGTACTTGGGTGTTGTGCATGTACTTTTCCCCACTGTAAACTAGGCTAAAATCAAATCTATGCAGACCTTTTTTTTCTCCCAGTCTCCAAAAAAATTACTGTAAAAATGAACCTATATGAAAATGGGTTCTTGTATGTAAAATAGTTTCCCACACATTGCTCCTGTGGATGTTTTTACTTAGCTTGCTGAAAATGGTGTGTCTGCACAAATAATGAATGTGTGCTGCCATCACACTGGTTCTTACATTTTCTTATTTGAAAAATATGTGTAATATGGGCATACTGTAGTTTGGGAAATAAGTCTGTCCTTTTTGGTTACATAATATTATACTGCTAATTAGTAAAACATTTGCTGGTAATTTGACCAGCTGCAATATATTGACATTTGATTACCAATTTTTAAACCTATGTGTGTTATTTGCCAGCATCTGTGCACATATTTATAGGCATTCCAGTAGCAGGTACCTATGGACAGGATTGTATCTATGGATGGAAAAATAATAGATTGTTAGGCTCACTTATGATTTATTAGATACTTTTGCTAATCTCTGGATGATGATCAAAAATCTAACCCAAAGATGAGATGTGTTCCAGTTTGCTATAACAGTAGGAATATTATTCAGACATGAAAACAACTTATGGTGAGGTTTGAAAGTAAATAAGCTTATAAACTTAAATACTGAGTTATACCAGCTGAGATTCTGCTAAGACATTTTTCTTTTCCTTTGTAGTCACAGATTGTTTTATACCCAAACAAGTGGATAATTAAAATAGCTTATAGCTCCCCATATAATATCCATTGTTCTATTAACAACACTGCTAAGAAACATAAAACTAAATTCAGGGCTGTTTTCTTAAACCCTTCATAAATATTTTAGAAGTTAATTAGGAGACTACAGGTATGAATTGACAAAGATTTATTCATAATTAAAAATCAGATATCACATGTCACCTCTTCTGATAGAGAAAAACCATTAATTACCTGTAATTAGGCAATTGTTCCTATAGTTTGCTGAAGAGGATTGAATTGGAATGAACATGGTAGAAAGAGATGCTCATGATAATAAGCTAAGTTTCTTGCATTTTCTTTGTTCAGTTTCTTTTCATTTTTTACATGTTGGTACAGAACATGGTAGAAATAGTAAAATATGCATATCTTACTGATACATTAAATCACAGGAAATACCTTTATGTAAAATTTGATATAATTTGGCATCTGACCTTTATCTAATGCCTCATAACTTTTCTTACCAATTATTTCGTCTTCCTTTACCAAATGTGAACAAAAAAAAATGAGCTCATGAATGACAATATATTCCTTCAAGAGATCTAAGCGATATTCTTCCAAAGTTGTAATTAGCTTTCTGATTTTCTCAATAGATTTTCTAGAGCCCTAAATTCTTAGGGTAAATTAGTGATCCAAACAAATACCAGACACATTGCTGTTCAAGTATCTGACCCTGAAATATGGTGGTATGATACCTGTGTAGAGCTAGAGCGGTTCCAAGAAGATATGGGGCTTATTTATGTATCTAGCTTCTTTAGTGTAGTCATTTACATTAAAGCATCTTATTATAAATGGTGTAATTTCCTGCAATATGAACATCTCCATATTTTGCCAAACTCAGTCAGGACTACATATGCTATTTGATAGTTAAGGCAGTTTTAGTGGAGTTTTTACACACTTGCACACGTGCTTTACCTGGCATACTAACTCCCTTTGGAGTCACTGGAACTTCTCACAGTGCACAAAGCTAAGTCTGAAGAAGCCATTACTATGTGCAAGCCAAGAGGTTGCCTCTAGAATATTCTTGCCCCAATACTGTCTTTCTAATCAGCAAGATATTTTATTTTGGTTAGAAATTTCAAGATACAAATCTACTTGTACTTGACTCACCCTCTATGTTCAGGCATGAAACTCTTCTCACAGACCTTTTGGCCTTTGTTCTTTTGGGCTAGCCCACAGTTTGAAAAATGCTCATTCTTAGATGACTGTGCCAATCTTGTGCCTGCTGTCTTAAACTCAGTAATAAAACGTAATAAAATAAATATTTTATTATTTAAATAAATTAAATAATAAAAAATTAAAATAAAAGTATTAGTTATTTAGGACAAAAGCATTTCAAGGAATTTCATATCCTTCAGTTAATGATACTTGTCTGCTCAATTTCAGGTCGGTAATTAGACATCTTTTGGAAATTCTTCCTACTCTATCTACTTCTATTTCTATTTCTATTTCTATTTCTATTTCTATTTCTATTTCTATTTCTATTTCTATTTCTATTTCTATTTCTATTTCTATTTCTATTTCTATTTCTATTTCTATTTCTATTTCTATATCTATCTATCTATCTATCTATCTATCTATCTATCTATCTATCTATCTATCTATCTATTTCTATATCTACCTACATACCTTCCTACGTACCTATTAATACCTATATATTTATATATACACTTTTGTTTATACAACTTCTGGATAATGACGCTGTATTTTACCCTATCTAAGTAATCTTTAACTCTTTACTTTAGGTCTCCAGGATTTATCATCTAGGCTACTGGCAATGCTCTTGATTTTCTTATGGTTTTTTGGTTGTTGCTTTCTTTTTTCTTTTTTCCCTTTGTAACACCTGTAACTTTGATGCTTTTGTACAGATTTTAAACATTTGTTATTTAGCATTGGCAGAGACTTTGAAATTAGGCCAGACTGGTCTAATAGTGCATAGGGTTGTGAGCAGCATCAAAGGACCATGCTGAATGTCATCAGTCATTTATAGCCTCGTGTTTCGAAGTCTCTGTTACTTTAACTCTGGAGACAGGATTCTTGAAGCCTGCAGGTCACCTCTCAGCATTTGCAGTGTGTACTGCAATGTTCTTGTCTTCATTTGTCATGTTGCTTTGCAGCTGGCATTTCTTTTCACCCTTTGGCAATACAGGAATACTAAAACTTCTGCTAAAGAGCAGATGCTAAATGGCAATGCTGCCTTCCAACTGTGGGTTTCTGAAGTTGTTGAGAAAACATCTTAGCTGTTTAGATTATCTTTATCTGTTAGAGACACATCTTGAAGACATTGAGAAACACAGTAACAGGTTAATTTTTGAGGGGTTGCCAGCAAACTTTCCTACTTACTGCAACCCAGAGTTGGGGTTCCTTAAGCTACATCTCAGCAGAACCAGAGGGGCTTATGCATCTTTAAAGATACTTGTGATATTAATGAATTTATTTTGGCAAGAAATTCTTTGTCAGCCTATTTTCAGCTATCCAACAGTGGGGTGCTCTATTTCAAATGGTCATGTCATTTATAGTCACTGCAGTTAGAGGCACACATACAATTTGGAGGCAGTTCATTCCATCTATTTCAGATGCTCATTTTGAGGATCAATTGCCTTCTACAGGTTTATTTCTGTTTGAAGTGACATTATATCTAGCCTCAGTGACCAGCTTAGACTGGATGCTCAATTTTCATATTGCTGAAAGTATGTGAAATTAATTTAACTTTATTTTTGTCACATTTGTAGAATTAGAAGAATTTTATTGATAGCCTATTACATAAATTACAGGGTCAGATTCTCATTTTGTTGGCAAAATCTGATCTGCATGCCCAAAGCTAAAATTCAGATTCTTAATTAGTCCTTCCTGGAAGTAGTAAATGAAATCTAGATATAGCCAGTTACTATCTCTAGATAAGAGAAATACTTACTGGACAAGAGTGAGACATGGTCCAGTGTATGTATGTATGTATGTAATGTATGTATTGTATGTAAATGTGCACAGAGTTATATCCTTGTAGAAATACATGAAGATACAAACTTATACACACAGAGAGCCATAGTCCACTTCTGCTGATAATGTTGTCAGTTAAATGCATGTGTGCATGGTATGAGTGAATGCAAATGTCTGAAAAGTGAAAAGAAATAAGGGCTGTGAAGCCATTAAACTTTACAGACCAAATATTAGTTCACCTTTAATCAAAAAATACCATTGATGGTCTTCCAACAGAGCCTAATATTCTGTATTTCACAACACATTACGATCAGTCACAGAACACCTGTAAAGAGTTAGCCTAGGCAGGAATAATTTCCTAGTGGTTTATGAACATCAAGATTGGTGAATTTTAAGGCATTAAACCTTTGGAAACACTTAAAGGAGACTGACAGGAACCTGTGTACTAATGTATGATTTACAAGCCAAACCACTCTTCATGATATTTGAAAAGTCATGGTAGTCAGATGAGATCCCAGGTGACTGAAAAAAGGGAAACATTGTACTCATCTTTAAAAGGGTGGAAAGGAGCACCATGGGAACTACTGACATGTCCTCACCTCTGTACCTGGGAAGATCATGGAACATGTCCTTCCAGAAGCTATGCTAACACACATGGAGAACAGGGAGATGATTTGAGACAGCCAGCATAGCTGGCATCAAGCACATGTCCTATCTGACCAACCTAGTGGCCTTCTATGATGAAGTGAATACATCAGTGGAAAGGGAAGGGTTAATGACATAATTTATCTAGTCTTCTGTAAGGCCTTTAACACAATCTCCCATAACATCTTATTTTCATAGTTGGAGAGAGACCAATTTGATGAATGGATTGTTTAATGGGTAAGATAGCGGTTGGATGGTCACATCCAGAGGGCAGTGGTCATCATCTCTGAGTCCCATCTGACATCAGTGACAAGTGGTGCCCCTCAGGAGCCATACTGGGACCAGTGTTATTTAATATCTTCATCAATTGCGTAGACGAGAATATCAAGGACACCCTCAGCAAAGTTGAGGATGACACCAAGCTGGGTGGTGCTGTTACCACACCTGAAGAATGGGATGGCATCCAGA
This sequence comes from Catharus ustulatus, assembly GCF_009819885.2. Lineage (NCBI taxonomy): Eukaryota > Metazoa > Chordata > Aves > Passeriformes > Turdidae > Catharus > Catharus ustulatus. Next base: position 90,093,154 of record NC_046222.1, on the reverse strand, counting down.
GGGATCTGAACAAGCTCAAGAAGTGTGCCCATGCAAATGTCATGAGGATTAACAAGGCCAAACACAAGGCATGGCACCTGGGTCAGGGCAACCTCCAGTATCAATACAGGCTGAGGAATGGACAGATTGAGGGCAGCCCTGTGAGAAGGGCTTGAGAATACTCGTGGATGAGAGGCTGGATATGACCCAGCAATGTGCATTTGCATCCCAGAAAGCCAATTGTGTCCTGGGCTGCATCAAAAGCATCATGGCCAACAGGGTTAGGGAGGGGATTCTGCCCCTTTGCTCTGCTCTGGTGAGACCCCACCTGGCCATATTTGATGGTGTTTAGAGCAACTTGGTCTAGTGGAAAGTGTCCCTGCCCATGGCAGGGGAGTTGGAACAAGATGATCTTTAAGGTCCCTTCCAACTATACTATGATTCTATTAATATAATTCTATGATTCTGTGATTCTGTGATTCTATGATTCTGATTCTATGATTCTATGATTCTGTGACCTAAGCAATCTGGATGCAAAAATGAAAACTTGTAATAAAAGTTTATTTACAGGAAAGGAAAGAAAGCATGCTAGTTTTGAATGGAAAGCTCTTCTTTGGAAACCCTGAACCCATTATCTCTGTCAGACAGGAATCATGACTGTGGGACTTCACAAAAAGTTGAGATGACCTTGGCAAAGAAGCCTGCAAGTGCTATCTGCAGTGCTACCATTTCCTGCCACGTTGGACCCTCTATGGTCAGGCACATCCTAAGGGGCCATTAAAACTATGTCACTTAACATGCCCAGAGACAAAAAGTACTGGCTTCTCACAGGCTGTGGTCTGCCAACGAATCTGTTCTCTGGGTAAATGAGGTGGACAGAGGCAAACCTTGGAGACCAGTAGAGGTGCAGCCTCAGATTCTGTATTTGTCACATTCTACATAAAGCCAGTTGCAGCTGATGGCACAGTCAGTATGGAGGCTCCAACAGACAAACCCATGGCTCAGAGGTGAGCCCCAAATCACAGCCAAAAGGCAAGGTCTCATGACCTCATCAGGTCCTCCATGTGAAACCCAGCCCCAGCGGAGTATCTCCTTGAACTCAACGTGAATGATCTGCTGCTCACAGCCTTAAAGGGGAAGTCTGTGGCCACACAAACTAGTTTGTGAAACGGTGTCTGCACACACACCTTTCTCCCAAACTATATCTCTGCAGTGACAATCTATCTGAGGTGTAGGTTTGTTGATGTTAATGATGCTGCTGAGAGTCCACACAAGGCAGGTATATTTTTAGTGCTCTCTGAATTTTATGAATAACTGAACCACATGCTTTGGATCCTGTTTCTTGAGATATTTCAATACTTGTCTAAAGTAGAATAATATAATTTAGTGTTACATTATGATATATATGCATAAATATATATTTACATATATTTACCATGTAACACCCATACACACACAATAAATTGCTTATATGAATAGTATTCATAAAACCAACTAAAGTGAAAATTCTCACATTTGAGGAAATTGAAGGTGTTGTCTTTCACAATTCCATTGTTCTAATGCTTTAACTTTTATTCTGAATGTAAAAGGATTTTAACAAATTTCAGTTTGAAAAAAATTTCTTCAATGCCCCTATGATGTGCTGCATTTTTTTATATGATCCACATTCTGCTTAAAGAAAAGATTTCTAGGCTATGTTTACCCAGAATATCTGTTACATTCATATGATCTGTATGGAAATACGTCATATAACGGAGGGATACTGCCGCAGTATTTGTTTTTCTTTATCCCCAATAAAAGCAGGCAACGATTTTGCACAGTGTTTTTAAATTAGGACAAACCATAGCAAAAGTCTGTAAGCCACAATTCTGTCTTTTATCAGAAGAAAAGATATGAAAGGGTAAGTGAGCTTTCAAGGAGCCTCTGCAATCTGTAGGACAGTATAAAAGAGGCAGTGATAGTAATTAGCCTTTTTAAATAATTCCTCATATCCTTAAGCATATTATGGAAATGTACAGTACACATCAGATGTCTGTGTGTGTCTGTGGGGGAATGTGCATGTATGTGCAAGTATGGGTAAGTGAGAGGGTGAAAGAGAGGTTTCCAGCCATCCTTGCATGGCTGCATTTGTAACTGAGCTGAAATGGTGAAGCAATTTGTAGTGGTGTCAGTCACTCCTTGAGGGAAGCTCACTGAATGCATGTCATTAGGTGCCACACAATTTCCTTGGCTTGCATCTCCCTCTGTAACACCAGTTCATTATATGTTCTTTATATATAAGATTACAGCATTATTCTCTTCAATTTTAGAGGTATTAATATTGGGTTAATCTTAGCTGATCCCAAATATTCTGCCACGCCTATCCTACCACTGCCTAATCAAATATCCTTTTGTGCTCTTTGCAAGTCAGTTCTTACTGATGTAATTCCAGTATTATGTTAATCAGTAACACATACCAGAGCAGAATAAGGTGATGGCCATTTAAGAATTCCAAGCTATTCACCAGAAAAAAACCAAAAATTATAGAATCACAGAACGGTCCAGGTTGGAAGGCTCCTTAATGATCATCTAGTTTAAACCCCCCTGCCATAGGCAGGGACACCTTTCGCTGCACCAGTTTCTCAGAGCTTCATCCATCCTGGCCTTGAACATTTCCAGTAGAGGGGAATCCATATCTGCTGTGGGCTACCTCTTCTAGCACTTCACCATCCTCATGGTAAAAGATTTTTCCTAATATCCAATCTAAACCTATTGTCTGACTCCATTCCCCTGGTCCTGTCACTACAAGCTCTTGTAAAATGTCTCCCTCTGTCTTTTAGTCTCCCTTCAGGTACTGTAATCACTCCTAAGCCTTCTCTTTTCCAGGCTGAAGAATCCTAATTGTCTCTGCCTTCCCTCCTCAACAGCTCAATGTACTTCTTGTGCTGGGAGCCCCAGAGCTGGATGAAACACTCCAGCTGGGGTCTCAGCAGAGCGGAGGGGCAGAATCCCCTCCTTGACCCTGCTGGTCACGCTGCTTTGGATGCAGCCCAGGGCACAGCTGGCTTTCTGGGCTGTGAGTGCACATTGCTGGGTCAGACTCTCATCCACCAGCACCTCTAAGTCCTTCTCAGCAGGCCTTGATCTGCTCATCCCCCTGTCCGTGCTGATATTCGTGGCTACCTTCACCCAGGTGTAGGACCTTGCACTTGGCCTTGTCCGTGACATTCCCATGGGCCCACTTCTTGAGCTTGTTCAGGTCCCTCTGGATGCTATCCCATCCTTCAGGTGGGGCAACCACACCACCCAGCTTGGTGTCATCCTCAAATTTGCTGAAGGTGCTCTTGATCCCTTTGTGTCACTGATGAAGTTATTTAATAACACTGGTCCTAGTGCAGTATCCTGAGCAGCACCACTCATCTCTAATGTCCATTGGGACTATGAACCATATAACACTACCCTCTGGATGCAGCTTCCAACCAATTCCTTACCTATTTAACAGTCTACCAATCCACCTGTCCCCAGTTTAGAGAGAAGGATGTTGTGGGGAATTGTGTCAAAGCCCTAACAGCCTCGTATGAGACTATGGGATTGACTTCCCGTTTGAACTATCACATCACAGAGTTACTGTGAGTATAGCAGCTGCCATTTGTCTAGCATTTTTGGACACCTGGACTTTCAGTAATTACCACCTATGTTGTCAGCTTTAGAGAAAAGGATCTGGGAGGTCCTGGAGGATAAATCAAGCATGTGCCAGGAATGTGCCTTTGTAGCGATGGAGGCCAGTGGCATCCTGGGCTATGTTGGCTCTTTTTTTGCCTAGTTAAAGGTGGAAGAAATTACCTTTACCCTCTCTCTGGCATGTGTGAAATATTGTGCCCGATTTGGGGTTTCCCAGTCCACATAGCAAACTCCACACCATATGAGGAGAGGCTGGGGCAGTTGGGTCTGCTAATCCTGGGGAAGGGAAGTTTTTAGAGGGATCTGTTTTCTGTCTACAGCTTCCCAGCAAGAGAGAAGAAAAGCCAGATGTGTGCAAGGATAGTACAGGAGGCAACTGACACTGTTTGAAACATGAAAATACAAAAATTCTTGATGTAAGACGTTGGTTTTTGATTGAACATGAGGTTGCTCAAACATAGAATGAGGTTATCCAGTGAATCTGTGGGATCTCTATCCTTGGAGCTGTTCAAGATTAAACTGTAAATTGTCCTGCACAATCTGATTTGAATAGACCACCTCTGAGTAGAAGGTGAGCCCAGAGAGCTCTTGAGGTCCTTCTCAGTCTATGAGGTTGTGTGATGGTCTGATTCACTGAGTCCTTTCTTCCCCCCATGTCCTCCATGTGCACTTCAATGAAGCATCCTTCATTTCAGAAAATGAGATTAACAGATGGTAGAAGTAGCTGTAGACTGGGAGTTGGGCTACACATTAAATTCTCACAAGTGGTGTGGAATGCAGGTCTCCTGTGTCTTATATGGCGCTTTAACTACTGGGCTCTTGGATAAAAGTGATGAAACATCTCTCTCCTTCTGGGACCTGTCTCTGTGCTTCATTTGCTTTTATATGCAGTGCCTCTAAATGAAGTGTTCTGTTCCCAATTGCCCCAAACACTTTTTTTCCTTTTTCCCCCCCCTTATTTCTTCAAGAAGAAACAAAACCTGTTTAATTTAGTTCAAGCTGAGCCAGCTTTTTTTAAAAAATGCTCTGGTTTGGCAGCTACATATGAGTGATTCTCACTGCCCTTAAAAAAGAATAGAAAGTTCAGTGGCTTCATTCCCAATTTATGGGCCAAGACAGTGGCCAGGAAGGATTGTTTCACAGCTTTAGACTCCAGCCCAGGAGCTGAATTTCATTCCAGTTTATCCTCTGCTTCATGCTCACGTTACATCCAATCTTTATAATTTCTTTTATAGAGACAAAACCAACTAAAAATAAGAAAGATTAAAGTACAAATCACCATTGGCAGCCTACTTAGCACTTAAATAGAAATCCCTCTCCTTTGATTGTTTTATGCAATAAAAAGAAAACAAATAGAGAGCAAATATCTAAGTGCATTTCAGATTTCTAGTTGCCGTCGTTCACAGATTTTCCAAAAAGAACTTTGAAAATTCTAAACTTGAAAATTTCTGATTTGAATTTCTTTTTCCTGTGTGAAATTGTAAAAATATCAGTTCCAGCATGTGTATATACTGGTATTCAGCAACACTCAAGAGTGGTGGAGCAACTTTCCTCTAGCTTTTTTCTATTCCAATGAGTAGTTCTATGTTATTGGCAAGCCCCTAGGAGCTAGGAGAAGGACCTATAAGATAACCATTTCTTCCTCCTCCTTCTCCTCTTCTTCTTCTTCCTTCTTCTTCTTCGAGGCAGAATTAAAACAGTAGAAAAAGTTGTGCTAATTGAAGAGCATCCTGTGGCCTCGGCTACCACAAAAGAAAGCCTAGCAACCCCATACACCATTTCTGGAAGCTCAAACCCGTTGATTTTATGCTTTGAAAGCACTGAGCAGAACTCCTTATGGGGAAGGTTCCAAATAGATAAGTATGAGGATATTCTCTCCTCATAGAAGTACTGGCCAAGGGTGCACCTTCACTGTTTCCAAATTGATTTTTGGAACACTGGGGCCCAAGTTAGCAGTGATGGGGATTAGGAAGGCTTCAAGCCTGGCACAGACTGAGGAAGGTACAGGTAGCAGGAGGAGTGGCTGAGATGTGAGAACATTATTATGCCTTGACACAACTCTGCTGATCAAGATATGAGGTATCTTCATACAAAACTACCAAGAGTTTCTTGATGGGCTCTAGGCGCAAGTGAATCAGGGATTCTGGTTCTGGAGGGAGCTTGGGGAGGCTTCAGTACTGCAATTTGAAGGAAATCTGTTGAAGCTGTTTGCAATAGCAATGGAACTGCAACCTCCATGTGCTGAAGGAACAGAGTTCTCCATCGCTTCCAATCCAATGACTGGCAATATCTCCTTGGACAAATAAACCATTTCTCATCAGTTTTCACAACTACAGAATGCAAGTAAGAGTGCTTAATTTTCTTGAAAGGGTTTTTGAAACCTGCACACACAAAAAAATTTTATAAGTGTGGCACATAAAAAATTTCATAAGTGTGGGTGTTGAATTGCATAATACTAATTTTATGGCTGCTCTGGTAGATTTTGGTATTATTTTTAAGTAAAATTCATCCTTGATGGGTTAGACATAACTTAAAAAGTAATAAGTTTTTAAAAACACCAGACAAACCAACTGAACAAAAGGAAAAAAAAAAAAAACCAAAACCAAAACCAAAACCCAACAAATTTTTCTTCTATTTATTCATTTTGCGTCACAAATTTATGGTGTTACAATTTACTTCCTTTTTTTTTTTTTCTCAGGAGAAACACACCTGAACCCTCTAAATTCATGGAGTGTGAAAGCCATTTTGACTGGAATACATGTTGTAGGAATTTTTCTAGTGATGTCACAAGTTCTAATTTATTCTGTTTCTTCTAAGAATGCTGTCATTCTGTGGACCTTCTCTGGGAAACTGCTGGGTACCTTCATATTCTTGCCACATACCAGACTTGGTAAGAATACAGGCAAAGTATGCTGTTGTCTCTGTATCACTTTGCATCAACACAAAGAGGACATCAGTAATCTGAGACTTTATCTAATATGAAATATTTAATTTATAATTGCCAGTATTAAACAGGTTTTTCTAAATTTTGTGTTTATGGATATTAATTATTTAACAATTGCATGATGTCTGAATATTTGTGTAAAATGTTTTTAGCCTTTAAAAGTACAGAACCGCATGACAAGAATGTAATGAGAGTTTGGAAAACATGGAAAGATTTAGCTAGAGAGCACTTTTGTATGTGCCTAACTAAATAGGTAAGCGTGTACTTTGTGCTTGGCCAGGCTGGAGTTCTGGTGCTCAGCACCTTGCTAGATCAAGACCTCAGGAAGGACAGATTACCATTAATCCCTTCCTAAATGAGGATATCTTGCCCCAGCTGCAGTTCTGCCTGGCCAGACCTATCCTGTTAAACAGCTTCAAGTTGTGAAGATGCTTGGCTGAACAACAAAAAGCTCACACCTGCTTTTCTTCATGGCCATAACGTGCTTTTCTGCTGCCAGTCTGACACCAGGGCTTCCTGCAGCCTGTCTGTCTGTCTTTGCATTTTCTCACTGTGGGGAAGGTGGGAAGCATGACCTGCAGCAGGCTGCAGCCCTGGTGCAGCCCGGGCTGGACTGGAGGAAGCTTGACTGCCAATCACCCCTCTCTTTAAGCTATGCTACCCTTGTTCAATAGAGGTAATGGGTCCAGTGGGCAAGTAATAGGTCCAGTGGGTCTCTTACACATTTTTATTGAAAAGCAAAATAAATAGCCCTGTAAAACTCACACACTGCCCCAGGGCTATAATAATTTATGCACCTTCTTTTTCTTTCTTTTTCTCTTTGCCTTTTCAGAGCTGCTAGAGTGAACCTTTCCAGAATGGCAGGTAAGAGCTTTTGTAAATTCATCACTAGTTGTCTGAATAAGACAGTATTTAAAATACTGTATGTTATGTGGAGAACTGTGTCAGACCTTTGATTTGATTATACACATGTGTAGTACCAAAGGAGATCACATATTACTCAGCTAAACTTGTTTAATAGAAAGGGCGTAAAAATCAAAGTATGTATAGTATCAGGTTTACTTTCCAGAGAGAATGTGTTTTTCCACAAAACTAAGGAAAAGGTAATTTACCACTCCAACAAGCTGGGAAAAAGGAGAACATTCTTTCCTAAACAGCAACAATTATGCATTTGGCAGGCAGTAGTAAAAGCAATTCTGCTTTCCTTCTTAGCCCATAATAAATCTGTACCTGGGACTGATTAGAGAGCAACTGGAGAGGTGCTGCTTTTTGTTCCAAGGTCTATCAATGATTCTTTCTTTTTTTGTTCTTTCTGAGCATGTTTTAACAGTGGAGTTAAGACCATCCCACCATCTTTGTGGTTGTGTCCCACTTGTTCTTCATTTGTAGAAGTACAGATTTCTTTAAGTGGAGGAGAGAAGAAACCTCAATGTTAGAAAATCAAGATGATGTTTCAAAGGACATGATAAAGGAAATAATCCTGATGGGACTCCCTTCATGCCTGCATAAATCTGTGATTTCTTGGGTATCATAAGAGCAGTGTTTTGAATTGTGCTTTGTCTGTTCAAAGCCGGATCCAGATGGTGTAGCATGATATGAAAATGCTGCACCTCTAAAGCCTTTAGAGGAAACCTTAGTGTGGTGAGTATAGCTTTGCTGTACCAAACTAAATGACTCACAGCTCTGTGTCTTAAACCTGTTCCTTCATTAATGGTTGCATTAAGCACCTTTGGAAAAATTTACCTTTGCAGTGAGGAAAAAACCCCTTAACTACATTAATTAGAGGGTAGCATATGCCCAAGACCAAAAGAAAGATGTATTTTCTGAAAGTCTTTGTTGACTTTTATCCTTACTGTTAACAATTTGGGTAGTCTCATTACCAGGTGGCTGTTGTGCAGGATGATTTTATCTCAAACAGCTGTTTTCCTTTTCTGTTTTACTCATGAGAGCAAAACAAGAGGAAAAAAAATCAATTTAAAATAAATAAATAACCCTTCCCAAATTCAATAGAACACTTTAGGCAGAGCACTTGAGACAGATGTTGAGGAAAGAGAAAACACAGCCTCTATATGATTTACTCCTTCCCCTCTCACAAAATTGTCATTAACACCTAGAAATTGGGAGACAGTAGTAATTATTTCAGACTGCAAAACAGTGAATAAAACTTTATTGAACATCTCCTGCTAAGATTAGTTCTCAGCTGGAAACTGAGATTGCCATGTGGACAACGCCGTGGCATAACATGCAGGAGAAAAGAAGCAGTGAGGAAAATAAACAGGTACCCAGCACATGGGAAATAAAGGGATAGTCCTGGCAATTTATCAGGTGAAGTGTCTTGGGTAAGCCTCTGCTCTAGCAGAGAGGGTTTGGAATAGGCAGCTGATGGTGGAGAGCAAAAGAGAAAGCAATTAAAACAGATAGTGTGGAAAGTTAATTACAGTAATTTCATTATTATAAGCCGCACAATTTTGACTAAAATTTTGGTTCGAACCCAAAAGTGCAACTTATAATAAGGTACGGCTTATATATGGACAAAGAACGAAAAGTTGCTGGTTTAGTTTGGAGGACAGGTGTCTGCTGAGATAGGCAGGAACTTCTCTTTGAAATGGAGAATGTAAACCCCCTCCCTCCAAATTTATTATAATTTTAAATAAAGCAGCTCTCAGGCAAAGATAGGGAATTAGGAATAACAGTTCTTTACTAGGGAAATTAAAATAGAAATACAGTACTACAAAGAAGTAAACTCCAAACCCTGAAAAAGTCAGAGTACAACCTGACACCCCGTCAGGCAGGGTGTTGGTAGCAGTCCCATTAAATGGTGGCTGCATCCTCCTGCAGTGACAGATGTGGCTCAGTTGAAACAGTGCTCCTGTACAAGTTTCACTCCGGAGGTCCAGTGGTGATGTGGAGAAATTCGGTTCTCCTCTGGAGTCCAGTGGAGAAAGGGGCTCCCTTAGTGTCCCAAAACCTCTGTTTTTATCTTGGTAAGAAATGTTGGGCTCTTTCCCCCAGCTGGAGCAACTTTCAATGGGATGCAGTAATTTTATCAGTCCCGCAGTGAGACTCAATGGGCCATTAGCAGAAAATGACTCGCTGGAGGAAGGATGGGTTGGGAAAAGATAAAGAACAATGCCTGCCTGGTTTCAATGGATGGCTCATTAGCAGAATATCTCCCTTGGAGATAAGGATCACTGCCCCCACCCTCAACAGATGGTGACAGAATAGATACCTTTTATCACACTCTGTATTGTAAAGTGTGGCTTATAATCAGGTGTGGCTTATATATGGACAAAGAACGAAAAGTTACCGACACCTGGACGTGCGGCTTATACTCAGTGCGGCTTATAAACGTGAAATTACTGTACTTGAGGTTTAACCAGAAGACAAAGTTTAATAAAGAGGAAAGCTCTTTATGGTGGTATTTTTCTGAAGAGTTTGGTGTTCATATTTTAGTGAAAGCCACCAAGCTAATAGTCCTGAAAGGTGATATGTCTCTTGGCTGCAGAACAGTAAGAAGGTGACTTGTAGTAGGCTGGCTTCTCTACCAGGCTCAGCCTAAAAAATCTTCCCTGAGAGATGCAAAAGGATTCAGGTTAGTCTCAGCAGACCTAAATTCCAAGCTAAATTCTTCTTAATGTTTCTGCTAGGCAACTCCCTTGTTTGAGGTGTTTTTCTGGTTATATAAATGATCAGGAATCTCAGAGACACCTTGCTTTCTCTTTTTGTTGGCAAAATGTACGGGGGACCTTGGTGGACTGTGGGTGAGATAAATTCAACACCCTCTGCTCATTCAGCCCAGGGAGCCTTACTGGAGGCAGTGGTGCAAAGTAGGCATTTGTCTGCTGGGACATGGGTTGTGTTGTCAGTGCTTTAATGTGTGAGTACAGCATAAGAAACCTGATCACCTGTTACGATTCTTTACAGGACAGATTTCCTTCTGTATGGAATACTGACTGTGCACCACTATTTGGAAACAGTAGGGAAGCTAAAGCAATAGGAACACTAAAAGCAGGCAGAAGGAAGTCCCTGAAGAACAGAGGATTTACAGATGGACTAGGAATATTCAGGTCTAATGTCTGGATTCAATTTAATTTTTATGCTCTTGTTAGAGACAACCTGGAGTTTCTCTAAAGAATAAGCAAAGATACTGTCCTTTTACACTCCCAGGAGCGTAATCTTAAAAAATGTCTTCACTGTTTTTCCAGTGGCTACAGTCTCCCATCACATTGAGTTACCCTGTATAGTGAGGACATGTGGGGGGGATTCAACCCTCTGGCTCCAAGTGAAATTGGTACTGGTTGTCTCTCACCTTCCACTCTTAAAAACACTTGACAATTTGACATTCTCACTGCTAAATGAAGCTGACAGAGGCTCATCAGCAACAGGACATTGTTATCAGCCCTGGCAGAAATCATACCAAGAGCCTTATGCGAAGTGATGACTTGCATTTACTTCCAGCAGGATGAATGCAATTGGGTGTCAAGTGTTCCCAGTGTATGACTAGGGAACAGTGAGGAAGTTACTTAAAGAACTTATGTTCTTCCTGCTTCCATCTCAGTCATCTTGGAAGTAGATTGCAAATTGTTTAAACCCTAAAATACTGCAGAGTAAATGTCTCATTATTACACTGTAGTTTGATATGCCTTGGAAAAAAACCCTAATATGCTTCAATGATTGTTTTCAGATGTTGGTCTTTATCAGACTCAAGATGCTGGGCAAAAGATGAAGGTAAATTGCTAGTACAACTCTGCTTGCCAATAATTCCTCCTTTCTATTTTTTTTTTTCCTCTCTTTCCCTCCTTTCTTCCTTTTTTCTTTTTTTTTTTTTAAAGTTTTTTTTTTTTTAATCCAGTTATATTCATGAGACTAGTTGAGCAAGGCATGCTGCAGTGACCCCTCATATCTGGGACAGGAGTACAAACCCTGCCTTTGGCAGAGTGATGGAAAGCAGTTCAGATCTGAGGGCTATAAAAAGCCAAGCTGAAATGAATTCTGTCAAGTCATAGCTGAATTTTTCTTGCAGAAGAATTCTCCTTTCCCTCTACTACTGCCACCCAGCTCTTTCTAAATGGTCCATAATTGGCTGTTTAAGATCTCAGAGTTCCAGGGTCTGGGACTGTTGGGAATGGAAGGGTTTTATTGATGCCGGTTGATGGTGCTCTCATCAGGTGAAGGGAGGTGTGTTGACAGCCCTTGGCTGTGCGACTGAGAGACATTCAAGTCCCTCATGAAACAGAGACCTTGGAGAAAAGTATATGAAGAAATTAACAGAAGAATTTCAGAAGGGTTAGGTTTCTATCCCTGTCATCTTATTTTGTGATACTCACTTAATAAAGAGATAGATTAAATATTTTTCCACTCATTGCCCTGTCACTGTGCAGACCTGCTGACAAAAATAAGTAATGTGACATTTGACTAAAATACCTGACTGCAAGTAGGGCCTGCTCTACTTAAAAACAATCATTATCACACTGCATAAAATGAATTGCTGTAAAAACCTTAACTCAGGTTTTTCATCTTCCTCTTTCCTAGCAAGAGGTTCTGGTCTTGGTGCTTTTAACCCTGAATTTAAAATGCATTTCTAAAATAGAGGTAGATTATTTGAAAGAACATCTCAAAACCAAGAAAATAAGAGCCAAAAAAGATCCTCCCAAGGAAGAAGCCATTCACTGTTTTTTGTTTGTTCTTTTTTTCCCTGAACATGGAAGCTGCAGCAGAGGCTGTGGGTAGGAGAGAAAGGATGAGGCCTACTGATCTGTCTCTTGCCACAGCTGTAAATCTTGTGGAAGTCCACCAAGGCAGGGTTCTCTGCTGGCCAAATTTAGTCCCTGGAGCCTCAGAAATGCAGAACCACTAAGTCCTTCTTCATTTCCTCAGCAACCTTCGGGAGAAGCTTGTGCAACACTAACCCAAATAAACAGGTGAGAGAGCGCCTAACTGTTACCCACATTATCCTTTATTTTTCCTTGTTTTTTAGGTGTGTGGTGCTGTAGGAAACACCTGCATGGGGCTCTGGTCTCTTTCTACCCAGCTGATTTTTCTCAAGCATGCACTGGCTTGGGGTCAGCCCTCTCAAGCAGGTGTTTTCCTTCAGAATAGCTTTCTTGTCTGAATCCAAGTGGATCACAAGGGCCGAACTTCACTGCCGGAGGTCACAGGTCAAACACGGCAGCACGGGGTCCCTTGGGCACTGTGCTTACCAGGTGTTTAATATTATCAGAGGTTATTTGCTGAAACCGTGATAGAGTGTTCTCAGCGATTCAAAATAAATTTAACGAGAACAGTTTTAAAAGCCCCCACATTAGAGGATGTCTGTTCAATGGACAGAGAGGTTAAAGTTAATTCGATCAGGCATATGTACTTTCTCCAAAAGGGAACATATGCACTCAGCGGCTTGGCCCCATTTGTTGCAATTTTGGGTCTCATTTCCATTTGCAAGAAAGATAACTACTTGCATATGGAAGCAATAAATAAGAGAAGTCATTAACATTTCTCTAATTTAGGGGAAGAAAAAAAAAAGTCTTAACGAAGTAATATCTTTGCCAGGGCAGACAGAAATGTAAATTGGAGATTGGAAGGAAACCTATTAAAGGAATTGCAATGTTACTAGTCTTTTTTAATCTAATGAATTTATGAATTGCCACTTGTTAGGTCATAGACTTCGTTAATTTCCTATGTGTTTAGTTAAGGAGAGAAAGTATGGGGCAGGAGGAAGGAGGGGTGAAAGGAAAATGCTTGTGAACAATGAACCTGAGCAAATATTTTTGTACAATGTGTTAAGGCTATTAGGTTCAAAATTTGTGACTAAAACCAGCTATATTTAGAAAATCTGAGAAA